>NC_143538.1:426979-771979 GCF_031878675.1 Megascapheus bottae | reverse complement strand
GGGGCTTCACTAACTTTCTGCTATGGCTGGTCTGGAACTGAACCCCCTCCCCCCCCAGCCATTTTCATCTCTGGAGTAGCTGTAATTACAGATGTGAGGCTCCATGCCCAGCTCCTTGTCCGTGTTTATATACCACACCAGCCAGTGTGAAGCTTGCTGGGTTCACACCCCCTCCCCCTTCTTCCCCTACCCTTCCTCTTAACTCTGTGCCTTTGGATGAGCTGGTCTGATCTTGAGCGAGATGACCTTCTGCCAGAAGGCCAGACACATCCTTCCCCACGGACTCATCTCCAGCCATTGTTGTCATGTTTCCCCTTGGCAGCAGTGGAACTTGAACACAGGGCCTTCTCAATTGTCTGCCAGGTGCTCTACCACCAAGCCATGCCTCCATCTCTTGGATTTTTTTTTCCCTCTCAGTTATGTGACTTGTCCTCTGGGCCTGAGCACTGCCCCTGAGCTTTTATGCTCAAGGCTGGCACTCTGCCACTTGAGCCACAGCTCCACTTTGGGTTTTCTGGTGCTTCATTGGAGAGAAGAGTCTCACAGCCTTTCCTACTTATGCTGGCTTCTACAATCCTCAGATCTCAGCCTCTAGTAGCTAGGATTAGAGGCCTTAGCCACTGGCTAAGCCCTTGGATATTTTTTTTTTGGCCAGTCCTGGGCTTGAGCTCAGGGCCTGAGCACTGTCCTTGGACTTTCTCAAGGCTAGAGCTCTACCACTTGAGCCTTAGCACCACTTCCGGCTTTTTTCTATGTATGTGGTACCGAGGAATCAAACCCGGGTCTTCATGCATGCTAGGCAAGCACCTTAACCACTAGGCCAAACTCCCGGCCCTTGGATATTTTTTTTAAGTATAATTTCCATTGTATTTATTTTCCCCCAAAAGACACCTCTTTTTCAGTCCTTTAGTATCCAGCTTGGGTTTGGTGGTCTAAATCGGGGAGGGGTGTTTGGTCTTTATGGGCTTCCCCAGATCAGTTCCTGGCCACCTTGCTGTGAATGGCACAACTCACACAGTAATGGAGCTTTAACTAGAACTTGGGAAGCACATAAGCGTCGAAGACACTCTCTTCAGAAATGTCCCTGACAGCCGCGGCCTCTATGCCTTGGGCAAAGTTTGTACAGCGAATAGGCGGCATGTGCCTGTGACCCCTTTTGACCCAACCATTGTCCCTCTTCTTTTTCCTCTGCATTGAAATAAGAATTTTATCTTCATTGCCCAGCCTGAGCTTACTTTCCATTGCATCTCCCACCGGCAGGCCCAGAAAGTGCCACCAAACCCCGCATCCCTCCCAGCCCTGGATGTTCTGCACATCTCCCCCACAATCCCCCAAGCCCCAGTTCTCACATCTCTACATAATCTGCTGCTTTTAGTTTCCTCCTGGACCCCACCAGCCCTTGGATTTTTAAAGCAAGTTTTCCTGTATAGCTTAGGCTGGCCTTGAACAATTGATCCTTTTGCTTTCTCCTCTTCCTGCTGAGTTCTGGAGTTAAAAGGCATGCGCACACAGGCCTGTTCTTATGACGGAGATGACACTTAGGTTAATTTGCCATTCGAGGCATTCGGTGCTATGCTGACCATTTCTCTAGGTGGGGAGGCTCCTGTGTTTACATCCCTGCTGTTTGCTCTGCCTCCTGTCAAGCCGAGAGGTGGGGGGGTGGGGGGCTCCCCACTGGAGACTTGGCTGCATTCGGGTTGGGCCTCCACACCAGCTGGGCTTGTGTCACAGAGCAGGTGGCTTCTCGAGAAGCCACCACGCCAGCAAGAGCATGAGTGCCATGACAGGAGAAGCCCTGTAAATGATGCTGTCTCCATTGCAGCTCATGATGACGCCATCTGGTCTGTTGCCTGGGGGACAAACAAGAAGGACAACTTAGAAACCGTGGTCACTGGGTCGCTGGATGACCTGGTGAAGGTGTGGAAATGGTGAGCCCCGCCTCTGACACTCAGCTGCATGTGCACGTGCGTATACATGTGTATACACTGGGGCTTGAATTGGGGTTCATACGCTGTCAAGGCTAGCGCCATACCACTTCCAATCACAGCTCCACCTCTGCCTTTTGGGGATTCACTGGGGATCAGAGTCTCTTGGACTTTCCCGTCCTGGTTGGCTGTGAGCCATGATCCTCAAGACTCAGGAGGATGACGGGTGTGAGCCACTGCGCCCAGCCTGCTTCAGGCTTTTTGCTGGGGAATTGGACAGAAGTCTCAAGGATTTACTCGCCCTGGCTGGTGACCCTCTTCCGCCTAAGTAGCTAGGATTGTGGAATGAGCGCCAGTGCCAGCTAGGGTGGAGGGATTCGCTTTTTGTGCTCCCAAGTTGCCACTGGGGAAATAGTACCTTTGCCAAAAAAGAAAAGATTGCAGTGTAGTCGCTGAAAAGAACAACTTTGGTTGTTTTTATTTGTTTGTTTTTGCCTGCTAGTCACATCAAAGCCCCATTAAAAACAAAAGAAAATAAAAACAGGCTGGGAGTATGGGCCTAGTGTTTGCCTAGCACACACAAAGCCCTGGGTTCGATTCCTTGGTACCACATACACAGAAAAAGCCAGGAATGGCGCTGGGGCTCAAGTGGTAGAGCGCTAGCCTTGCGAAAGCCCAAGGACAGTGCCCAGGCCCTGAGTTCAAACCCCAGGACTGGCAAAGAAAAAAAAAAAAAACAATCAAGCCTGGCAGCGTTGGTGGCATGGCCTCGTTGTTCTCCTAGATGATTGGGAGTGCACAGCTCCGCAGACACATCCACGATGTGGGGGGTGCAGAGCTCTCGTTCTGTGTCCCCCGTGGCAGGCACGACGATCGGCTGGACCTGCAGTGGAGCCTGGAGGGCCACCAGCTGGGCGTGGTGTCGGTGGATATCAGCCACACACTGCCCATTGCAGCCTCCAGCTCCCTGGACGCGCACATCCGCCTCTGGGACTTGGAGAACGGCAAGCAGATCAAGTCTATAGATGCCGGGCCTGGTGAGCAGGGGAGGGCTCACCCCCACACCCTGGCGGATGGGGTCCGCACGGCTCAGAACACCTGGACTAGACACTGGCTCTCCCAGCCGGAAAGGCATTGCAGCAAGAGATGGTGGAATAGCAGGTTTTACTGATGAGGGAGTTTTGGCATGGCAGTTCAGAAAAGAATGTTTTGAACACTCAGGGTCTGGGCACTGTCCCTGAGTGTTTTCAGTCAAGGCTAGCACTCTATTACTTTGAGCCACAGCACCACTTGTGGTTTCCTGATAGCTCATTGGAGATAGGAGTCTCAGGGATTTTCTTGCCTGGGCTGGCTTTGAACTGCTATCCTCCGATCTCAGGCTCCTAAGTAGCTAGGATGAACAGTACATCACTGGTACCTGGCTATTCGTACTGGTACCTGTGAAGTTCTTGCACTTAAAAACCTTGATAAAGAGCTAGCATCATCATGACACCATTTTTCATTTAACACGGTGCTGTCTTGAACCCGAGGCCGCCTCTGTTTTCACTGTGGTTTTGTTTCCTGCTCTTTTCTCTCCAGTGGACGCCTGGACTCTGGCCTTCTCTCCTGATTCCCAGTATCTGGCCACGGGCACTCATGTGGGAAAAGTGAACATCTTTGGCGTGGAGAGTGGGAAGAAGGAGTATTCCTTAGACACTCGAGGGAAATTCATTCTTAGCATCGCATATGTAAGGAAACCTTTCTCTCTCGTCCTCAATTTGGCATTTACTCCTCCAGCTTGTCGCTGGCCCTGGCGCCTTGGGGCTTGTCATGCCATGGTGTGACCCTTGCATGGCCTGTAGCCGGCAACCCCCACAGCCTGTAGAATGCTTGGCACCAGAAACAGAGGGGCGGGGGGAGCCTCTGTGTGCTCATTCTTCCGTGCCCCTTCCCCCCAAACAGAGCCCCGATGGGAAATACCTGGCCAGCGGCGCCATCGATGGGATTATCAATATTTTTGATATCGCCACTGGGAAACTTCTTCACACACTTGAAGGTATAGCCCCTTGGCTTCACGGGGTACTTGCAGCTCAGTGCCTCGCCGTGGAGTGGTTGTGACCGGTGGGGGTAGCGTTACACTTCCTATCATGCATTTCAGGCCACGCCATGCCCATCCGCTCCTTGACCTTCTCCCCTGACTCTCAGCTCCTTGTCACAGCCTCTGATGACGGCTATATCAAGATCTACGATGTGTGAGTTGCGGTTTCTGGGGGGCCCCTCCCTCCTGTCCCCCTCTCTCTGTCCCCTGCACCATGCCACCTGACTGAAAGGGACTTTTGGGTATGGCTGGTGTTGTCAGCCTAGCTGTGGGGGCATAATTAGGAGATCCCCCACACCAGCTGTCATACCCCGGAGTGGACTTCTCACTATACTGGGCTCTTTCCCGTGGCAGGCAACACGCCAACCTGGCCGGCACACTGAGCGGCCACGCCTCCTGGGTGCTCAACGTCGCCTTCTGTCCTGATGACACACACTTTGTCTCCAGGTACTTTGGCTTGGGTAGCACAGGCTAAAAATGCTGGGGAGAGCCAGGCAGAATGACACACCCCGGTAATGGTAGCCCTTGAGAGGTAGAAACCAGATCACAAGCTCAAGATCAGCTTGGGCTTCAGAACGAGTTCCAGATCAGCCTGAGCTACACAGCCAGACCCGGGCTGTAAAATTAAATTACTATGGGAAAATAAAGATGATCTGAAGGGCTGGGAGTGGCCTCGTGGTAGAGTGCTTGTCTAACATGCACAAAGTCCTGCGTTCAATTCTTCAGTACAACATGTGCATAAAAAGCCAGAAGTGGTGCTGTGGCTCAAGTGACTGCGCTCTAGCCCTGAGAAAGTTCAAGGACAGTACCAAGGCCCTAAGTTCAAGCCCCAGGACTGGTCAAAAAAAGAAAGATGATCTGAGACTTGAGTTGCCTAAAATCTTTTAAGATCGCATGACAGTTTTGTTTGTTTTGTGGGTCTGGGCCTAGTCTTTGTCCCTGAGCTCTTCAGCTCAAGGCTACCACCCCACCCTTGGGCCAGGCCCCACTTCCCCTGTTTTCTAGAGGTTAATTGGAGATAAGAGTCTTAGGTCCTTTTGTGCCGGGGCTGGCTTTGAGCCTTGATCCTCAGATCTCAGCCTCCTGAGTAGCTAGAATCATAGGCATGAGCCATGGCGCCCAGCTTTTTTGCATGGCCTTTTCTAAAAAAAAAAATTCAAGTTGCCTTCCTCAGGGTTTTAGTTACTGAAGGTTAACTGAAGTTTTAGTTTACGAAGTTAGTTGTGCTTGGCTGCCACAGAGATGCCTTCTTCTGAGCCACAGACCTCCTGGCAGATTTCCTTACAGAGCTAGCATCTGCAGTTCTGCTGGGGTTTGCATGGCTGCATGGCTTGCCTCGGGGACCCCTTACCCCAGAAATAGGCTGGGCCCCGTGATGGGGTGGGGGCTGCATCCCGCCAGGCGCCGTGGAGGGGCAGTGCTGAGACGCATGATCTGTCACCACAGCTCCTCAGACAAGAGCGTGAAGGTGTGGGACGTGGGGACAAGGACGTGTGTCCATACCTTCTTCGACCACCAGGACCAGGTAGGAATCCCAGACGTAGGTGGCTGCTTCTGCGGGCCAGGGCTGTGGGTGGCTCTGGGGAACTGGTTCTGTTCCGAGGCAGCCTGTCCTTGTGTGGCTCCCCTTGCACATGTATCCACCCCTCCGGGCGCCTCTGCTCCACACTGGCCCAGGAGGGACCTTCCTCCTCCTCCTCTTCTTCCTCTTCCTCCTCTTCCTCTTCCTCTGTCATGGCTGAACCCTTTGTGAGCTGTAGTAGGAGATGCAGCCAGGCTCATGCCTGTCATCTCAACTACTCAGGAGGCAGAGATCTAAGGATTCCAGTTTGAAGCCAGTCCAGGCAGGAAAGTCTGAAAGACAGAGGTGAAGGTGTGGCCCAAGTGGTGAAGTACCAGTCTTGAGTGGAGAAAGGAACAGTGCCAAGGCTCTGAGTACAAGCCCCGGCACTAGAGCAAAAAGAAAAAAAAAATACCTTTTTTTTTTTTGCCAGCCCCGAGGCATGAACTTAAGCCCGAGGCACTGTCCTTGAGCCTCTTTGTGCTCAAGACTAGAGCGCCACCACTTGAGGCACAGAGCCACTTCCAGCTTTTTCTGAGTAGTTTTATTGAGATAAAAGTCTTCCAGACTTCTGTGCCTGGGCTGCCCTTAAACTGTGACCCTGAGATCTCAGCCTCCTGAGTAATTAGGATGATAGGCGTGAACCAGCTTTTTTTTTTTTTTTTTTTTTAATATAATACCTGCTGGAAATTCTTACAAGTTGTTTGCCTATAGCAATAGCATTTTTATTTCCATCTTCAGAGATTTTTATTCGTTGGTTGGTACCGTAGTTTGAACTCAGGGCCTCACACTACCACTTGAACCACATCGCCAGCCAGTTCCATCATTAAAAGTAGACGGTGTTTAGCACTGCCAACGTGAAGATGAAACACCGGGATTCTTCATCTTGGGTATGGGGGAGTCCCGGTCCCCAGGTAGACGAAGCAGGCAGATGACAAGTTCAAGGATAGCTAGGCAAAAACCAGACTGTGATTCTATGGGTCCTGTAGGAGCCTAAGTCTGCTTTGCTATCCCGCTGGCCAAGGAGCCCAGGTTAGGGGCCAGGACTGGCCAGATCCTTCTGCAGCATAAGGTAGCTTCTAGCCAAGTCCTGCTGCTCACACCTGCAACCCTAGCCTCTCAGAAGTCTGACATCTGAGGATCCTGGCTCTAAGCCAGCCTGGGCAGGAAAGTGTCTTGTGAGACCCTTAGCTCCAGGGAATCAGCAAAAAGCTGGAAGTAGTGGTATGGCTCAAATGATAGAGCATCATGCTTGAGCAAAAGAGCTAAGGGATGGACTCAGGTCCTGAGTTCAAATCCTAGTATTGACTCACAAATAAATCTGGCAGCTGCTCGTGGCTGATGCCTGTAATCCAGCCAGCCTGGGCAGCCACGTCCCTGTGAGACTCTTCTCAGGAACCACAGGAAACTGGAAGTGGCACTGCGTGGTTCAAGTGGTAGAGCACCAGCCTTGAGCAAAAAGAGGCTCGGGGTCAGGGCCTAGGTCCTGAGTTCAAGCCCCATAATTGACAAAAAACAAAAATCAACCCATCAATCAAGGCCTTAGTAGAGCTTTTGTTTCTATATACCTCCAGGTTTGGGGAGTGAAATACAATGGCAATGGCTCGAAAATTGTGTCTGTGGGGGACGACCAGGAAATTCACATCTATGACTGTCCGACCTGAGCGGGGACCCGGCCCAGCGCAGGCCCAGCGCAGGCCCAGAGCTCTCCTCGCTCTCCAAGACGAGCCATGAAGAAATGCAGAATCTGTGTGAAGACTTAACTTTTGTACATACAGTATAAACACGTTCCTGTTTTATTGGAAATGCCCATCATACTTTTCACATAAAACATTAATGCACATGCATGTGTGTGTGTGTGCTGAGTGTGTGTGTGTGTGTCTTTGCCCGGTCCCCGCAGGACTGAGGGGCTGGCATTGCTACAGGAAAATGAGTACTGCCTCAGAGACAGAGGTCCGGGCACTTCAAGAACTTCCTAGCTTCAAAATGGAGCCCCAGCTCCCAGCATGCACTGTTGTTTGTCCACAGGCTGTGCTGAGACACTGCCCCACGTCCAGTGGGGTCATGAAGGACTCAGCCGGGCACCACTGCCCACACTTATCATCCCAGCTGCTCAGAGGCTGAAGCCTGAGAATCCCAGTTGCAAGCCAGCCCAGGGCTGGAAAGTCCATGAGACTCAATCTCTATGTCCAGTGAACCAGGAAAAGGTAGAAGAGCTGTGGCTCAGGTGGTCCAGGGCTAACTTTGAGGGGAACTGCTAACGGACAGAGTGCCTACACCCCGAGTTCGAGTGCCAGTGCCAACAGAAAACCAAAAGCAGAGCCACCTGTCTCAGCAATTTTAATTTTACTGTGACGTGGGTGTGGAAAGACCTCTGCGCCCCCAAGCGTGGGGAGGAGCTGAGTTCATGCTGAGCTTGTGTGTCCCCTCCTGTCCCCCCTTCCCAGCGTCCTGCTGTTTCGGTCCATTCACAAGGTGACTAGCTGGAATAGTGATTTAAAAACAAAAAACTGCTGGGCACTGCTGGTGGCTCAGGCGTGTCACCCCAGCTACTCGGGAGGCTGAGATCTGAGGATCACAGTTCAAAGCCAGCCTGGGCAGGAAAGTCCAGGAGACTCATCTCCAAGGAACCACCAGAAACCTGGAAGTGGTGCTGTGGCTCAAAGTGGTAGAAAGTGGTAGAGTACCAGCCTTGAACTAAGAGGTCAGGGACAGAGCCCACGCCCCGAGTTCAAGTCCCATGACTGACGAAAAGAAAACCAACTGTAGACCAATGGGCAGTGCAGACACGGGTGGACGTATCTAGACCTGGCCCCGTTCCCATGCTGCTTGTTTTGAGTGTGGCCTGAGCACTGGCCCCGGGCCTCATCCGCCGGCCACTCAAGGAAGAGTGGACGACAGAAGCCTCCCAAGCCAGACGCTTCTACGACTGTCTTGTCTGTGGTTAATGGTTGCCAGGCAGGAGGCTCAGAGCACACGGCTGGGCCGGGTTCTGCCTGTGCGGATAATCTGAACCAGGGAGGAAATGTGGGGGCATGTGGGTCACCCCAGAAGTTGGCCTGTGCCACGGGGGCCACCAGCACTGCCCCTGGCCTCTGGCTGGGGACACTAAGAGTGGAAGCGCCTGCCAGGGCTGTGAACAGAACCCGGCGGGGCAAGCACAGATGGCTTTTCCACGTGTCATCTGAAACACTAGGCTTGGAAAGTTCAGGGAACGTGCAGATGCCACACGCGCCCCGTCCCAGCCACTTCTGCAGGGACAGCACAGAGCGGCCTGTTGGACGGAATCCATGTGTCTCCTTTTCCTCCTTGAGATTCTTCTAGAAGGCATCACCTTGAGCAGCCCTGCCAGGGGACACAAGCCACCAGCCACCCAGACGCATAACGCCCAAGTTATGTCCTAAAACATGACAAAAGATTGCGTAGACTGCCTGCCCAGCGTGCGCGAAATGCTGGGTTCGGTTCCTCAGTACCACACACACAGAAAAAGCTGGAACTGGTGCTGTGACTCAAGTGGTAGAGTGCTAGCCTTGAGCAAAAGCAGCTCAGGGACAAGGCCCAGGCCCCAGGGCTGGCCAAAAAAAAAAAAAAGTGGCAAAAGAACAAAGTCCAGGCCAGGCACTGATGCCCACGCCTGTCGTCCCAGCTACTCAGGAGGCTGAGATCTGAGGATATGGTTCAAATCCAGCCAGGGCAGTAAAGTCCAGGAGAGACTCACCTCCAATGAACCACCAGAAAACAGGAGGTGGCGCTGTGGCTCAGAGTGGTAGAATGAGGGACTGGGAGTTTGGCCTAGTGGTAGAGTGCTTGCCTAGCATGTAGGAAGACCGGGGTTCGATTCCTCGGTACCACATGCATAGAAAAAAGCCAGAAGTGGTGCTGAGGCTCATGTGGCAGAGCTCTAGCCTTGAGAAAGTCCAAGGACAGTGCTCAGGCCCTGAGCTCAAGGCCAGGACTGGCCCCACCCCCCCAAAAAAAGTGGTAGAATGATAGCGCCCAGGTCCTGAGTTCAAACCCCACCAACTCAAACAAAACAGACTCCATATGCAGATGACAAATGATTTGTAATTAAGACATTTAAATAGAAATCAAGCTATGAAAAGAGAAACAAAAGGGCCCCCCTAAAGAAGGACACTCAGCAATGGGGGGGGTGCTGAACACATACACAGGACACCCCAAAATAGGAGGCCACGAAAGCCATGCCATTTTCATTGTGCCGATTTTACATTCATGCAGCGGCGGCGGTGGCGGTGGTGGCCGTCAGGCCGTCTGGCACTGGACGCCCGCCCGGGGCCCGTCGTCGTCCTCCTCGTAGGCCTCGTGGTGCTGGCGCCAGTTCTGCTCGCTGGGGTTGAACTCCTTCAGCTCCACCTGGTCCATGTCCTCCGTGACCCGCACCTTCTGCCTCGGGGGCAGCAGCGCCTCCAGCTGCGGCAGCTTCTCCACCGCCAGCCACTGCTTGTCCGGAAAGACCACCTGGGAAAGGAGCGCGCCTGAGCCCCAGCCCGGGGGGACAGCGCCCTCCACGACATGCTCCTCCCTTGTGGACAGGCCCACGGTGCAGACGGAGGGGTGGCTCAGCTGGTAGAGCAGCCACTGAGTGAAAACAGCCCAGGGAGAGCACAGGGCTCGGAATTCAAACTCCAGAGTGGCATCAACAACAACAACTTGCCAGACACTGGTGGCTGAGGACCTCTGAGGGTCACAGTTCAAAGCCAGCCCTTGCAGGGTACTCTTTCAGACTTCTCTGCAATGACTGGATCTGGAGTCATGGCTCAAGTGGTAGAGTGCTACCCTTGAGTAGAAAACGAATCTTGAAGTCCAGGCCCTGAGTTCAAGCCCCAGGACCGGCGCACACATGCACACGCACGCACACACGCACACATGCACACGCATGCACGCACAGAAGGGGCAGAGAGAGAGAGGGTGGGGCACTTACGAGGAACTGTAAGATGAGGGCCCCCCGCTCCAGGGGGGCTTTGTAGATGGGCATTCCTTCGTTGCGGACACATTTCAGGTCCCCATGCTTTACTACCTCCCCTGCCACAGAGAAGGAACAGTGAGGAGTCAGGAGAGCCAGGACGGTCTGGGAGCCCTGGTGGTGAGCACTGGGCAAGGAGTCCCAAGCACTGTTCAGGCATGCCAGTGGGAATGGCGCCCATGGCGGCTCCTGCCGGGCTGTGGGCTGGTGTGATCTCAGCAGCCCACAGGAAGAGGAGTTCCAGTCCTGCCCCAGCCATGGGAGCAAAGACTTCTGGGAAGGGGGTCGTGGGCACAGACACGCATGAGGAGGCTAAACCACACTTTATTCTGTGCTCCACAAAGGAGCAGCTATCCACAAAGCCGAATCTCTCCTGCAGAACGCATCTTTACGCTGTCACCTAAGTGTGAGCGCTGGGGGCTCACGCCTTAATCCCAGTTACTCAGGAGGCTGAGATCTGAGGATCTGTGGTTCAAGGACAGCCTGGGCACAAAAGTCTGTAAGACTTATCTCCAATCAAACTGAAAAACCAGAAGTAGAGCTATGGCTCAAATAGTGGAGCACTAGCCTCGAGTAAAAACAAAAAAAGCAGCCAAACAAAAGCATGAAGTACTGAGTTCAAGTGCCAGCACTGATATCACTGGCATCATCATCATCATCATCATCATCATCATCATCATCATCACCATCATCACCATCATCACCATCACCTATTGGGTACCACTGCCTGCTGTTCTCAAAGTCAAGCCCTTAGGCCTCCTCTTCAGGCCTGCTGGGAGGCTGGGAGCTCAGGGCCAAGTACAGAGAATGGCAGACCACAAACAACCTCAGCCAGCCAGCAGGGCTTGAAAGGCCCCATCCTGGGGCTCCAGTCCTGGGGGCTTGAACTCAGGGCCGGGGTGTTGTCCCCAAGAATTTGTGCTGAAGCCTAGTGCTCTGAAACTTGAGCCACAGCTCTACTTCCAGGTTTGTGGTGGTTCATGGGGGATAAGAGTCTCATGGACTTCCTGCCCAGGCTGGCTTTGAACCGCGATCCTCAGATTTCAGCCTCCTGAGAAGCTGGGGTGACAGGCAGGAGCCATTGGCTTCCAGCTTCACTTTCAATGTAGCGATTCTCACCAGTGCTCAGAATGGCTCAGAGATTCCAGGCAAAGGAGGAGGAGGAAGAAAGGAGGAAACAGACTAAGAAAGGAGGCAAAAATTGAAGAAGGGTGAGGGGAAAGACATAAAGAGTAAGATGAATGAGGAGAAAAACAAATCTCCAGGGCCAGGTTTTCTAGATCCTTCTAACTGAATCCTGAGGTTTGCTGCCATCTCCCTTTCTAGTCTTCCCAGCACCTGCAGGTTCCCTGGGCGGGGTGGAGGCATGGAGGCGGCTCGGGACTTCACCAGGCCGACCCCACCTCACATGGGCCAGCCTGGAAAACCATGAAGCCTCGCGTGCCCAGCCCAGTTCCCAGAAGGGCTGGAATGTGTGGTCTGTTAGATGCTAGGAGTCTGGACACTACACCAGGCTAGACTTTCCTGCCCAGGCTGGCCTTGAACCACCAGCCTCAAATCCCAGCCTCCTGAGTAGAGTATCTAGGAAGACAGGCGTGAGCCACCAGCACCCAGCATCCAATTGTTTTATGTATATTTTGGGGTTTTGTTAGTTTTGTTAGGGTCTCACGATGTAGCTCAGGCTGGCCTTGAACTTGCAATCCTCCTGCCTCAGTCTCCAGAGTGCTGGGATTATAAGCATCAAGGACCATACCTGGCTGTAAATTTGCAATTGTTCTCAAATAAGATTTTGGAGTCTAAGCCTGGGACCCGAACTGAGCACCTGATGCTTTTGTTCATGAGCTAGCCTAAGGCATGCCCGACCCCATAAAAAAGATTCTGTCTTCATAAAACAAGGCAACCTCAAGAGAATATGTTATGAGGCCCAGTAAGTTAATGACACCCCATCTCAACACAAAAGGCTAAGGCGGTGGTAACGTACATCGACATAAAAGCTACAACAGAAGTGTAAGCAGGAGGATCACAGTCCAGTCAAAAGAGCCAAAAGGGTCAGAGGCATGGCTCAAGCTATAGAGCGCCCACCCAGCAAATACAAAAACCCCAGAACCACCAAACTAAAACTGAAATTTAGAACTATACGTCCATGGCCGGGAGTTTGGCCTAGTGGTTAAAGTGCTTGCCTAGCATGCACGAAGACCCAGGTTCGATTCCTCAGTACCACATACATAGAAAAAAGCCGGAAATGGTGCTGAGGCTCAAGTGGTAGAGTGCTAGCCTTGAGAAAGTCCAAGGACAGTGCTCAGGCCCTGAGCTCAAGCCCAGGACTGGCAAAAAAAAAAAAAAAAGAACTATACGTCCATTTCATATTATCCTCAGAAAAAGGAGGTATACCTACAGAAGGGTTAGAGAAGAATGTGGCTGAAAAAGAGGGGAGAAACCAAAAGAGGGGGACACACAGCAGAGACTGAAAGAAATCTAGACAATAGCTAGGGAGGGATGGTGGCTCAATCCACCAGACCCCAGAATCTTTTTCTTTTTTTCCTTTTATGCCAGGCCCAGGGCTTGAACTCAGGGCCTATCCACCGTCCCTGAGCTGCTTGTGCTAGTGCTAGTGTTCTACCACTGGAGCCACAGCTTCACAACTTTTTGCTGGTTAATTGCTGGCACAGAGTTTCCTGCCTGGGTTGGCCTCAAACCTTGATTCTCGGATCTCAGCATGCTGAGTAGCTAGGACTACACACTCATGAGCCGCTGGCAGCTGGCTAGTTTTTAAACTTTAATTGGCAGATTCTAGCTAGAACTTTTAGATACCCCCTCCCCCAGGATATCTAAAGGTGTGAGCCACCTTCCCTCACTCTCAGACATTATTAGAGAAATTCCTACAATGCTCAGTCACTTTACGTTTAGCAAGAAATCCAATCATAATCCACAAATAAAAGTCTGCTTAGGCCGGGAGTTTGGCCTAGAGTGCTTGCCTAGCATGCATGAAGATCCAGGTTCGATTCCTCAGCACCACATACATAGGGGAAAAAAAAAAAGGTGAGAAATGGTGCTGTGGCTTAAGTACTAAAGCTCTAGCCTTGAGAAATTCCAAGGACAGTGCCCAGGCCCTGATTTCAAGACCCAGGACTGACAAAAATAAATATAATAAAAGTCTGCTTAGAGGGCGGAGTGGGGGAGGGCAGCTTAGCTTACCTGATTTAGATGTAATAATAAGGACGCGCTCATCCAGGGTTTTGATGGTCTTCTTGAAGCCACAAAGAGCTTCAGAGAGTTGAATTTTCATTTTCATGATCAAGTCGTGGCCTCGCCTCTGAAAGACACTATGATCCTTCTGATCAAGCACAATTATGACATCGCCGGGCTCCAGCTCAGGCTCCTGATCCCCTTCGCCATGAAAGAGTATCTTTTGCCCGTCTTTCATACCTATGAGACATCATTCCTTCTCAATTAGCCGTTGATCGTGACCTGCTGCCGTTCTCAAAGCTTTTGAAGAAAAGGGGACCACGTCCTGGGGGCAGGGGCGTCGCTGTCATCAAAATTTCCAACCCTGGCTGGGCTCAAAAGACTCCCCTGGGCTCAGACCCCCGTGGCTATGCCCCACCCAGCGTGCCCACCCTGCACAGGCACTGGGGGCCAAGGCCTGGGAGAAGCCAGAATCTTTTGAACAGCTCCTGGGTAGGTCTGGGTGTTGATTTCCTTTGACTTTCTTTGGTCTCTTCGCTCATCTACATGTTATTTTTTGCTGAGTTAGAAAGCCACAGAGCACTCCAGGAGTATTTGGGAAACCAGCTAGGGTGGACTTTTAAAATCTGGCACCACTGGGGCCGGGAGTTTGGCCTAGTGGTTAAAGTGCTTGCCTGGCATACATGAAGACCCAGGTTCCATTCCTCGATACCACATACATAGAAAAAAGCTAGAAGTGGTGCTGAGGCTCAAGTGGTGGAGCTCTAGTCTTGAGAAAGTCCAAGGACAGTGCTCAGGCCCTGAGCTCAAGCCCAGGACTGGCAAAAAAAAAAAAAAAAATATCTGGCACCAGGCAAAATGATTGCTAAGGGATGGATCTGCGTTTCGGGGAGAACGCGCATTATCTGGGAGGGAAAATAAACACTTTCAAAGCAGCAGGAAGTGTCTTTAAATATATATATATATATATATATATATACACGGTCCTAGGGCTTGAAGTCAGGCCTGGGTGCTGTCTGGGCTTTCCCGCTACTTGAGCCACAGCTCCCCTGCTGGGTGTTTGGTGGAGCTCTGAGAGTCTCGTGCACTTTCCTGCCCAGGCCGTCCTCAAACCTCGATCCTCAGACCTCAGCTTCCCGAGTGTCTAGGATTACAGCCTGAGCGCCACCAACACCGCGCTGTCTTTTAATGTACGGCCCGGCGCCGCCCCTGCGCCCCTGCGATTGGAGCAGCCCGGACCCCGCCTCCCCTACGTGTGCCGTGATTGGTTCAGCGCACCGCCAGGCGCCAGCCCCGGCCGGGCATGCGCGCTCACCTTTCTCCACGTGCACCTCGATAATCTTCTTCTCGCGGGTCACCTTGGCCCCGCTGCAGCTCTCACAGCGGTCCTTGGGGTTGATGCGCTCGCCCTGGCCCTTGCACTCGATGCACACGGTCTGGATCTGCTGCACCATGCCCGGCCCGATCTGCTGGATGTGGATCTGCATCCCTCGCCCCTTACACAGCGGGCATTTCTCCACCGACCCCTTCTTACCACCGATGCCTGCGGGGCGGGGCGACAGGAAGGACAGCCGTGTCCCCCTCCAGGGTGCCAAGCACCGAGGAGGGTAGACACCGCGTGCCACCGCTGTGATTCTATTCTACAGGCAGGGCCTGTCGTTCTAGCTACTCAGGAGGCTGAGATCTGAGAATCAGAGTTCAAAGCCAGCGCCTGCAGGAAAGTCCACACGGAGCTCCAGTTACTCACAAAAGGGCCAGAAATGGAGCTGTGGCTCAAAGGGTAAAGAAGCGACCTTAACTGAAAAAAGCTCAGGGTAGCGCCTTGGCTTCATGTTCAAATCCCAGTACCAACACCAAAAGTAAATCAGGCAAACGGGAGTTTAAGCTTCCTGTTTCGAAAAAAATACTTGAATCCACATTTGAAAAAAATAAGCCAGTATGGTGATTCACACCTAAATTCCCCCAGCAGGAGGATCACAAGTTCAAGACTAGCCTGGCAAGCAAAGTAGGACTCCTCCCATCTCCAAAAAAACTTTTAGGGGCAGGGAACATGGCCTAGTGGTAGAGTGCTTGCTTGCCTAGCATGCCGGAAGCCGTGGGTTCAATTCCTCTGCGTACCACATACACAGAAAAAGCCGGAAGTGGTTCAGTGGATCTAGTGGTAGAGTACTAGCCTTGAGCAAAAAGTGTCCAAGGACACTGCCCAGACCCTGAGTTCAAGCCCCAGGACTGGCAAAAAAAAATTACATATATATATTTAAGAAACAAGCAAATGGATCCAAGATATCAGAACTCAAAAACTTAAAAAGTTACCTTTTTTAACCAAATTTTACTAAATTATTCAGAAGACTGAGACTGAAAGATCACGATTCAAAAGCCAACCTGGGCAGACAAATCCCTGAGACTTTGGACTTCAATGCCAGCCCAGCAAAAAACTAGTACAGAGCTTATGGCTCAAATGGTCAAACACCCTTGAGTGAACAGCTTTGAGTGAAAAAAGCGAAGGGACAGCACCCAGATTCTAAGGTCAAGCCCCAGTTACCAACACAAAACAAATAACACTTTTACCTTCACATTTTTCACAAATTACATTTTTCTGCAATGCCAATTTCTTTGTGACTCCATTATACAGGTCTTCCAGGGTTACAGACAGCTGATGTACAACGTTCTTGCCTTCCCAAGAGACAGGGAAAAAAAAGACAATTAGTCACACTGGAGTCAACATTCGTCTGTAGCAAATGCTACGGGTGCCTGCACACCCCCTAGCTCACTCACTCTCCCATGTGACCCTCACATCAGCCCACTCTACAGGGCCCTCTGCCAGGCCCAGGACCCGAAGCCACCTGGCTGTGAGCTAATCAGGTGGTCATTTATAAAGGTAAAAAAAGAGAGAAAAAAAGCTGGCTAGGTGCCAGTGGCTCACGCCTGCCATCCTTGCTACTCAGGAGGCTGAGATCTGAGGATCACAGTTCAAAGCCAGCCAGGGTAGAAAACCCCCCCAAGACTCTCCCCAGCCCATGCCCTTCTGCACAGGCGCGCTGCGCTGCTCACCTCGTCTCTCTCTGGCCATCCGACCCCCACCGCCGAAGAACATGTCGAAAATGTCCATGGGGGAGGAGAAGCCTGGACTCCCCGAGACCCCTTCCTTAATCGCCTGCTCTCCACCCTGGTCATAAATATCCCTTTTCTTTGGATCAGAAAGCACTTCATACGCCTGGGATATAAGTTTAAACTTGAAGAACAAAAAGAAAAACGATTTTAAAAAGAGAAGCACGCAGAAAGAGGTCTGAGCTCTGTGTGTGTGTGTGTGTGTGTGTGTGTGTGTGTGTGTGTGCACATGCTTGCTAGGGCTTAAACTCAGGACCCAGGTACTGTACCACAGCATTTTTTCACTCCAGAGTGACTTTCCTATGTGGCCACAGCTCCTCTTACTCACTTTTGGTCTCACAGATTTTCCTGCCTGAGCTGGCCTCGAACCACAATCCTTAGCTCTCAAGCCTCCTGAGTAGCTGGGGTGACAGATGTAAGCTACTGCCTCAGCTTCTCTTCTCTGCTATGTCTCCTGTAGTTCTGAGCCCTCCCGAGGGTCAGAGAACATCCCAGCTCCTCTCCAGAATGTTCTAAGCTATTTCACTGAACAAAGCTCGATGTGAATATGATTTGAATATGATTTGAATATAAAGCAGAATGTAAAAATCACAAGATGGAGGAAGGTTCCCTTTCATACTGGCTGTACTGGCCACGGGATGTGGGGCCCACAGTGGACCCCCATGGCCTCCAGCTCACAAGAACTTTACTTTTCTGATACCAGGATTCAAACTCAATACCTAATGCTTTTGGCTCACTGGCTGGTGCTTTACCAGCTGAGCCACACATCCAACCCCAAGACTTAAATTTACTAACTGGGTACCAATGCCTCACATCTGTAATCCTAGCTAATCATGGTTCAAAGCCATTCCAGACAAGAAAGTCTGTGAGACTCTTATCTTCAGTGAGTCATCAAAAAACCCACAAAAAACAGGAATGCAGCCGTGGCTCAAGGGGCAGAGTACCAGCTTGGAGTAAAAAACCAAAGGAAGGGGCTGGGACTGTGGCTTAGTGGTAGAGTGCTTGCTTGGCATGCATGAAGCCCTGGGTTCGATATCTCAGTACCCCACACATAGACAAGGGTGGAAAGAGAGCTGTGGATCAAATGGTAGAGCGCTAGCCTTGAGCAAAAGAAGCTCAGGGACATTGTCCAGGCCCTGAGTTCAAGTCCCAGGGCTGACACAAAAATAAATAAAAATTAAAGAGGGTCACCAGCCAAGAACGCGTCCTTAGCACTGTCCTTAAAAGACTTTTTTTCTCCCCTGCCACTCTGTGTCTTTCAGAAAAGCACACGATGAGAGCACACACAAAGCAGAGTCCCACAACAAACAGAGGCCACCTGTTGCTTAGCAACACAGAACAACTGGGCAGAAAACAAACACCAATACCCCCAACTGGCCTTCTCAGCTGTCTGAGAGGCTGGTGGAAAAGGCTTGGCTTAATCTATTTTTGAAGAGGCATTAATAATACAGTGACAAACTCAGGTGAAAAAAAAAAAAGTAAAAGTTCCACTTGGAACAGATAAAATAGGCCAGAAATACATAAAATTCCCACCTAAAGCACTGTATACAGTAGGCCCAGAAGAGGTAATTATGTTCCATTTTCTGTGGTGGAGTTTGAACTCAGGGCTAGGGCACAGTCCCTTCGTGTTTAATCACTCAAGGCTGGTACTCTACCGTTGAACCACACCTCCACTTCTGGTTTTTCACTGGTTCATTGAAGATAAAAGCCTCAGCTCTCAGCCTCCTGAGTAGCTGGGAATAAAGCATGGATCACCTGTGCCCGGTTTGTACCCGGTATTTTAAGTGTATTTATTCCCAGAGCATTGCTAGTGTTTCATACACACACATTTCCAAAGCCACGAGGCACAGAAATAAGGGGGACAAAGCAGTATTCCTCTGGGGATCTGCCTAGAAATGTGTATGTGTTTAAAGTAATAGAGTGGCTGGCCACTGGTGGCTCCCACCTTTAATCCAGCTGCTCAGGAGACTGAGATCATGGTTCATGAGGTCATGGTTCAAAGCCAGCCTGGGTGGGAAATTTGGTAAGACTCAACTCCAATGACCCAGCAAAAAAGCCCAAAGTGGAGGTGTGGTTCAAGTGGTAAAGCATCCGTCTATAAAACTTATCTCCAATTAACTACCGGAAAACTGGAAGTGGCAGAGTGCTAGCTTTGAGCCAAGGAGTTCAGGGACAGCACCGAGGCCCCAAGTTCAAGCCCCACAACTGACAAAATAATAATAATAATAATTAATAATAATAATAACAACGTCCAGTCACCAGCAGGCACACAGGTGTGAAGGAACACCGAGATGTGACCTCAGACCGAGGTACTGGGGCTTTTCGACTCATGCTGAGCCCTGACAACTGCTCAGACAGATCAGCCCAAGCTCAAAGCAGAAACAATGTGGGGCCCAGGCCCTGGAGTCACCAACCCTGAGCAGGGCGCAGCAGCCACTAGAAAAGCCACAGAAAACCTACTCAATACAGATGATCGCCCGGCGGCAGGGACCCTTCCGACTGCCACAGCTCAGCCCCTGGGGGCTAAATATAAGGATTCCGTCACCCGGCTGTCACCCGGCTGTCACCCGGCGGCCACCCGCCGCCGCCCTGCAGCTCCCCCTTCCCGAATCCCCGGTGAGGACGGGTGCCTCGATCCGCTCTCCTCTGCCCTGAGGCCCTGAGATGGGTGGCTTTAAAAGTGACTGCCGGGCCACCTGGGAACCGCGACAGGATGGCCCGGGGCTGTCATCCCAGCCACCCCGACGCTGAGATCTGGGGGTGGGGGGGGTCAAAGCCAGCTGAGGCAGGAAAAGTCGGGGAGACTCTCGGATCTTACTTTTAACCCCCCCCCCGAAACCAATAAATGAAATAAAAAGGCAAAAGCACTGCCCGTCTACCTTGGTACTTGTGGGGGGGGAATGAAGTCGTGTGATGAAGTGGAGGTGTCACCTACAGACTCCGCACCCCGCTAATGCGACGGCAGAGGGGGGGTGCCGGGAGCCCCCCCAAGCCCCTCCCGCCCACAGCTCCCCGCTGGGGCTCACAGATCGCCCCGGGGACGCCCGCCCAGGACGTCTGTGCCTCAGTTTCCCGCTTGGCCGGCTGCGGGAAATGCTCGCGGGCCGGGGCGCCGTCCCCCCCACCCGCCCACCTTCTCGCCCTCGTCCGGGTTCTTGTCCGGGTGGTACTTGAGGGCCAGCTTGCGGTAGGCCTTCTTGATCTCCTCCGGGGAGGCGCTGGGCCGCACCCCCAGGATGTCGTAGTACTGCGTCTCCTTCACCATCTTGTCCCTGCGGGGGGACCCCGCACCCCCGCGGCCGGGTCAGCGTCGCCCAGCGCCCGGGACCCCCCCGTCCCCGACAGCCCGGGCCCCGGCCAGGGCCGCGGGGCCGCTCCCGGGTCACGGCCTCGGCCACGGCCCCGACCCCCGGGCCGATCTCCGCGCCGGCCCCGCCGCGCTCCGGCCGCCGCTGCTGCGCCGCGGCTTTTATCCGGCGCGGGCGGAAGCTGCCAGCCCCGGCCGGTGACGCCACACACGCCCAGAACCTTCGCCGAGGTTCCGGAGGCGGCGGAGGCGCCGGGCGGGCGGCGGGGGGGAGGGGGAGGAAGGGGAGGAGAGGGGCGGCCCCGCGGGGCGCCGGATCCCGAGACCCCTGACCCCCGGCCCGCGACCCCCGACCCCGCCCCGCGACCCCAGATCCCCAGCCCCGACCCCGGCCCGTCCCCGCCCCGCGACCCCCGACCCCGGCCCGCGGCCCCGCCCCCGACCCGCGGCCCCGCCCCGCGACCCCCGACCCCGACCCCGGTCCGCGGCCCCGGCCCGCGACCCCCGACCCCGGCCCGCGACCCCAGATCCCCAGCCCCGACCCCGGCCCGCCCCCGCCCCCGCGACCCCCGACCCCGCCCCCGCCCCGCGGCCCCGCCCCGCGACCCTCGACCCCGCCCCGCGACCCAGATCCCCAGCCCCGACCCCGGCCCGCCCCCGCCCCGCGACCCCCCCGACCCCGCCCCCGGCCCGTGGCCACGCCCCGCGACACCCGACCCCGCCCCCGCCCCGCGGCCCCGCCCCGCGACCCCCTGACCCCGTCCCCGCCCCCACCCCCGCCCCGCGACCCCCGCCCCGGCCCCGCCCCGGCCCGCGCACCCGCCGTCCTCCGGAGCCGGCTCCTCCGGCTGCCCGTCCGACTCCCCGGAGCTCCAGTTCTGGCTGCCGCCCCGGGCCATGCCGGGGCTCCGGGCCGCGGGCGGCGGGTCCCGGGCGCCCTGCGAGCGTCGCCCCGCGAGGCCGCGCTGCCGCGCTCGGGCTGCGCCTCCTCCACGGGCTGGGGCTCGGGCTGCGCTGCGGGCCGCGCCGTCCGTGCGGGCCCCGGGGGCTGCGGGCCGGGACTCGGGGCGCCGGGGCCGCGCCCTCCCCCCGCCGCGCCCCCGGGGCGGGGCCCTTTGTTGGGTCAGCGCCCGGCGGGGGGCCCCCGAGGCCGGGCGGGGCGCGGGCCCGGGGCGAGGTGCTCCCTCCGCGGGCCCCCCCGACGCCGCCTGGGCCCCGCGCCCGCGCCCCTGCTCCGTCCTCAGCGGGGAGCCCCACCGCCCCTCCCCGCCGTGGGCCGGGTGACGGGCGAGCCCCCCCCCGACCCTCCCCACCCCACCCTCCCCACCCCGCGGCCCACGCGGGCGGGGAAGGGCGGCCGCGCAATCAGCAGGCCGCAGACTCCCGCCCGGGGCCCCGGCTCCCCCCTCCGCCCCGTGACCCGCACCCCAGAACCCCGACTTCCTATCCAACCCAGCCGCTGGGGGGGCCCGGGATCGGATGATCGTGTCCCCCGAGGAGCCCGCACGAAGGAAGGAAAGCTCGGCAGGGAAGCCCCGCGCCAAGCCCCAGCCCTGCAGCTCGGGGGGGACGGAAAGGAGCGCGCGCCGTGGAGAAAGCCTCGCTTAGTTTGATGATCTAAACTGTCCCCACCATCCTGGCTGGATGGAAGGCTCCGCTGAAGACATTTCTTATCAGTTATGTGTTTACTCTTTTTTTTTTTTTTTAACTGCCGTTTCTATCACAAATGACCTGGTGGTTTAACGGTTACAGTAAACAACATAAAGTTTCTGTTTAAAAAGTTAAATTGCAGCTAAGGTACTGGAATCCTAGCTACTCAGAAGGCTGCGATCTGAGGATTGAAGGTAGCCTTAGGCAAAAAGAAATATATATACACATTTACACACATGTATCTGAGAGACTCTGATCTCTAATGAACATCAAAAAGCCCAAAGTGGATGGTAGAGTGCTTACCTAGCGAGCGTGAAGACCTGGGTTCCATGCCTCAGTACCACGTACATAGGAAAAGCCAGAAATGGTACTGTGGCTCAAGTGGTAGAGCTCTAGCCTTGAGAAAGCCCAAGGACAGTGCTCAGGTCCTGAGTTCAAGCCTCAGGATTGGGAAAAAAAAAAAACAGTTAAAAGCAAAAGCCCAAAGTGGAGATGTGGTTCAAGTGGCAAAACACCAGCCTTGCATGAAAAGACCAAGCGAGAGTGCAAAGCTTTGAGTTCAAGCCCAGGGACAGACACAAAAACCAGAGCCAAAATAAGCAGAGAGAACTAGAACTAGAGAATTAGCCAATATTTGGGGGTGGGGGGGCAAGACTTTTCCAGTGGGAAAGTCTGCTGGCCCCCAAAATAACTGGTTGACTATTAGAAGGCCTTTTCTGGTCACGTTTCATACAGGTTAGGCCCACATGAAATGTTCCCACTTCAAGCATACCTCTCCCTGTATGCCTGAAGTTTTGTGTGTGGGAGGAGGGGGTCATGGGGCTTGAACTCTGGGCCTGGGTGCTCCCTGAGCTCTTTAGCTCAAGGCTCGTGTTCTACCACTTTGAGCCACAGCAACACTTCCAGTTTTCTGATGGTTTATTCGAGAGAAGAGTTTCTTGGACTTTCCTGCCCAGGCTGATTTTGAACTGTGATCCTCAGATCTCAGCTTCCTGAGTAGCTAGGATGACAGGCGTTTGCCACTGGAGCCAACATGTCTGAGGTTTTGCCTGGGGTTTTGATATCCCTCTATATGGACAGATATCACCCTGGAATAACAGGTGGAAAGTTAATCCTTCATCCTTCCCACAACTTTAAAAAAGTCAGGGAGGGGTTTGGGGATTTAGCTCAGTGGAAGAATACTTGCCTCACAAGTGCAAGGCCCTGAGTTCAGTCCTCAGCTCTGGGAGACAAAAAGAAAAAAAAAAACTCATAAAGTGACATGCTGAATTGAAAGCATTTTGTACAACTCCTTAGAGGGAGTTTGGCCTAATGGTAGAGTGCTTGCCTGGCATGCACGAAGACCCGGGTTCAATTCCTCGGTACCACATACATAGAAAAAAACTGGAAATGGTGCTGAAGCTCGAGTGGTAGAGCTCTAGCCTTGAGAAAGTCCAGGGACAGTGCCCAGGCCCTGAGCTCAAGCCCAGGACTGGCAAAAAAAAAAAAAAAAGAATAAAAAACAGTGCAAAACCAGGTGCCAGGGGCTCATATCTGTCATCCCAGGGGGCTGAGATCTGAGGACTGAGGTTCAAAGCTAGCCTAGGCAGGAAAGTCCATAAGGCCCTTATCTCTAATGAACCACTACAAAACCAGAAGTGGTGGTGTGATTCAAATGGTAGAGCAAAAATTCTCAGGGACAGTGCCTAGGACCTGAGTTCAAGCCCCAGGACTGGCAAAAAAAAAAAAAATAGTGAAATCAGGCTGGGATTACAGTTTGTGGAGTGCTTGCCTAGATGCACGAACACCTGGGTTCCATTCCACAGCACCACATACACAGAAAAAGCCAAAAGTGATGCTGTGGTTCAAGTGGTAGAGTGCTAACCTTGAGAAAACCCAAGGACAGAGCCCAGGCCCTGAGTTCAAGCCTCAGGACTGCCCCCCCCCCCCCAAAAAAAAAGTAAAGCCAAACAACATTAAAATAATCACCAGGGAGAAAGAAAATCAGGAGGGGAACCTGAAGGCCAAAGCTAGACACTCTTATGTCCCAGTTCCTTTATGGTGCATCATGGGAATACTGGAGTTGCCTGATGGGGGTTGGTGGAAACACAAACCACAAAGAGGACAGAGGACAGGGCAGACAGTGGACATCAAGACCCTGATTGGGCAACCTAAAGATCAAGTGGTCTAGCCATCCAGACCTAACATCCCCAGGTCACCTGAAGACAATACTCAAAGCCAGCACCCGTGTCTCATGCCTGTAACTCCAGTTACACAGGAGGCTGAGATCCAAGGATGGAGATATGAAGCCAGCAAAAAAAAAAAAAAAGCTGGAAGTGAACCTGTGGCTCAAGTGGTAGAGCCCTAGCCTTGAGCATACAAGCTCAGGGACAGTGCCCAGACACTGAGTTCAAGCCCCAGGACAGCCCCCCACACCCCCCCCCAAAAATGCTCAAGAGGCCTTGGGTTTAGTCTGGGTTTAATTCGGTGATTCATGAAGCCCAGGGATGAATCCTGATCTAGGGAAGGAATCTGCTTGACATCAGAGCTGCTGCCCCAGGGATCTGATGCCATTATCTGCCACATGAGAGCTGATCTTCCTGTCCTGGCATGGAGGAGCTTAAGTGGCAAAATCTGGAGATCCTGTTACTCTTTTTCTTTCCTGGTTTAAGATAAGAGGCTCACAGACTTCCAGCCCAGACTGGTTTTGAACCATGATCCGTGAGATCTCAGCCTCCTGAGAAACATCCAGGGTGTTCTCTGCATGGAGAGGCAGTGCTAGGGAACGAGAGAATGAAGAGCCAGCTTGGGGGGCAGGTTTATAGCGTCATTGAGGGTACCAGCTGGCGGACTATCACCAGCTAGAAGCAGGAGCAGGGCCAGGCCAACCTGACATAGTAATCTACCAGCAAGACCTTTCTGTTTGTGGCTGCCCAGTGCCCTTCCTCCTTAGGGCAGGGTTACTGGGTGGGGGGTCTCTCGAAGCACTGAGGCGGGACATGTGCAGGCGAGAGAAAGCAGGGCATTGAGGCATTGATATGCTACACCAACCTACCAGAGATTCCATTCCTGGCACTTGCAGAACAAAATGCCCAGAACTGGAAACAATCCCAGGGTGTCACAGGGCGTTAGACATGCTAATGAGGGGTGGGGCCTGATGATGGACAGTTCCACAGCCACCAATAAGATTGCACTGTTGCACAACCAGGCAACAAGCGGACTCCAGATTTAATATATGAACAGCCAATGAATTCAAAAGCCCACTGTCCAGGCTACAGACAGGCAGAGCAGGGTTGTAGGTTCGAAATCTGGATGGGCCAAGAAACCAGAGGCTCAGGCCTGTGATTCTAACTACTCAGGAGGCTGAGATCTGAAGATCAGAGTTCAAAGCCGGCGAGGGCAGGAAAGCCTATGAGACTTGTCTCGGATTAACCACAAGTGGAAGTGAAGATGTGGTTCAAGTGCAGAGGACCAGCCTCCAGCACAAAAGCTCTTGGACAACGCCCAGGCCCTGAATTCAAGCCCCAGGTCTGACACAGTAGATGACAAATAAAATAAAAAGCAAGCCCAGGTGTAGGCCTTACTTTCTGGATGTTTTGTTTTATTATTACTATTTTTGCCAGTCCCGGGCTCTGTCCCTGACATTCTTTTGCTCCAGTCTAGCACTCTACCACTTGAGCCAGAGCGCCACTTCTGGCTTTTTCTGAGCAGAAATAAGAGTCTCATGACCTTTCCTGCCCGGGCTGGCTTTGAACTGCAATCCTCACATCTCAGCCTCCTGAGTAGCTGGGATGACAGGCGTGACCCACCATCACCTGATTGGACTCTTCTTGGGAGGAAAGGGGAAGGGGATTTACTGTGGCCTTCTTCCGTGGCCTGCTGACATCCACAGGGAGTGGAGGGGCAGTTCTTGCCTGGCTTCCACTGTGGGTAGATGGATCCTGAGTGGCCTGAGATGCCAGTGGCCAGCAGGGGGCAGCAGAGCCCGTGGTTCTCCTGGAGTTGAGGCCAAAGGTGGGGCTTCTCTGCTCCCCTAACTCAACCCCCAGGAATTAAGATTTGTTTTGGTGCTGCTCTTTCTGGTTTTTGTTTTGTTTTGGTCAGTTGCGGGGCTTGAACCCAGGACCTAGGCGCTGTCCCTGAACTCTCTCACTCCAGGCTAGCGCTCTACTACTTGAGCCACAGCTCCACTTCTGGTTTTTTGGAGGTTTATTGGAGATAAGAGTCTCATGGACTTGCCTGCCTGGGTTGGCTATGAACCATGATCCTCAGATCTCAGCCTCTGGGTAGCTGGGGATGAGCTACCAACGCCAGGCTAGACAACCATTGTGAGACCACACTAAGGCTGACTTCTTTGCCTTACAGTGTCTCTGCTTTAGCTTCTGGCCCTGGGCCCTGGGTAGCTGCCAAAAACCTGGGTTTCCGGCAGCTTCCCACAGGGCGAGTTCGCCTGCCTTTCTTGCCCCTCACCCTAGCAGCCCCCATTCACTGCTTACTTGGTCCTTACGGGCTGTGTGTGTGTGTGTGTGTGTGTGTGTGTGTGTGTGTGTGTGTGTGTATGTGCTGGTCCTGGGGCTTGAACTCAGCACCTGGGCATTGTGCCTGAGCTTTTTCTGCTCAAGGCTAGCACTCTACCTTTTTCGTTTGTTTGTCAGTCGTGGGACTCGAACTCTGAACCTCCCTGAGCTCTATCAGCTCAAGGCTACCGCCCTACCCCTTGAGCCACAGCACCACTTTCGGTTTTCTAGAGATTAATTGGAGATTAAGAGTCTCATGGAGTTTTTAATGCCTGGCCTGGCTTTGAACCACAATCCTCAGATCTCAGCCTCCTGAGTAGCTAGGATGACAGGTGTTGGTCTGAGGCCCTCAGGTCTCAAAGACCTGATCACTCACTCACTCTCCCACGTGAAAGGAGGTGAAAAGGAAAGGAGGAAAGGGAGGGGAGAGAAAACAGGAGGAGAGAAGGGGAGGTAGAGGAGGAGAAGGGAGGGGAAGGGAGCAGGAACTAGAAGGAGAGGGGAGGGGAAAGGAGGGGAGGGAAAGGAAGGGGAGGGGGAAGAGGAAAGGGAGGAGAGAAGGGAAGGGGGAGGGGGAGGGGAAGAGGAGGAGAGAGGAGGGGAGGGACTACAGGAAGAAGCTGTGTTGCTTGTTAGTTATCTCACCCATCTGTCCCTGGCTCACATCCTAGCTTTCCGCCAAGAATGGCGTCCTTGTTTTGGGGCCCTGCTTGCTTATGCCCCCTCCCCCGCCCATGTCCTCCTGTCTGCTTGGAGCTGGGGTCTCCACAGCTACACCATCCAGGGTAAACTGAGGCCCGGGGGGGGGTGGCAAAGCCCCTGCAGCTTTGGTGGATAGGACTGGTGTAGAAGTGAGGCCTACTGCCAGACTCCGGGCCTTTGGCAGTGTTGGGGAGGCAGGCAGAATGGGGTCCCCCCAACTTGATGGCCCCCATGGTCTCCAGGGGTGGCTCATTTGGGTCTGGGCTGCAGGTGTTCTCCGTCACTTCACTGCAAGCAGGGGTGAGGAGAGGGTGACACTCGTGCTCACGGCTGTCACCCTAGCCACCAAGGCGGCTGAGACAGGACAATCGCGGTTCAAAGCCAGCCAGGCAGGAAAGCCACAAAGCCTGAAGTGGTGCTGTGATTCAAGTGGTAGAGCATCAGCTTTGGCGTGACCAAGGCAAGGGACAGTGCTCAGGTCCTGCATTCAAGCCCCAGCTCCCCGCCCCGCCCACCCCATCATACACACTGTGGGGGGGGGGGTGAGTTCTGGGGACCCTGGAAGGCCCTAAGCCCATTGGACAGACTCCTGGGAAGAATTGAGGACAGATTTGCATGAAAAAAGAGAAACCTTCATTAAAATTCTTCTCATTTCTAGGGAAACAAAAAAACCGGAGCAAGGAAAAGGAAAGATTTTTTCGTCCTGGGTAACTTCATTACCAAGGAACTTCTAAAAACAGGGAGGAAATGGGCCTGTGTGGGTCACTTGGGGTGCAGTGTCTCCCCCTCCTCCTGCCCCCCCTCCCACCCCTCCCCAGGCCCGCCTCCATCTCTGGCTCAAGGCCGGCCTCTCCTCCCTGTCCTCCCTCCTGCTCCTGTGAGGGACGCTTCCAGGCTGGACTGCACTGATCTCGAGCTGGAGACTCACTTCCCAGGGACCCGAAGATGCCAGACAGCAGAGAGGGCCCCCCGTACCCCGACAATCTGGGGTGCAGGTAAGTGGGCCCTGGGGTCTCAGAGTACCTGGCCTGGGGCCAAGGTCTTGGATTCAACCCTGGTGTTTCTCTCTCTCTCCCCTCCCCCCTACTCCTTCTCTAACTGGGAAACCAAAGGAAGGATCTAGCAGACCTCTGAAAAATGCAATTTGTACTAGACAGGGACATGTCATTCTGGGGGTGCCACTTAGTCTGTTCCAGACTCAAATAAAAACGCATGGCCAGGAGTGTGAGAAAACATGTTTCCATGGCAGAAAGGGGGTTCCGGTCTGTGCAGTTGTTCCTCTGTCTTCTTTTGGGGGGGGGAATGTGTGTCCATGGTGACAAGTTCAAAGGGAAGTGGAGCTTTGCACCCCAGCTTGCTGTGTGAACTTGGTGAGTCTCTCGCCTTCTCAGCGATGCAGCGTTCCTGCTCTGTACATGAGGACAAAGTGGACTTGCTCCCAGCTGGGCGCTGGTGCCTCACCCCTGTCACCCCAGCTACTCAGGAGACTGAGATCTGAGGATCACAGTTCAAAGCCAGCCAGGGGCAGGAAAGTCCATGAGATTCTTATCTCCATGCACCGCCAAGAAATCTGGAAGCGGTGTTGTGGCTCGAGTGGCAGAGCACTAGCCTTGAGCTGAAGAGCTCAGAGACAGGGTTCAGGCTCTGGATTCAAGTCCCACAACTGGTGTGCCCGTATGCACTTGAGCGCGCACACACGCACACACGCACGCGCGCGCGCGCACCCACACCCACACACACACACTCTTCTGCTGAGATTGTCTGGCCAGCAACAGAGGGTGGGGCTGGGGGGGTCCATGCTGGCTAGGCCCCCACCTATGGTAGGAGAGGGGACCTAGAGCCCCCCACCTGCAGCCCCTCCCCCCACCCCGCCCCTTGAGCAGCAGGGACAGAGGGAGGCCCAGGGACAGCCCTGCATGCGTGGGAACCACTCCTATTGTGTGTGCTGGAAAGTGTGGCTGGGTTCTCACGGGTTCCTTGAGAAAAGAATGTGGGGGAGGGGAGATGGCAGCCGGGCCCCCACTGAGCCAGGGTGCATGCCTGGCCCCTAGAAGCAAAGACCCCTCACCCCAAGGTCTCCAGGAACACCAGCCCTTTAAGGGAGCTGACCTGATCTCTGGGTCTGCTCTGAGCCCCCTCCCCCATTGTCTATGAGCTTTGATAACAGGGGACAAGCCAGCCACTCCCACAAGCTGCTTTGGGGTCACCCCCAAACAGGTCCTCACCTCGCCAGTTCTCTCCCCTTGCTGGGGGCCAATGAAGTGGGAGGAATGGGGTTGAATGGCATGGGAGCTTGAACTTGGGGCCTGGTATCCTGCTCAGCTGGTGCTCTACCACTTAAACCAGGCCTCTGGCCCTGCTTTTCGCTGGTGATTTTTAAAAAGTTATTATTATTATTATCAAAGTGATATAAGAGGGGTTACATCAGTCAACTATTATATGTGGTGGTGATGTTTTAGAAATGAAGTCTCTTAGACTTTTCTGCGCAGGCTGGCTTAGAACTGCAATCCTTTAGATCTTTCCATGCCCTCATCTCCCCCCAAAAGTTTCCCCCTCTTCCTGTGCGGGGGGGGGGGAGGGGTTTGCAGCTGAGGTGGGAGAAGAGAGGAGAGTGTTGGGTAGAGTTGAGGGATGCCCTCAGCTGGCCTCACAACAGGTGAGGCGGGAGCCAGGTGACAGAATCATCTGGAAGACCCCCACTCCCCCCCCGGGTCCCTGGTACCTTGTGTTCCCATGAGGCCACCAGCCTGGCTCAATCTTTGGGCCCTATGAAGAATGGCCGAGACCCTGGAAGGAGGAGGAGAAGGCAGAGGGGAAGCCCAGAAAGTATCTGAGGGACATCAGAGGCTTAGGGTGGGGTACCTGGCTTAGTCTGCTTCTTCCCTACTGTCAGTCTCAGAGACCACTAAGTCCACTTGTCTTGTCTCTCCAGGACTTTGTATTTTATATCATGACTCTGATCATTTCCAGTTTAGCAGGCAATCACTTAGCACGTGCTCACTTAGCACTCAGCTTGGTGATCACAGATCCCTGAGCATGTTTTCAGAGTCGGTGTTGGGTGATAAAGCAGTATTGCATTCTTTTCATGGCGATGTAATATTCCACGATGGGGCAGGAGAGCCCTCCCCAGCGGATGAACACAGATACTTCTCATTGAGACACTGAAAGCAAGGTTTCCATGGTTACTTAGCAACCACACTGCTGAGTCAAGGGATGGAACCCCAGGGTCTTATATTTGCTAGGCTGGTGCTTTTCCACTTGAACCATGCCTCCAGCCCTTTTTTCACAATGATGTGTGTGTGTGTGTGTATTAGTTCTGGAGCTTGAACTCAGGGCCTGGGCACTACCCCTGAGCTTTTTAGCTCAAGGCTAGCACTCTACCACTTAAGTCACACAGGAGATAAGAGTCTCTTGAACTTTTCTGCCAGACCTGGGTTTGAACCGAGATCCTCAAATCTCAGCTTCCTGGGTAGCTGGGATGACAGATGTGAGCCACCAGCGCTCAGCTTCACATCATTTATTTTTGAAGGCCTGGGCTACAATCTTTCGACACTGTTTTATTCTGTCCAAAATACCTCCTTTTTGTGTGGTTTCAGGAGAGAGGGGGAATAGTCGGTGGTAATCCTAGCTACTCAGGAGGCTGAGATTTGAGGACTATAGCTCAAAGCCAGGCCAGGCAGACAAATCCACTAAACTTCGTCTTCGATTCATCAGCCAAAAAGTCAGACTGGAAGTGTGGCGTCCAGTGGTTGGGTACCAGCCTTGAGCAGAAAAGCCAAGCCAGAGCTCAAGTCCCTAAGTTCAAGCTCCAGGATTGGTCCTTGGGGGTGGGGCGTCTGCAATCATCTCAGGGCTGGGTGTAATTCACTGGTAAGAGTACCCTGGCACTGAAATACAAACCGGCCTACCCACCCACTCTATCCGAAATGTCGTTCTCCAGATTTAACCCCTGGAGGCCTCCCTGAACCCCCAATAACTGTGTGTAGCAATTTACTTTATCTCTCTTTTTCTCTGGGCTCCATTTGTCAAATGGCGCTGGCAACCTAGTAGATTCTGGGAAACCAGAGGCAGTGACTACAAAGCAGGTTGAACAGTAGTACCCTGCAGGGACTGGATTATAAGCACTTACCCTCTCAGGGTCTCAGCGGGAATGAAGATTCTGGACCTGCTCTGCCGCCCCTGCTGGCAGTGTTCTGCAATGCCTGTCTCTTGCTCCAGTTCTGTCTTTTTGCACTTTGGGCTTCTGCCTGGCTAAGAACCAATGCCTCAATCAGCGGCCCCAGTGCCTGACGAGGGGCCTGGCCTCACTCCCTCAGAGCTGGGGCCTGGGCGCCATGCCACACCCTGGGTAGATGGGGATAAGTGAGACCCCATGGGAGAAGAGCGGTGTCCAGAATCCCACTTGTGGCACCTGGAATGAAGCCGTGGAAGACAGGGGGCAGTGATTCCTGGCTGTCTGGGCTCGCGTGGGAACTGGATTCCCAGGCCCACAGGTCACCTGTGTCTGTCATCACCATTCAAAAAAAAGAAAATTGCTTAATTAGAGCCGAGGTTGGTGACACACTCCTGTAATCCCTAGCTGAAAAAATTAAAGCCAGACACAGAGTTAAGGTTGAAGCTTGCCTGATTTAACGCCAGTCTAGCAAGCACAAGGCCCTGAGTTCGAGCCTCTGCCCTGGCAGCAGCCACACACACACACACACACACACACACACACACACTGGCTTAATTAGGATTTAATGTGTGTGAGATTTCTGCACATTTTTCCCCCCAGCCTTTGAAAGGGAGACAATGAATGCATAAAAGCCAAGGGTGGCTCACGCCTGTCATCCTAGCTACTCAAGAGGCTGAGATCTGAGGATCACAGAGGCCAGCCTTGAGCAGGAAAATCCATAAGATTTATCTTCAATAAACTAGTTAAAAAGCCTGAAGCAAGCTGGGCTCAGTAGCTCACACCTGTAATCCGAGCTACTCAGGAGGCTGAGATCTGAGGATCTAAACCAGCTCAGGTTAACCACCAGAAAACCAGAAGCGGTATTGTGGCTCAAGAAATAGGGCAGTAGCCTTGAGCTGAAGAGCTTAGGAACAGTGCCCAGGCCCAGAGTTCAAATCCCACAACTGACCAAAAAAAAAGCCAGAAGCAGAAGTGTAGCACTAGCTTTGCACAGAAACGCCAAGCCAGAGCTCAAGTCCTTGAGTTGAAGTCCCTGAGTTTAATCCCCAGGATTGGCACACACATACACGTGCCACATTCACAGACACTGACTCTTGAGGCCAGCCTAGGCGACAAGTCAACAAATCCCCATCTCAACAGATAAGAGGGAGGTGCCCATGCTTGCCTACAATCCCAGCTAGTTTGGAAAGCCAATAGATACACGGTTTGCCAATTAGGTTTGGAGGCCCAGATGGGTAGGTCTAAGGCTAAAAACAACTTGAGATCTGATCAGGAAAATAATTCAAAGCAAAAAGGCCCCTGGGTGTGGCTCAAGAAGTAGAGTGCTGGCGCGGGAGGCAAGCCTAGATTCAAACCCCAGGATTGCAAAACAAATAAACATAAGAAAATGGCAGCTCTGCTCCTGATGTCCCAGCCACTATGGACCTTTCTAGAAAACCGGGACTATCAAGTAAAATCTACTTTATAGGACGAATGTTAAAAAATATATATATTGGGCATCTGGTAAAGCTGAAATCTGGAGGATCGCAGTTCCGAGTTTGCTTGGCCAGACAAGTCCTGGAAAACACTGGAAAACAAAGCAGCCATGCATCCATCTCTGTCCCCCAGGGGTTCAAGGCTGTTCCCAGGGAAATATCACTAGGCCAATGTCAGCTGTGTCTCCTACCGGCTCCAACAGGTCTAGGGTTCACGTCCCACCCATCTTATGTAAGAAACGCCCAGGTGGGCAGCCTGGATCTGTGCCAGCTGGGTGAGAGGTATTTGAAGCCACACCTTACAGGATGCCCCGAGGCGGGCCGGGGCGGGTCTGCATTCAAGCCTGGTGCCTCATTATCCCCGCCTGGCCTGCTCCAGTTTTTCTGCTCTAGCCCAGAGCAGACAGGCGGCAGGGATGCGAAGGCCTGCACTTGACAGCTCCAACAGCCAGGACAGTGGTGAGTGTCCCCTCTGGGGTCCCCTGAATTGGGCACCCCAACCCTCTCAGTGTCCAGTCTGGGCTCTGTAGTGGGGTACAGGGTTAGGAGAAAGGTGGCTCCCTGCCTGATCTTTGAGGAGAGTCTGTCCAGCAAACAACAACTAAATAAATACAAATTGGAGCCAGGTGCCAGTGGCACACGCCTGTAATCCCAGCTGCTCAAGAGCTTGAGATCTGAGGATTGCAGTTCAAAGCCAGCCTGGGGTGGGAGAGTTTTGACACGACTTTTATCTCCATTAAACGACTCCCCAAAGCTGACAGTGACTGCGGTGGTTCAAATATAGAGCACTTAGCCTGGAGCACGAAAGTTCAGGGACAGCACCTAAGCCCTGAATTGGCACTGAAAATAATAATAATAATAATAATAATAATAGTGGTAGTAGGAGAGGGGAAATTGAGTCTTGGAGATTTAGTTGCTGGGCTGGGGTAGGGTCCAGAATGCTATTGTCCTGAGGATTTGGGGGGGTAGAGGGAGGGACTTACACCATTAATGAATTACAGTAGTCTGGAAGCTAAGCAAAAAGAGGGGGAAGAATGGGGGTAGGAGTTGGAGGCCCTGTAAGGCCATCTTGGGGCTCTGATTAGCCATGAAGTCCAGAGCCTCTGGACAGCTGCCCCCGGGGACTTGGCAGGGATGTACTTAGCTGGACGGGAGCCCACCGTGACTTGACGCCTTGTCTCTGTTGCAGGGTGCTCTGGTGGAACCAGGCCTCTGCTGGGCTGCCGGGGGTCCCCTGGGACACAGCTCCCCGGACAGTGATCCGCCCTTTGAGGTTCTTGTTCTTCTCCCCGGGGGAGCTCGTAGGTGACCCCCCCCACCCCCCGGAACCATGCCGGAGGTGCTACTCAGGTCGGCCAGTGCCATCCTCAGGACTGTGTAAGAACAAGGCTGCCCTTCCTCCCGACACCCAGCCCCACTCGGTCTTCCCCCAGGGGGTACTTAGCATAGCACCTCCTCCCTCAGGCTGGAATGGAGGCAGCCAAGCAGGACTCAGAGACAGTGTGGTGGTTTAAGCACAGTCACCCAGCCAGTGAATGGAGCCAGGGAGACCTCAGCCAGACTCCACGTGGCTGGGTGCACCCATTGAGTGCCTGCTGTATACAGGGGCAGCCTAGCCCCCCGGAGGGCTGAAGGATCCCCACTTTCCTGGGACTTCTGGAACCTTCTGTGGCCTCCAAACCTGAGTGGACAGGACAGGGGTAGGGGAGGGGTGGGGAACTCTTAGGGGATTCCAGGATGTGAAGGTGGCATTGCAGGAGACACAGGAGGCCGCCAGCCAGGGGGGAAAAGTGAGGGAAGATGGGAGGTGGCTCAGGGAAAGGTGGGGCGCAGGCCTCCCACACCCCCACCCCACTTCTCACCCTCCTGTGGCAGTTGCCGGGACATGCCTGGTCTTTCTTGCTCCTTGCACCTGCTGGGCAGGTGTTGAAGGAGTCTAGTGTGCTTGTGGCTTGGTTTCTGTGACAAGGAGCCTGGCACAGGTTAAAGAGGGGAGAGCCGGGCGCCATGTCTTTCTGGAGGCTGAGATCCGAAGGACGGCAGCTCAGAGGCAGCCCAGAACAGAAAACTCCAAGAGACTCTTGGAATTCCAAAGCTGGCCTCCTCTGGCCTTTCATTATTATCTTGCACTCTTTCTGTGGTGCTGGGAATCGAACCCAGGGCCTCATGCCAGCTAGGTGAGCGTTTGACCACACAAGCCATTTGCCCTGAGCCATACTTATCCTGCTATTGATTCAGGTGACTTCCTCCTTCCGGGCACCTGTCACCTCTTAGAGCCTGCCTTCCAGCAGACATATAATTTTCTGGAAGGACATGAGTACAAATATTTAATCACCTCGGATGGACGGTGAGGATGCAGACGATATTAATACCAGCCGGGTCACAGCCTGTGTCCTTTCCAGATGGGGTGGAAAAGAAGAGCAGAGAAGCAGGGGGGAAAAAAGTGACCCAGTAGCTTTTCTTGAGGAAGGCAGCTGGCATACTCAGCAAAGGCTTCATCCGGGCACTACGCCTCCCTTCCTGACACACGTTTTATTGTTGTGAAGCTGTTTTCCCTGTGCAATCCAGACTGGCCTCCAACTCGCACACCTGCAAGTCCCAGAACTTGTGACACAGAGGATTGTAATACTACATCTGGCCCCTGCAAGGAACCATTTTGGAAGCTTGAACCAGTCCTGTGTTGACAGTTGCCATATCTGAACTTTGCCAAGTTTAACAAGCGTGGTGTGCTACCAAAATCAATAAATAAGCCCAGCCAAGCGTGAAACAGAGAGAACTTGCTGGGAGCACCCGATACTGGCAGATGTGATGTTTCCCTGTGAACTCATGTTCTAGAAAAGGATTAGCAAAAATTAACAAACAGCCAGCACCAGGGCATCGAGGCAAGAGACCATGCTAGCCCGAATGTGTGGCAAACAAGACCAGGGGAAGCTTCCCGGCATCGGAATCCTGCATGGATGCCAGCGTGGAACACGACACCGTAGGCTATGCTGCCGATGGACGCATGCCTCAGAGTCTGGATTCCAGCAGGCCACACCACGGGCTCACGCCTGTCATCCCAGCTACGCACGAGGCTGAGATCTGAGGATCAAGGTTCAAGGGCAACCCAAGGCAGAAAAGTCCTCTCACCTCTAATGAAGCACCAAAAAAGAAAAGCCAGAAGTGGAGCTCTGGCTCCAGTGGTATAGCACCAGCTTTGAACAGAAAAAGCCAACCAAGAGAATGAGGATCTTGAATTCAAATCCTAGGACCAGCAGAGAGACAGACAGACAGACAGACAGACAGAGAGACAGTGGTTTAAACTGAACTTGTCTGGACATTAGATTTCAATTTCCTCTTAACCAGCTACCCCAAACACTTTAAGCAAAGTACAGAATCAAGGTCTTTTCAGGGGTTCTGAACTTTTCAAGTAGTGTCTGGCAAATCCTGGAGGGCGGGGAGAGGAGGCAGCTGTATCCTTCTGCTTATAAACAGGTGTGAGCTTCTTTTCCTGGCTGTGCACTATTTTAGGAGCACAGGCCGGCAGGTGTTGAGTTAATAACTCTCGGTCGCAGCTGCTTTGACGCAGAGAGGCAGTGAAGATCAGAGGGGTGACACTCTTGCCAGTTTGTAATTTTAGGGGTGGTTTTCATAGGCTGGTTGCTTTTAAAGGCCTTTGAATCTTGGCCATCTATGATCTATGTTGGGGGCCCCCATCTTCTTTTTTTGGGGGGGTGGTGGTGGTGATCGGGAACACAAATTAACAGCCATTGTAGAAACCAGAGCGTGCTAGTAGGCGTATCTCACCCTCCATTCATCTTGCCATGGCCTGAGATCTCAGGGGCTCTGTGGTTCTAGAACATTCTTTCTTCCCCCTGTGGGAGAACAATTTCTCCCCAGCAGGGTAGTGTCTGGGATCTTCACCACCCCCCCCCACTGGCCCCCAGGAATCCAAGCCAAGAAGATGTTGGCTTTGCCTCCTCTGGGCCCCACCCCCTTCCACTTGCCATGGTAACCAAGACTGGTCCAGTTGGTAGGTGGGGATCTATCTGCTTCCCCATCACATTCCTTTAGTCCTCCTCCCTCCCCTCGGCCCCTCCCACCACCTACCTCCCTTCCTGAATCCTGATGTCTTTTGCTTTAAAATTTGTCTCAGATTTGAAGGCAGCCGGCTGCCAGGTGGGCCCGGGTGTATTCGAAAACTTAGTTTGCATCCGCAGTGTCATCAAGGAGTAAGGCTGAGTGTGCAATGCAGGTAATTTGCTTGAGGTGGGAGGGGACAGATATCCTGGATCAAAACAAAAGCCAGCCATGGCGCACGCGCACCTGACACCCAGCTGCTCAGAAAGCAGAGATCTGAGGAGCAAGATTCAAAGTTAGCCTGTGCAGTTTTCTGCCCATGAGACTCTCTCTCTCTCTCTATATATATATATATATTTTTTTTTTAATGTGTAAGGAACCAGCAAAAAGCCAGAAGTGGATCTGTGGCTCAAGTGGTAGAGCACCAGCTTGAGCTGAGGGCCTTTTTCTGCTCAAGGCTAATGCTCTGCCACTTGAGCCACACCTCCACTACCAGCTTTTTGGTGGTTCATTGGAGATTAGCGCTTCATAGACTTTCCAGGCCTGCTTGGCTTTGAACCGTGATCCTCTGATCTCAGCCTTCTGAGTGGCTGGGTGGGAGCCACCATGCCTGCTTTACTCCTGGGTTTCTAAGATGAGGCTAGCGGATGTGAGGACTGAGGATTGGGCTGGGAGACTCTGACCCAACCAACCAAAGCCAAAATTTTGCCAGCCAGACCCCAGGCAGCACCTCCACCAGGTGGGGACACTGAGGCTCAGAGAGAGACAGAAACCTGCCCCAGCTCGCACAGCAAGTCAAAACCCAGCACAATGGGACTGCTTCACCAGGGCCTGGAACCCACGTGGAGCTGGGAGGGAGGGCCTGAGGGAGGGGGATTAACTCTTGAAGGACCGCAGGGTCTCCCCTCCCTCTGCCTTGGGCTCGCCCCATGAGTGACCCATGGAGTCCAGGGACCGGAATAGAGGCTATGCAACAAGTTCAAATCCAGGTTCTCTCCATTCTCCATCAGCAACCTGACAGAGGGGCAGACGGTCTCCAAGGAACCCCCAAGCCACAGCCCCCCGCTCTCTGCCTTGGAGAAAGCTAAGGATGGCTGGTTGGATTATTCAGGTGAGCAAGGGTAGGGGTGGAAAGGGGTGGGGCTGGGGTGCTGCTCCCCTGTGTTCACATACTCAGGGATCCCCCCCAAAAGCTCCCCACTGGTGGCCTCCACAGCCACCCTCAGCAGGACAAGTCCCCTCTCGGAAGGCTGGAGGTGGGAGGGCTGGCGTCATGTTGCTGGAGGCAGGAGGAGCTCAGACAGGCCAGGCCACGTGTGTGTTAATCTGGGGATGTGGAGCAGATGGAAGGGGGGGGGGGCGGGCTGGCTGGGTTTGTCTTGGAGGGCCAGAATGTCCCTTGTCCCTTTTAATGACCTTCTGCTGAGATAAATGAGCCAGCTGACTGGGAATGGCTATCAGGATGATAGGAATAATAATACAGCTTGTGTTTGTTTTAAATGGCCCTGGAGCCAAGGTGTAGAAACAAGGATGTTTAGAAACAGAGAGAGAAGAAGGAAGGGAGGGAGGGAGGGAGGGAGGGAGGGAGGAAGGAAGGAAGGAAGAGCCAGCTGGGTCCTGGGTCTCTCATCTCCAATCCCAGCTATTCAGGAGGTTGAGATGTGAGCATGATTGTTCAAAGCCAACCCCAGAGAGGAAAGTCCTTGAGACTTTTAGCTCCACTGATCACCAAAAAGTCAGAAGTGGAGCTGTGACTCAGGAGGTAGAGCACCAGCCTTGAGAGAAAAAAACGCTAAGAGACAGTGCTCAGGCCCCGAGTCCAAGGCCCAGGACCCCCCCTTCCCCCGTCCCCCCCACCCCCCATCGCCTGTGATGCTTATCTGTGAATCTGGTCTTTCTTAGCACCATGGAGTTTGCAAGAGACAGCTCAGGTCAAGGGGTACAGATTCAAAGTCGGGGGGGGGGGTGGGCATCTTTCCTGTGGCCTCTTATGCTCTTTCTGGAAAAGCTGAAAGAAGGAAGGAAAGCATGCAGGGGACCCCAGACCCTTCCCAGAGTGGAGAGGGGGACCCAGCAGCCTGCATTGGCTCCCACACTGGCACAGCTCCCACGGAGACAGTCATGTGGGATGTGTGTGTGTGGGGGGGGGGGTTCTGGATGAAACTGGGCTGCCTGGAGACCCAGAAACCAGGACAGAGCCCCTAGCATGCCCAGAATCTCTGGCTGGTTCCCAGAATCATGACGGTTACCGTCTTCCCATGGTATCAGAGGTTGTGTGAGATGCATAAAGACAAACAGGCAAGAGTTCAGGCTCTTCTTTGAAATTCTTCTGTCCTTTCCTGATGGGGATTTATTTGTCTGAGCTGTCAGGTTTGGGATCTGTGGTGTAAGCTGTCCCATTTGGGGTTTTATGGTAGGGGTATCATCCTGATGCTGATGGGCCAGAGTTTTCAGATAAGGCTGGGGTGCAATTTTCCCGAGAGGAGGGGCCCCTAGGAGAGAGTGGTCAGTGGCCATGGGAGCAGAATGGTGTCTGACAGCAAACCACATTCCCACCATTTGACATCCTGAAGGGGTCAGGTCTGAAACGGTCGGGGCAAGGGTGTGTAAGTGAAGCCTCCAGTTCCCTGCAATAATACAACGGCCTTGATGAGCTGCTGGGGGGGGGGGGTCCCGAATGAGGGCTGCTATCCTGTTAGCAAGAAACTTATGAAAAGCTTGAGAAAATAGGGCTCAAGAAGGAGGGGGAGAGGCCCGGGAGCGTGGCCTGGTGGCAGAGTGTTTTCCTAGCATGCATGAAGCCCTGCGTTCGATTCCTTGGTGCCACATACATAGAAAAGCCAGAAGTGGTACTGTGGCTCAAGTGGTAGAACTCTAGTCTTGAGAAAGCCCAAGGACAGTGCTCAGGCCTTGAGTTCAAGCCCCAGGACTGGCAAAAAATAAACTGACCACTAAGTGCTTGGAAGAGTTATTTATCCCTCAGTGGTTCTGATGAAATGGTGTAGAGGATAAAGTCTGTACGGATTAAACTCGGTAGACGTGAGAGTTTTAAGACAGCCATTAGTTAAATAATCTAGTTCATTTTTAATTAAACACTTTAGGATACAAATTCAAGTAGAGACCATGATCAGCTCTGTATCCAAGGTGGTTTACACAATGGGAAGCAGACATTAAACAGGGAAAAAAAATGGTATGTGAGCTAAAAGGTGTTCATTTGAAGAACCTTGACTGAAGTTGAATTTCAGTGTGAACTTTGCTCAAGCAATTGCACTGCGCCCAGCTTTTGTGTGTCTTTCTTTCTTTCTTTCTTTCTTTCTTTCTTTCTTTCTTTCTTTCTTTCTTTCTCTCTTTCGTGTATGTTGCCTGTTTTTCTAGCATTGACCATGTAGTTCTAAACTTAGGGGCAATTTTTTTCTTTTTTTTTCTTTTTTTTTTTTTTTTTTGCCAGTCCTGGGCTTGAGCTCAGGGCCTGAGCACTGTCCTTGGACTTTCTCAAGACTAGAGCTCTACCACTTGAGCCTCAGCACCACTTCCAGCTTTTTTCTATGTATGTGGTACCGAGGAATCGAACCCTGGTCTTCATGCATGCTAGGCAAGCACTTTAACCACTAGGCCAAACTCCCAGCCCTCATCATCACATTTTAAGTCAGTTAAGGTCAAAAGAACCAAACTCGTGCTCGAGTTTGTGCTGGGGTCACATCTGGATATATAATTGGGTGGGGGGGGACAGCAATTGAGAACCTATTCTGGAAAAATTGATCGGACTGTGGTGAGCTGTGTCCCCGAGGCTTTGGGAAGGTAAATAGACAGATCCCACTCATCTGAAGAGAGTGTCCCCAAAGTCCTAATTAAAGGGTGGGGGGGGTCAGCAAAGCATGGGAGAGTCAAGTCTCTGGGGACCCCACAGGTGGGAAGGGAAGGACCCCTGGTCCGTGTTGGGGCACCTCTGTTACAGACATTGTCCTGAGGCTTCTGGGTGGTGGATGGAGTCAATGGCGAAGGATCTCCTGCCTGGAGACAGGTAGTCCAGGAAATGGCAAGTCCAGCGGGGCTCTCCCAGTGGAGAGAGGCCTCAGAGAGAGAGAGAGAGGGAGAAGAGCCAAAGGCTGGATGAGAGAGAGCTAGGAGATGGGTGGTCCCTCCACAGAGGGGCCCCCATGACTGCCTGCACTTTTCCTCTCCCGGGTTTGGCACCACGCGTTAGGAAAACAGAGGAGAAAGGAAGGAAACAGGCTAGACTCGATCTTCCACAGGTGAGTGCTGTGTATTGAGATAGAGCAGGGAGGGACCCAGCCTTCCCGTGGGATTGGAGGTTATGTGAGGGGTGGATTTGGGGTTGGACTCCTGTGGTGTCTGAGCAAGGAGGCAGAGGTTAATGAAAAAGCCACTGGGTCTGGCAGCGGGGTTGGGGGTGCTTTTTGGGGTTGGGCCACAATGCAATGTCCACGGCTGGGCTTGGATGGGTTGCCACGCCCCTTCCTGGGGTTTTGCCTGGCATCTGGGTTAGGGCTCAGGCCTTCACCGTGCACTGAGCTTTTCCACTCAAGGCTGGCATTCTACCACGTGAGCCACAGCTCCACGTCTGGCTTGTTGCTGCTTCTTTAGAGATAGACTCCTGGAGTCTCAGGCTCCTGTCCTAACTGACCTCCTCAAGAGACCCCAAGAGCCCAGATGTTCTTTCTGTCACCACCTTGTCTGGGGTGGGGTGGGGCAAGGCCAGGAACGACCCCAGGGAGGGTAAAATAAAGTACTTGGTGTCTTTCGGCCTCTACCCTTTAGCCTCTATGGGGTAGGGCTAGGGTGGACAGGAAACACTTCTCAGGGATTGAAGGAAATGAGTTCAGGTACCCCCTTCCCCTCACACCCCTGGGAGGGAACTTCCCACAGGGATCAGAGTGTTCCCTCAGTACATCGCTGGCCTCCAGGCCCAGCCTCTACTGGCCAGCTGGATGGCTCAGCTCCATAGCACCAGGGCGGGTATGGCCCGTCTCAGGACACCAGGCCCAGTCGGGTAACATCTGGGGAGTAAGTTTCAGAAAGCTGACCCAGTTAGGCGCAGTGGCTCACGCCTGTCATCCCAGCTACTCAGGAGGCTGAGATCTGAGGATCACGGTTCAAAGCCAGCCTGGGCAGGAAAGTCCGTGAGACTCCAATTAAGTGCCCAAAATAAGCTGGAAGTGGAGTCATGGCTTAAGTGGTAGAGCACCAGTCTTGAGCAAAAAAATGCTCAGGGACAGTGCCCAAGCCCCTGAGTTCAAGCCCCAGGACCTACACACACACACACACACACACACACACACAGGCTAGAACAATGGTGGGTTGAACTTGATTCAGTGCTGTTTTCTTGTTCATCCTCGTGGCAGACCAGATGGGGAAACTGAGACCCAGGGAATGCAGAGTGGTTCTGCTCTGCTGGCTGGCACTCAGGGGCTTGACCCTGGCCGACACAGGGTGCAGATCAAAGTTACCCAGCCTGGCTCAGCGTGTTCTGTTCTGACCCAGCAGGCCAGGCCGCCACGTCCTCAATCTTCCTTATCTCCTGTCTCGGGGCCAAAGTGCTCAGCTGACTTTTTAATTTTTTTGGCAGCATTAGAAGTTGGCCCCAAGGTCTCATGTCTATGCTCAGCAATTTGATCCCCCCCCCCCACACCTCTGCCCGTGGTGCCTCGTTCTCTTCTGTATCCCCAAAAATGCCTGGCCTGGGGGAGGCACTAGAGGAATGTTGCAAGAGGTATTGTAGGTAAGACACCCAGAGGGACTTCCAGTATCTTTCACAGGATCTAAATCCATTTTGCTTCCACAGTTCCCATGGGTGATAGGAGAGGCTGACTCTCCCCCCCCACTCCCCAAACCCCCTCCCTCACCCTGTTCTGTGTGGTTGCCTCTCTCCTTCCAGAAAATTCTTCGCCTTTGCTTTTATTCCAGAAACCTAGGGCCTTCCCCTCCACCCCCAGAGCTGACCTTGCACAATAGATGGATTGATAAGGAGGCTCAGGCTCTGGTTAGACGGGGGAGAGGGAGATAATAGAGGGGGGACTGGGGGAGGGAAAAGGGGGTGAGAAAATCTCTCTGCTGGCACACGCCTGCTGGGGCCCAGTCTGGTTTTGGAGATTTCCCTGGTACCATCTTGGCTTTTCTTCCCATGGTTTTAGGGATCGATGGCACAGACAATACCCATTGAGCCAAGATGGGGTGGGAAGGAGGCTACCGTTGACTTTTTCTTTTTTGGGGGGCGTACCAGTCCTGGCGCTTACACTCAGGGCCTGGACACTGTCCCTGGGCTGTTTTTGCTCAAGGCTGGTGCTGTACCACTTGAGCCACCCCAACACTTCTGGCTTTGTGTTTGTGATGAATTGGAATTCCTGCCCAGGCTGGCTTTGAACCTCCATCCTCAGATCTCAACCTCCTGAGTAGCTGGGATTACAGGCATGAGCCTGTTATGCCCAAGTCTCAGGATGACCACCAAGAGACCACCGAGAGTCAGACATTCTGAAATGCAAAAGCAAGGCTTTATTCGGGCGGGCTAGCTCCGGGCCTCTGTCCTACACTCCCGTACAGTGGGAGCCTAGGAGGAAGCCCTGGACAGCTTTTCTACAGGGCTTTTAAAGACAAAGGCTATAGATTACATTAACACAGCAATTCAGCAATTCTGCAATTCAGCAATTAGTTGGAGTGAGATAAGGTAGAGGTTAGGGATGGTTCAGGCAGTGGGTGCTGAGGGAGATTCCCACACCAGTACAATCCTCATTAGCTGTCTGAGGGTAGTTTTATGGTATGGTTCTAGAAAACAAATGCCATCCCCTGAATTTACACGCGTTCTGGATAATTTTAACACAGACAGGTCAGTTCCTGAGACTTAATGGCACCACAATTCTGTTTCTTTGATTTATGTGCACTTTTGGGTCACTCACAGTTTACATAAACAACGAGACAGTTGCTGCTTCAGAATGGAGGCACTTTTTTAGCTCTTCAAGCCCATGCCTTCTTTTTTTTTTTTTTCAGTCCAGGCCTTGAACTCAGGGCCTGAGCACTGTTCTTACATTTTCTCAAGGATAGTACTCTACCACTTGAGCCACAGCACCACTTCTGGCTTTTTTTTCTATGTATGTGATACCCAGGATTCGAACCCTGGATCTTCGTGCATGCTAGGCAAGCACTCTACCACTAGGCCAAACTCCCCCCCTCACCGCCCCCCCCTTTTTTTTCTTTTTTCAATCCTGGGGCCAGACCTCCAGTCTTGATCCTCCAGTCTGGTACCTCCCAAAGGGAAGTATTCTCTTCATGACTTAAAAAACAACACGACTATATGGATTATTTCCAGCCCTACCATAGTAGGATTTTCATCAGAGCCCTGACAGACACCGGGCTGGGTTTAACGGTGCCTGGAACATTCGGCATCTCTGCCATCTTGGTATTTCAGGCTTCCATTGCCTCCCCTAAGAAACTTATGGCGACTCTTCAGTGCCCAACCAACACACACACACGCATGCACGCATGCACGCATGCACGCTCTGGCTCCCCTCCGGGAGGCTGTGAAAAGCTCAGTCAGTGGGAGAACTTGAGGGTACGTGAGAAAGTCGGGAGGTCATGGCTGTTTAAGGTCACCAGCTGGGCCCCAGGCAGAGTATGGGCAAGAAGCCTGAAGGTCTCTTCCCAGAGGAGAAGTGGAAGCTGACTGGGGTGGGGGGGATGACCTGAAGCACCCCAATTTGCCCTCTGTGAGACTTGCCCATAGGGCACAGGGCACAGAATGGGTAGATGGTGGCTGTGAGCATCGCAAGCCTCCATACACAGGGAAAATGGCTGCCCACCCCGCGGGCCTTCTCTTCCGGCTGGCCCAGGGGCTCACGAAGGCCTCCAGGACCCAGGGAGATGAGGACATCCAGGGGCCCGGATTCTGGCTTCCATCATGACGCGGTGAGGCTAGCAGAGGGTAAGCTTCAGACCGGCCCAGCCGCTGGGCGCGGTGGCTCACGCCTGTCATCCTAGCTACTCGGGAGATTGAGATCTGAGGGTCAAGGTTCAAAGCCAGCCTGGGCACAAAAGTGCATGAGACTCTTATCTCCAGTGAACCACTAGAAAACTGGAAGTGGGGCTGTGGCTCAAGAGGTAGGGTGGTAGCCTTGAGCTGAACAGCTCAGCAGCCAGATCCAGAGTTCAAGCCCCAGGACTGACACCAAAACAAAAGCAAGGAACGATCTGGAAGCTTCTATGTCTTCAGGGGCCCATAACTCCTCCCCAGCCATCTCTCGTCTTCCCTTTTCATCCTCTTGCAGAGGAGGCGCTGTGGACCACGCGGGCAGACGGGCGTGTGCGTCTGCGCGTGGACCCCATCTGCCCACAGACCCCGTACACCGTGCACCGCATGTTCCACGAGGCCCTGGAGAAGTACGGGGACATCGTGGCCCTGGGCTTCAAGCGCCAGGACAAGTGGGAACACATCTCCTACTCCCAGTACTACCTGCTCTCCCGCAAAACCGCCAAGGGCTTCCTAAAGGTGAGGGGACCCCCCAAAAAGTCACATCTCCCCAGGCCCTGAGTTCAAGTCCTACCACAGGCATGCGCACACACACAGTGGTGAGGGTTTGCAGTGTCTGATCCTTCAGAGTGGGGGTCCTCTGGCTGGTGGGGTCCCCCTGAGATCTGCCTGGAGGGGTGGGAGAGAGAGAGAGGGCCCTGCCCTGCCTGGCTCACCCCACCCCTGTGTCCTGCAGCTTGGCCTGGAGAGGGCACACAGCGTGGCTATCCTTGGCTTCAACTCCCCAGAGTGGTTCTTCTCGGCCGTGGGCACAGTGTTTGCGGGGTGAGTGGCCGGGGATCTCTGGGGAACTGAGTGGAGAGGACAGAGCCAGCCGAGCACTGGTGCACATGCCTGACATCCCAGCTACTCAACAGGATGAGAGCCGAGGATCATGGTTCAAAGCCAGCCCAGGACAGACAAATCTGTGAGGTTCTTATGGCCCAGGAATCTGGAAATCCCCAAGTATGGAGGCGTGGCTCAACTGGTAGAGCACCAGCCTTGAGTTCAAATCTTACTTATGCACACACAAGTAGAACGAGCTGGGCGCTGGTGGCTCACGCCTGTCATCCTAGCTACTCAGGAGGCTGAGAGCTGAGGATCGCAGTTCAAAGCCAGCCAGGACAGGAAGATTCTGATCTCCAATGAACCACCAGGAAACTGTGAAGTGGAGCTGTGGTTCAAAGTGGTAGAGTGCTAGCCCTGACACAAAAGAGCTCAGGACAGCGCCCAGACCCTGAGTTCGAGACCCAGGACTGACAAAAGAAAAAAAAAAACAGAGTGACATTCCAGCTCTCCTCTAGTGTCTCTAGAAGGCTGAGGATTACTGCTCAGGCCCCAGGGCTCTGAGTAGAGGGGGCTGGGGGAGGGGCAGAGGGAGGGGCAGGGGGAGGGGCGTGGGGGAGAGCCTGTGGGGGGTGGGGGGGGACCTGAGCCTCCCTGTCTCTGCAGTGGCATCGTCACGGGCATCTATACCACCAGCTCTCCCGAGGCGTGCCAGTACATCGCCCACGACTGCCGAGCCAACATCGTCGTGGTTGACACGCAGAAGCAGCTAGAAAAGATTCTGAAGGTTCCAGGGTTCGAGGGAGGGTGGCGGGCTGGCTTCATCTTTCAGAGCAACGCACACGTGCACACGCGTGCGCACACACACACACACACACACACACGGACAGGGACACATACAGACACGGGCATACACATGGAAATGCATGAGTATACACAGATACACACACACAGACACATAAACACACAAACACACACACAGGCACATCAGCAAAACAGACACATCTACACATATGCATCTATACACATATACACACCAACACATGTACACATGTACAATGTACACACCAACACAAAAATATACACAGACATACATGTACACATCGATTTGCACACATACAGACATGCACATAGAGAAAAACATCCTCTCTCTCTCTCTCTCTCTCTCTCTCTCTCTCTCTCTCTCTCTCTCTCTCTTTCTCTTTCTCTCTTTTTTTTTGTCAGTCATGGGACTTGAACTCTGGGCCCGGGCGCTGTCCCTGAGCTCTTCAGCTCTCTCTCTCTCTGTCCTGTGTCCTCTGCCCCCCTCCCCGGCGCTCCAGTGCTGCGTGTCACAGCAGGCCGTGTCCGCTGTCCAGGGCTGACCTCTCTCCCACCCACCAAATTCCCACGCTGTGGAACTATAGACAAAGGCTGGCATTGGCCTTGCGTGGCCAGAGGGCAGACATGGGGGCACCGGCGACCTTTGCCCAGCATGCTGGCCCTGGTCCAGTGGGCTTGTTTATGTGTGTGACTGCAGGAGCTCATTTAGTGGGTGCTGGTGTTGAACCCTGATTTGTTTTCCACACAGATCTGGAGGAACCTGCCACACCTAAAGGCCGTGGTCGTGTACAACGAGCCTCCCCCCGAACATGTGGCCAACGTGTACACGGTACGTGCCCAGGGCTGGGGCCATGGGCGAGGCCCTGCGAGGCCCTGCCCGCTCAGCCCTGCCTTTGTGCCCATCCCCTGACTACAGATGGAGGAGGTGATGGAGCTGGGGCAGGAGGTGACGGAGGCGGCTCTGGACGCCATCATTGAGGCCCAACAGCCCAACCAGTGCTGCTCGCTGGTCTACACGTCTGGCACCACCGGACACCCAAAGGGTGTCATGCTCAGTCAGGACAGCGTAGGAAACGGGAGGGGGAGGGGCAGGGCGGGGGAGGGGTGGGAGCTGGACCAGCAGCCAAGGGGGGGGAAAGGAGCTGGGACCAGGCCTGTCCCCGAGGGGTTTCTGGAATGTTTAAAGATGCTCTAGGAGGGGCCGGGGTGGGGGGGGGAGCTCACGCCTGTCCTCCCAGCTACTCAAGAGGCTGTGATCTGAGGATGGAGGTTCAAAGCCAGCCTGGGCGGAAAAGTCTGTGAGACTCTTCTCTCCAAGGAATCACCAGAAAACACCAAAAAATGGGAGCTGGGGCTCAAAGTGGGAAAGACAGAAAGTCAACGGCGAGAGCTCCGGGCCCTGAGTTCAAGTCCAAGTTCACACACACACACACCTAGAAGGGTGCCCAGCTTGACAATCCCCACAGCAGCAGCCTCGGTGGGGACTGTGGGTGGCCAGGCTGGCTGTGGACCCCGGGACTCCCCACCCCGCCCCCAGATCACGTGGACGGCACGGTTCGGCAGCCAGGCTGGCGACATCCAGCCCGCCGAGGTCCAGCAGGAGGTGGTGGTGAGCTACCTGCCCCTCAGCCACATCGCCGCCCAGATGTACGACCTGTGGACCGGCATCCAGTGGGGTGCCCAGGTGTGCTTCGCAGAGCCCGATGCCCTCAAGGTCAGCACGCCCCCTGGCCCCAGGTGCCCTCAGCCTGCGTGATTCAGATGAGGGGGGGGCTCCCGCCTGTCATCCCAGCTGCTCAGGAGGCTGAGATCTGAGGATCATGGTTCAAAGCCAGCCCGGGCACTAAAGTTCGTGAGACTCTCATCTCCAGTGAACCACTAGAAAACCACAAGTGGCGCTGAGGCTCAAAGTGGTAGAGCACTAGCCTTGAGCTCAACAGCTCAGGGACAGCGCCCAGGCCCTGAGTTCAAGCCTCAGGACTGGGAAAAAAAAGGAAGAAGGGACGGGGAGGATGGGAGGGAGGGAGGGAAGGAGGGAGGGAGGCCCCACGCGGCAGTGCAGGCATGCCAGCAGCCCCGTGTCAGGTGAGAGGGTCTCCTGACCCAGTCGCCTGGCTCTGGATGAGCAGGGCAGCCTGGTGACCACGCTGCGGGAAGTGGAGCCCACCTCCCACATGGGGGTGCCCCGCGTGTGGGAGAAAATCATGGAACGCATCCAGGAGGCGGCAGCCCAATCCGGCTTCATCCGGCGCAAAATGCTTCTGTGGGCCATGTCGGTGGCCCTGGAGCAGAACCTGGCCTGCCCACACAGGTACGGAGGGGGTCAGGGGCCTGGCTGGAGAATGGGGTCCCCTCCGCCCCAGCATCCCACATCTCGTGTGTGTGTGTGTGTGTGTGTGTGTGTGTGTGTGTGTGTGTGTGTATACGCACGCGTGTGCGCATACGTGCACATGCTTGTCCTGAGGTTTGAACTCAAGGCTTGGGCAGTGACACTAGGTTTTCTGTGCTCAAGGCTGGTGCTCTACCACTTGAGCCACATCTCCACTTCTGGCTTTTTGATGATTCGTGTAGAGGAAGTCTCACACTTTCCTGCCTGGATTGTCTTTGAACCATGGCCCTCAGATCTAAGCGCCCTGGGTAGCTGCGATTACAGGTGTGAGTGCCAGAGCCCAGCCTACCACCACTGGGGCTTGAACTCAGGGTCTGGGCACTGTCCTTGGGCTTTCTCAAGGCTAGAGCTCTACCACTTGAGCCACAGCACCACTTCTGGCTTTTTCTATGTATGTGGTACTGAGGCATCAAACCCAGGGCTTTGTGCATGCTAGGAGAGCACTCTACCACTAGACCATGCTCCAGGCTCCCTAGTATTTAAATTCCTATGCTGCGCTGGTTACCAGCAATAATAAATAGTAAATCTGGCCTAGTATCAACTTAGAAATAGCATCATCCATGGCCAGCCACTCAGGAGGCTGAGAACTGGGAATCATGGTTTGAAGTCAGTTCCAGACAGAAAAGTCCCTGAGACATTCATCTCCAATGAACTACCTCAAATGGAGGTGACTCAAGTGGTAGAGCGCCAGCCTTGAGCAAAAAAGCTAAGGGACCACTGTCCCAGGCCCAGGCCCTGAGTTCAAGCACCAGTATTGACACAAAAAAAATATTCCCCCATGCATGCAATGGGGATTAAACTCAGGGCCTCATTTGTTTGTTTGCTTGTTTGGTTTTTGCTCAAAGCTGGCACCCTGTCTCTTCAGCCACAGCTTTTGGCTGGCTCATTGGAGATAAAGGGTCTCCAGGATTATTCTGCTGTGGCTGGCCTCAAATCGTAGTCCTCCCATCTCAGCCTCCTGAATGGCTGAGATGACAGGCGTGAGCCACCCATGTGTGATTTGTTCTGTTTTATTTTGTTTCTGCCCTCTTCCACCAGTGACCTGAAACCCTTCACAACCAGACTGGCCGATTATCTGGTGTTAGCCAAGGTCCGCCAGGCCCTGGGCTTTGCCAAGTGTCAGAAGAATTTCTACGGGGCGGCGCCCATGACCGCAGAGACGCTACATTTCTTCTTGGGCCTCAACATCCCCTTGTATGCCGGCTATGGCCTCACGGAGTCTGCAGGCCCCCATTTCATGTCCAGCCCTTACAACTATCGCCTGTACAGGTGAGATCAGAAGAGCTGGTGGGCAGTGGGCTGGGGACAGGGGCAGGGCCAGCCTTCTAGAGGGCAGCCAGGGGTGTGAACGGGTCTCCTAACCTACCAAAGGCGGTGGGGGGTGGGGGGAGAGACTAAGACGTGGGGGAACCCCTGGGGCTCGCTCCCCCAGGCCTGATCTTGGTTTCCCTCCACCCCTCCATCCCTAGCTCGGGCAAGCTGGTGCCAGGCTGCCGGGTGAAGCTGGTGAATCAGGATGCGGAGGGTGTGGGTGAGATCTGCCTGTGGGGGCGCACGATCTTTATGGGGTACTTGAACATGGAGGACAAGACGCGAGAGGCCATCGATGCCGAGGGCTGGCTGCACACGGGGGACGCCGGCCGCTTGGATGACGACGGCTTCCTCTACATCACCGGGCGCATCAAAGGTGAAGCACCCTAGGGATGGACAGGGGGGTCCCCAAGGCTACACAGGGCACCCAGGGACTCTTCACCCTCCCTTCGCGCCTGCAGCAGCTTGGGGTGCTTCCTCTCTGGGCCTGGCATCCGTTTTGGTTTTTGTGCTGGTCCTGGGACTCAAACTCAGGGCTCTAAGAGCCATCCCTGAGCTTTTCTCACTCAAAGCCTAGCGCTCTACCACTTGAGCCACAGTGCTACTTCCGGTTTGCTGGTGGTTCATTGGAGAGAAGAGTCTCACTGACTTTAGTGCCCTGGCTGGCTTTGAACCACGGTCCTTAGATCTCAGCCTCCTGAGTAGCTAGGATGAGCTAGGTGTGAGCCACCAGCACCCGGCTAAGACAAGATTCTTCCAGAAGCTTCCCATAAGACAGAGAGGGGAAAACACAATAGATCTAAATCTCAAAATAAGACCTTAAGACTCCAAGAAACTCCCTGTGCAGAAAGAGAAGTTAGGGTCTCTCTGCTGAACGATGCCTGACTTAACTTGGGCTTGCCAAGGTGAGAGACTCCCCTTCCCCATTTCACAGGGGGGAGCTGGGTGCTTCTGGATAATTCTGAGCCACCAGACTCAGCTTGGAACTCAGGTCTGGTGAGCCCAGCCTGCACTGGGGCTGTGGAGCCAGGCGTGAGAACTCTAGCTCAGGAGCAGCAGGTGAGGCTGGCGTGGTCCGCGCGCCCCCTGTCGGCCAGCCTTGTGATAGCAAGGAAGGGATCTGAATTCCTCCGAGGGCCGACTTGGCCTTTCAAAATAGAGCCAGAATATTTAAACAAGGGTCCAGGTGGCTTTTTACCTAATGTATGTGAGGAGATTAGTTCACATCACTTCTGTGAAAGGCCTACTTCTGTTCTGTTCCACTGGACAACATTCCTGTCTCACTAACAGCCCAGTATCTGACTGGTCAGGGATGGTAGTGTATTCCAGGGCCTCGACCCCGCCCCATTCTATTTGCATATGCATTTGTTCACATTATGGTATCGATCTTCACGAGCTGGCTGGGATTTTTGACTTGAATGAACGTTGGTGTCCGTTGATTGGCATCCTTCCTTGAGCTTGCTGATGCCAGAACATGGCCAACCTGTGATGTCTCTGTTGAGGTTCGTGCGTGTGCGTGTGTGTGTGTGTGTGTGTGTGTGTGTGTGTGTGTGTGTGTAGGCACGCATGCGCACACCCGTTCTGGGGCTTGAACTCAAGGCTCAGGCAGTCAAGCTGAGCTTTTGTGCTCAAGGCTAGCACTCTACCAGTTTGAGCCAAAGCTCCACACCCTTACTTCTAATGGCTCAACAAAAGGTGGTGGAGCTTGAACTCTGGGCCTGGGTATTGTCCCTGAGCTTTTCAGCTCAAGGCTGGCACTCTTACCACAGCACCACTTCTGTTTGTTTTTTTGTTATTTTTTTTTCTGGTGGCTATTTGGAGATAAGAGTCTCACAGACTTTCGTGCCCAGGCTGGCTTTGAACTGTGATCCATCCTCAGATCTCAGCCTCCTGAGTAGCTAGGATGACAGGCGTGAGCTATCGCCCCCAGCTTTTATTTTATTTTTTATTTTTACAAGTCCTGAGACTTAAACTCAGGGCCTGAGTACTGGGTGGCTTCCCACAGCACCACTTCTAGCTTTTTCTGTGTACCTGGTACTGTAGAATCAAACCTAGGGTTTCATGCATGCTAGGCCAGCACTCTACCACTTAGGTCACATTTCCACCCCAAAAGGCTGAAAGTGGAGTTGAGTCAAGTGGTGGAGCACCAGCCCTGAGCAGGCCTTGTGGGGGGCAGGGGGGGGGAAGAGTCAGAGCCCTGGGGGATCTCCTGGCCTCTGGGGGGCCCAGCCCAGCCCAGACTGCATGGGAGCCAGGTAGCTGAGGCCCACCCAGGCTTCAACCCTGTGCTGGGGCGGGGGGCTGGCGTCTGTCCCCTAGAGTTAATCATCACTGCGGGCGGGGAGAACGTGGCACCAGTGCCCATCGAGGAGGCCGTGAAGACAGAACTTCCCATCATCAGCAACGCCATGCTCATCGGGGACCAGAGGAAGTTCCTGTCCATGCTGCTGACCTTGAAGGTGGGCGCAGCTGGGGTGCAGCCAGTCTGTTTGGAGGTGGGGGGAGCAGAGCAGAAGCCACACACAATTCACACCTCTGCTTTTTTTTTTTTTCTTGACCCCATCTATGAGCTTGTGAGCAGCATTTTTAAAAATTCTAGAAAGTTCTAGAACTTTCTAGATGATCTAGCTGTCTGTCTGTCTTCCCTGTGTAGCAGGTACTGAGACCCCAGACAGGGGAAGGGGGGGAGGAGGTGTTAGCCAATCAGGAGCATAGCTTCTGTTCAACAAGTGACAGTGTCACTGATGACGAGCTTCTAATTGTCATCGTCCCCCCAACTCTGTCCACTGCACACCTGAGCGCTAGTCTGCTTTGTGTGTCTGCGTATGCTGGACCTGGGGCTTGAACTCAGGGCCTGGGTGCTGTGGGTTAGCTCTATGGCTCCAGGCTGGTATTCTACCACTAGAGCCACAGCTCTACTTCTGGTTTCCTGGTGGTTTATCGGAGATAAGAGTCTCACGGACTTTCCTGCCTGGGTGGGATTCGAACCGTGATCCTCAGATCTCAGCCTCCTGAGTTGCTGGGATGACAGGAGTGAGCTATCTGTGTCTGCTGTGGTGACTGCCATCCCACAGCGCGCTGTTCCGAAGCCAGGCTGGCATCCTGCAGGGCAAGGCTCGGGCCTCATCTGCTTTCTGGCTTTGCAGTGCACAGTGGACCCAGACACTCTGGAGCCCACGGATCTCCTGACTGACAAAGCGGTGGAGTTCTGCCAGAGGGTGGGCAGCAAAGCAAGCACAGTGTCGGAGATCGTGGGACAGAGGGACCCGGCCGTGTACCAGGCCATTCAAGAAGGGATTGGCAGGGTCAATGCCAACGCAGCCGCCCGGCCCTACCACATCCAGAAATGGGCCATTCTCCAGCGGGACTTCTCCATCTTGGGTGGAGAGTTAGGTAAGTTTCTCTGTCTTTCTCTTTGCATGTCTTTAGGTTTGAACTCAGGGCCTGAGCACTTCTTTTGACTCCAAGCTAGCATTCCACCCCTTGAGCCACACCTCCACTTCTGGCTTTTTGCTGGTTCATGGATGATTAAGAGTAAGGACAATAAGGGACAAGCGTGTGTGTGTTCAAGGGCAGAATGAATCACAGTTCACTTGTGGGCCAAGAATACGGCCAGATGGGCTGGGAAGGTGGCTTAGTGGTAGAGTGCTCACCTAGCATGCATAAAGCCCTGGGTTCGATTCCTCAGTACCACATACACAGAAAAAGCCAGAAGTGGTGCTGTGGCTCAAGTGGTAGAATGCTAGCCTTGAATAAAAGAAGCTTAGGCACAGTGCCCAGGCCCTGAGTTCAAGCCCCAAGTCCAGGCACTCATGGCTCATGGCTGTAATCACAGCCTACCCGGGAAGGTGAAATCTGAAAAACAACTTTGAAGCCAGCCTGGGTAGACACGTCTGAGAGACTCTTCCAATTAATCTTCAAAAAGCCCAAAGCAGATGTGTGTCTCAGGAGGCAGAGCACCGCCTTGAACCAGAAAACTAAGCAAGAACAGGAGCCCAGGAGCTGGGACGTAGCTCAGTGACAAAGTGCTTGACTAGCAAGTGCAATATCCTGGGTTTGATCTGGAGTGTCAAAAAAAGACAAGCTGCCCCTCCCCCAAACATATACATCTGAATATAAAACATAAAATATGATTACAAAATATATGTATTCGAAAACATAAATATATATTTGATGAAATAATCAGACACACCTGTCATCCTTGCTACTCAGGAGGCTGTGATCTGAGGATCCCAGTTCAAAACCAGCCAGGGCAGGAAAGTCTGTGAGACACTAATCTCCAGTGAACCACCAGAAAACTGGAAGTGGTAGTGTGGCTCAAGTGGTAGAGCGCCAGCGTTGAGCAAAAGAGCTTAGGGGCAATGCCCAGGCCCCGAGTTCAAGACCCAGGAATAACAAAACAAACACACATGTCTCAAATTCAAGCCTCAGTGCCAGCATACACACACACACACTCGCTGAAAGGACCTAATACCCTATCACTTCCTCTGTCCTACTGACCACTGCCCAACCCTCTATACTGTGGACAGCTCCCAGACATCCGCATTCCCAAGGCTGACCCCTGAGCCTGTGTTTTTTCTCTCAGTCGTGGGACTTGAACTTTGGGCCTGGGCACTGTCCCTGAACTCTTCAGCTCAAGGCCTTACCCCTTGAGCCACAGTGCCACTTCCAGTATTCTGGTGGTTCATCGGAGCTAAGCGTCTCATGGACTTTAGTGCCCAGGCTGGCTTTGAACCAAGAAAGCCTCAGATCTCAGCCACCTGAGTAGCTAGGATGAAAGGCGTGAGCCACTGCGCCCAGTTTGGCTTCCTTGTTGAGTTCTCCAAGCTTGGACCTCACTCTTTTCTTCCAATGTTTCTTTCAGGTCCCACCATGAAACTGAAACGGCTCATAGTTCTGGAAAAATACAAAGATATCATTGATTCCTTTTACCAAGAACCGAAGAAGTAGGAAGGATTGCTCTATGGTTTCTGATGACTAGATAGTTGGCAGACATTCAAGCGTTTTTCCACACTGAGCATGGAAACTTCTGGCAAATCCAAGCCACCTTCCCCACACCCACACTCCCTTCCCTGGTCAGGACTGGTCTCTGCCATCTCCAGTGCCAAGAAGTTTCCACTGTGGGCAATTGGATTCTGTGGAAGGATGGCTTCATGGTCGGATGGCACAGAATGGAAAGCCCAATTGCTGTGTGGGTCCTGATCTAGGAAGATGGGGTTCTATGCTAGCGCCCAGAACAGGTCAACCAGATGTATGTAGGTTTGGGGGAAGAAAGGAATGAGGGCTCCTACCTGAGTGTCCTGGCTCACTTGACAGCCTGACCCATTCTGGAATGTTCTTGGACACTGCAGATCACTCACTACTCACAATCTACCTTCTTCCATTTTGCACAAACCACTGACTCACTCTTTAACCACACTGCTGCTGCCTATATGATTCTATTTAATGTGATTTGCAGAGTAAACATTTTAACAAAATGCTGAGTACCTGATTTCGTTTGGCCAAGTGAGATGAGACAGAACTGTATGAGACAGACAGGACTTATCACCAGGGCACAGGAAACCGGGCACCAGTGGATCACGCCTGGAATCCTAGCTACTCAGGAGGCTGAGATCTGAGGATTGCAATTCAAAGTCAGCTTAGATAGGAAAGTCCGCGAGACAATTTATCTTAACTAGCAAAAAGGCTGGAGTTGGGGCCAGGAGTTTGGCCCAGTGGTTAAAGTGCTTGCCTAGCATGCACGAAGACCCGGGTTCGATTCCTTGGTACCACATACATAGGAAAAGCAGGCAGCGGAGAGAGAAAAGGCAACCACAGTCCATTTGGAAATTCTTTATTAATTTCCATGAGCCCGAGAACCACTGATGATGAGCACAATCCAGAGACAGAGGAAGCAGCAGCGTAAACACGGGAGGATACACATGAGATCGTAAGTCTGGTTACAAGCTTAAAAAGAGAGAGAGAGAGAGAGAGCCCTAGACAGGCAATGTCTCAGTGATCTAGGCACACGGGGCAGATTCACACAACAGCCAAGGGAGAACCCAGGTTGCCTCTGGTTTGGGGACAAAGGTCATGCTGTGGTAAAAGGATTACTAAATGACCTCAGGCCCCACGTGGTCTGATGGTGGGCGCTCACCCAGTCTCTACTGTGGCATCTTTGACTGGTATTGCTAAAGCAGTGACACGGCAGGGAGGGATGGAGAGGAAGAGGAGGGAGCTATGGAAATTAAACATCAACAGCCAACAGTCCTGTGTGCCTTAACCACAACCAGAACACCAGCGCTGGGGCAGAGCAGGCCAGCAGAGCAGCCCACAGGCCGGCAGGGGCCCTTGTCCACTGTGAGTGCAGAACGGCTCAGGCTGTGATGTGCCTCTCCTGGCTCAGGTCAGGGCGTGGCTCCGGGGCTCAGAGGCTGTGACCACCTGTGTCCTGCCAGAAGGAATTTACCCCCCCCTCCTTTAATTCATCAAGAGTTCTTGCCACGAATATTTCATCTCTGAGGAACAAAATAATTGAATACAAAATACATCTGGTGCCTTGGGCGTAATATATTACCTATTTCTCATTAACAAAAGTTATATTGCTCCTTATATAATAATAGTTCTTAGATCTGAAGTTTGTGTTCATAACAATTCATGTAAAGGATAAATTTTTTCTTCATTTACCAGCACTATAACATGTTCAGGACTGTCGTTTTCATATGGATTTTCCCCTAGACATTTTTCTGGTGCCCACTGGAGTTTTTCTAAGAATGTTATTTTGTGCTATGACTTTAATACGGTGTTTTATTTCCGTTATGATTTTTCATCACCAAGGAAAACAGGGAAAGTATTTTTGTTTTTCCGTTTCTTAAAAAGATAGGTGTTTTCTTTGAGTAATTCTATGTCATATTTACAGCTGAGGAAAATGGATTTGAACTGAAGTGTAAAATGGTTTAACAAGGGCAAATGATACAGTCCACTTGCAGTTTGCTAAAAAATGTTTCCCAAATGGACATGTAATAAATAGAAGCATTTGGAGAAGTCCTTTGAAAGCAGGCCTAGCAGCCTCCGGTGATGTTTGTTAAGAAAAAGCCAGATCAGGAAACGCACTGTCAAGAAACAAGCGAACTGAATGCAGACAGAATAGCAGGTGGTGGAGAGGTTTGTGCGTCCGTCACGCGCGACCGTGGCCACTCCCACGCGGACGGCCTTTAATCCGAGTCCTTTACTCGGCGGCAGATCTCGTCTGTGAACTCTGAACATTTAGCCTTGCCTCCCAAGTCTTTTGTTAAGGTCTGAAGGAAAACAACAACAAAATGAATCCACACGCTGAACTCAGAGCTCACACCCATCACCCCGGCTACTCAGGAGGCTGACATTTGAGGACTGTAGTTTGAGGCCAGCCTGAGCAGGAAAGTCCATAAAACTCTTAACCTTCAATTAATCACACACACAAAAAAACCTGTAAGTGGCTCAGGTGGTACAGGGCTAGCCTTGAGCAAAAAGGAACTCAGGGACAGTGCCCAGGCCCCAAGTTCAAACCCCAGGACTGGCAAGAACAAGGCTCCTTGTATTTAAAGCCCTTGGGTTGCCAGCTTACCCTTACAGCTTCAAATCAAGGCCCCAGCTCACAAATGAGGGAGGTGGTGGCTCTCCCTGTCACCCCTGCTACTGTGGAGGCTGAGGTGTGAGGATCGGGATTTGAAGTCAGAGCAGGCAAGGCAGTCCACGAGACCCTCATCCTCCATGAACCAGCAGAAACCTCCAAGTGGAGCTGTGGCTCAAGTGGCCGAGGGCCAACCTCGAGCGGACATGCGAAGGAGAGGCGCCTAGGCCCTGAGTTCAAGTCCTCAGAGCAATCACCTGCTGCATACACGCATACACACGGGGCACGGGAGGGGTCACGAGGGCGGTACCTTTCCATCTTTAATTGTAGCGAAACAGGCGGCCTCGATTCTCTCGGCCTGGTCGAACAGCCTCATGTGGCGCAACATCATCACGGCGCTGAGCAGGAGCGCGGTGGGGTTGGCCATGTCCTTGCCTGCTATGTCTGGGGCCGTCCCGTGCACCTGCGCACCAAGGAAAGCAGTGTAAGGGTGGGTGGGGGGCAGGGGGGCTGGCAAGCAGCCCACGCATGCGCCATGCGTGGGGGCTCCATGGCAAGTCATGAGCTGAGGTGGAAATTCTGGGTTTGGGGAGGAAGGGAGGGAGAGAGGGAGGAGGGAAGCAGGAATGATTGTAAACTGCTTTACTTGATCCATCTGACATAGATCTGAAAAGTAAAACAAGGCTGTGGAGAAACAAAGTGTCCCAATCCTGGGACTTGAACTCGGGGCCAGGGCATGTTCCTTGAGCTAAATTCCAGACTAGTGCTCTACCACTTGAACCACGGCTCCGCTTCCAGCTCTCTGGGGTGGAGTTTATTGAGCTTCTCGTTTCATGAACTTTCCTGCCTGAGCCAACTTTGAAACGTGATCCCTCCATCCGTCTAGCTGGGGGGCGTGGCATGAACCACTGGTCAGTTGTGGGTCTTGAACTTTGGGCCTGGGCACTGTTCCTGAGCTCTCTAGCTCAAGGATACCACTCTACCACTTGAGCCACAGCTCCACTTCTGGTCTTCTGGTGTTTAACTGGAGATAAGAGTCTCAGACTCACATCTGTGATCTCAGCACCCATGAGGCTGAGAGAAGAGGGTTCTACGTGCACAGCCAGCTTGAACCATGGAGTAAAATCCTGACTCAAAATAGAATTAAAAAGCTGGACACTGGCTGTTACGCCTGTCATCCTAGCTACTCAAGAACCTGAGATCAGAGGCTCAAAGCCAGCTGGAGCAGGAAAGTCTGTGAGACTCATCTCCAATGAACCACCAGAAAACTGGAAGCGGAGCTGTGGCTCAGTGGTAGAGTGCCAGCCTTGATCTGGAGAGCTCATGGACAGCGCCCAGGCCCAGAATTCAAGACCCACAACTGACAAAAACAAAATCTGAATGTGTGTGTGTGTATGTATATGTATGTATAATACACACGTAAGTACAACACACACAGAAATATCTGGGAAAAGTAAGGCTATTTAAAAATAAAAAGCTGGGTGCCTATACCTCATGTTTGTCATGCTAGCTACTCAGAAATCTGAGATCTGAGGGTTATGGTTCAAAGCCAGCCTGGACCGTAGTCCATGAAACTCTTTTCTCCAATAAACCAGCAAAAAAAAGTGGAGCTGTGCCAAGTGATAGGAGCTTTGAGCACAAAATCTAAGGGAAAGAGTCCATGTCTTGAGTTCAATCCCCAGAACATCAGACAGACATAGACAGACAGACATAGATAGATGGTAAAATCATTTTCTTTGACAATGTCCAAAAGCGTCTGTGTGACAGTCCCCAAGCTGTCCCGCTGTCCAGCCTGAACTCCACCTGGGGCAAAAGCCCTTACCGACTCAAATATGGCCACTCCATTGGCCCCAATGTTGCCGCTTGGGGTGACACCCAGCCCTCCGATCAGGCCCGCACACAGGTCACTGCAAGGCAGAAAAACATTCAATAGGATATGGCGAAAGAACATATCTCATCTCCTACTCTGATTTCAGCGTTTCAATCTACTCAAAGGAAGCAAAGCTCCTTGCAGACAAAGCTGTGCCCAGAGGCGAGGGGTGAGGAAGGGCTGAGCCTAAAGACACCGGAGCCACCAGGAAAGGAGCCAACCTGGGCATGTCCAGATACCCCAACCTTCAGGTTAAGGAATGCCAGTGATGGAGACAGCACCAAATCACCAGCAAGCCAATCCAGAAGCAAACAAGCGAGAAATGAGAAAGGACGCTCATCATTCTGGCAGAATGCTAACTAATAATATAAAAATGGATTTGGGATGTCACCGTAGGAACCAAGTGCTTGTAGCTCACACCTCTCATCCCAGATACTGAGAAGGATGAGATCTGAGGACCCTGGTTCAAAGCCAGCCTGGGCAGGGAAGTCCAAGCCCTACTCCTTGAGCCACAGTGCCACTTCCAGGTTTCCAGTGATTAATTGGAGATAAGCGTCTCAAGGACTATTTAATACCCAGGCTGGCTTTGAACGCAATCCTCAGATCTCATCCTCCAGAGTAGCTAGGATTAGAGGCATGAGCCACCGCACTGGGCCGAGCCTCTTATTTTCAGCAAAAAGCTGGAAATGAAGGTATCATGCACTAGCCTTGAATATAAGCCCAACACTAGCATAAAAAAAGAAAAATCACCACTTGACCAACAACATATTGAGGTGAAAAGAGGGAAAGAGGGGACTGGGAGTTTGGCCGAGTGGTAGAGTGCTTGCCTGGCATGCACAAAGCCCTGGGTTCAATTCTTCAGTACCATATACACGGAAAAAGCCAGAAATGGTGCTGTGGCTTAAGTGGTAGAGTGCTAGTCTTGAAAAACCTCAGGGACAGTGCTCAGACCCTAAGTTCAAGCCCCAGGACTGGAAAAAAAAAATGGGGGGGAGAGGAAAAGAATGGTTAAGTATGGTTAAATAAAAAGGGTGAAGAAATACAAGTGGCAGGAAGAGAAGGTCAGCAAAAAAAAAAAAAAGAAAAAATGGAATTTTATTTTATTGTTTTGCCAGTCCTGGGACTTGAACTCAGGGCCTGGGCACTGTCCTTGGACTTTCCCAAGGCTAGAACTGTTGAACCACAGCATCACTTCCAGATTTTTCTGTGTATGTGGTACTAAGGAATCAAACCCAGGGCTTCATGCATGCTAGGCAGGCACTCTACCACTAGGCCAAACTTCCAGCCCCAAAATGGAATTCTTAGGTTGAATTGAAACCCCTTTGTTCAACTTAGAAAAAGCTGGGCAACTATGGCTCATGCCATCAGAGGATTGCAGTTCAAAGCCAGACCGAGCAGGAAAGACTGTGAGACTCTTATCTCCAATTAATCATCAAAAAAGTCCAAAGTAGCACTGTGGCTCTAGTACTAGTGCTAGCTTTGAGCAAAAATGGCCCTAGGTTCAAGCCCCAAGACCAGCACACAAACAAAAAACTACTACCCCTAAAATAACCTGACGGTCAGGGAATTGGAGGCTCACATATGTCATCCTAGCTACTCAGGAGGTTGAGATCTAAGGATCACGGTTCAAAGCCAGCCTGGGTACTAAAGATCATGAGGCTCTTATCTCCAATTAATCACTAGAGAGTGGGGCTGTGGTTGAAGGGGTAGGGCAGTAGGTAGCCTTGAGCTGAAGAGCTCAAGGACAGCGCCCAGGCCCAGAGTTCAAGCCCCATGATGGACAAAAAGAAAAAGAAGCCGGAAGTGTCGCTGTGGCTCAAGTGGTAGAGCACAAGCCTTGAGCACAAAGAAACTCAGAGATAGCACCTAGGCCCTGAGTTCAAGCCCCATGACAGGCTTAAAAATAAATAGATAGATAGATAGATAGATAGATAGATAGATAGATAAATGCACTCTCTGACATCAGGGTCTGAAGTTTTGGGATTCAGCTCTTAATTTGATGACATATACTAGTTAATAACTGAAAATTTAAAGCTGCAGTTTTGAAGCTGTAGCTGGCTTTAGGACATTTATATATGGCAATGGTAGGCCAGCAGACTCACCTAAGGATGTCTCCATACAGGTTTGGCATGACGAGAACATCAAATTGGGATGGGTCCTGTACCATCTACAAGAAATATATGTGGGCATTCAGCAATTAAATGTGTGACACATTCATGCGTACACACACACGTACTTTTATCACAAATGGTAGCCCCATAAATGTGTACTTACATTTAAACACACTGTATCAAGGTACATCTCATTAAACTTAATATCTTTACAGTTTTCTGCAACTTCTCTGCATTTCTGCAGAAAAAGTCCATCCGACATCCGCCTGTAAAGGAAGTTCAAAAAATGTTACATTCCTGCCAGGGTGTGGTATGCTTTAAACCTAGCTACTCAGGAGGCTGAGACCTGAGGATCAAGGTTCAAAGCCAGAACTTGAGACTCTTATCTCCAATTAACCTCTAGAAAACGGGCAGTGGGGCTTGGTTCAAGGGTAGGGCGGTAGCCTTGAGCTGAAGAGCCCAGGGACAGCATCCAGGCCTAGTTCAAGCCCAGGACCTGTTGGGAGCCAGAGTGTGGAGTCAGACTGTCCCATGAATCTGCATCACTGAGTAAGATAACCACACAAAAGAAGTGAGTTATCGGGGCCGGGAGTTTGGCCTAGTGGTTAAAGTGCTTGCCTAGCATGCATGAAGACCCGGGTTCGATTCCTTGGTACCACATACATAGAAAAAAGCCGGAAGTGGTGCTGAGGCTCAAGTGGTAGAGCTCTAGCCTTGAGAAAATCCAAGGACAGTGCTCAGGCCCTGAGCTCAAGCCCAGGACTGGCAAAAAAAAAAAAAAAAAAAATGAAGTGAGTTATCATGTATGACGCCATGCCTATAAATGCTGAGCTATACTGTCAATATTGTGAACTTCCTGACTTTATTGATTTATTGCTTTATCTTTCTGTTGAGACTTGATTACCATTTGGTACATATGTGTTATTGCTTTATCACCTTCCCTTAATTAATCTGAGACCTGATTACCATTTGGTGCTAATGTAACCTCTGGCAGTTCCCTGGTTTCAAAAAAGTATATGAGACTGGATTTAGAAATAAACGGTGCTACAGTCTTAAGCTCACAGCCTTCTTGGGCTGTAGTCCTCCCGACCCCATCTGTTTGTCTCTTGTCTATTTCTTTTCTAAGTCCTCACCCCCTAAATCAGGAATCCCCATTCGCTGCTGGCTGGCCCCAGCAAGGACCCACAAAAAAACAACAACAAAACTAAAAAAAAAAGTTACATTCCAGGCAGGGGCTGCGAGTGTGGCCTAGGGGTAGAGTGTTTACCTAGCATGCACAAACACTTGGGTTTGTTTCCTTGGTACCATGTACACATACATACACACACAAAAGCCAGAAATGGTGCTGCGGCTCAACTGGGAGAATACTAGCCTTGAGAAAGCTCAAGGACAGTGCCCAGGCCCTAAGTTTAAAGACTGGCAAGGAAAAAAAAAAAGGGTTGAGTTCCAGAAAAGCCAAGGGATCTAATTTTAATGATAGCAATATGATTTCCTAGGCAGGTGATAGAAGGCAAATTTAAAGTACTGATCCAAGGATCTCAGTTTGAAGCTAGCCTGGGCAGCAAAGTCTGTGAGATTCTTCTCTCCAACTTAATCACAGAAAAAGCCAGAGGTGCTGCTGTGGCTCAAGGGGTACAGTGCTAGCCTTTAGCAAAAGGAGCTTAGGGACAGTGTCCAGGTCCAGAGTTCAAGCCTCAGGACCAGGAAAAAAAAAAAAAAGTGTTGATCGCAATAGGAAAGACTAGATATATTATTAAAATTAAATTGACTTAGTCGGTTACCTGAAGTAATAACTTCTTGTCGTATGTGTGCTGGCCCTGGTTCTTGAATTCAAGGCCTGGATATTGTCCCTGAGCTTTTTGCTCAAAGCTAGCTCTCTATTATTAGAGCCATAGTGCATTTCCAGCTTTTTAATTCTTTTTTTTTTTTTTTTTTTGCCAGTCCTGGGCTTGAGTTCAGGGCCTGAGCACTATCCTTGGAATTTCTCAAGGCTAGAGCTCTACCACTTGAGCCTCAGCACCACTTTGGGCTTTTTTTTTCTATGTATGTGGTACCAAGGGATCGAACCTGGGTTTTCATGCATGCTAAGCAAGCACTTTAACAACTAGGCCAAACTCCCGGTCCCATTTCCAGCTTTTTATAGTGGTTCATTGCAGCTAAGTCTCATGGATTTTCCTTACCCTGGCTGGCACAATCTCCACCTCCTGGGAAACTAGAAAGAGAGGCTTGAGCCACCAACACCTGACAGCTAGTGAGTATTTTTATTAATTACTATCTTGCATGTTTAGTACTTGTCTCAGGCTGGCAGAACTGTTGGTTGCCTAGTCAGAGATGACCTTTAACAGAATGGGAGAGCAGACTGCTGGGGACACCAGAGCTGGCTGTTTTAAAATAGCCCGAAGGAGGTGGAGTGAGCAACACAGTCTACCTTCTGTGACACATGAATGTGTGGCCTCTGTGGTGGCCACAGCACTTGGGGACCTCACAGCTTCTTCAGCTTCCTCTGCTTTCTGTGGGTGTGTGCTAGCACTGGAACTTGAACTCGGGGGCCTTGTGTTCTCATGTGGCTCTTTTGCCCACAGCTGGAGTTCTACCACTTGAGCTACATCTTCTTTTGTTGTTGTTGTTGGTGGTGGTGGTGGTGGTGAATTGGAGATCAGAATCTTACAGACTTTCCAGGCTGGCTTTGAACCTGAAACCTCAGATCCTGAGTAGCTGGGATTATGTGAATGAGCTAAAATGGGTGGGGCCAGCTTCTTTTCCCACAATCCTCAGCTAATCCTGAACTTCCGGGGTGGGGCTCCTGCCCCAGTCACTTGTCTTGGCCCCATTGCTGCACCGAACAGAATGAATGCCCACCGGTGTGCCTGGCAGCGGGCTCTGCTGCAGAGCTCTGTCAGCGCGGGATGCGCAGGCTGGACAGACGGAAAGCCCACGGAACTCACATGATATTAGCCTTGTGCACGGCTGTGACATTGCTCCGGCGGTTGTTGCGCGCATACTCGAAGGCGAACTCAGCAATGCGCTTGCTCGCGCCCTCGGTGATGAGCTTGATGCTCTGCACAACACCATCCACGATCTGAAAAGGAGAAGCTCCGCCTTACCGGAAGGGGCTTACCGGAAGGGGCATGGCCGTGGCCATCGGCTCACACGTGGAGAATGAAGCCTCAACCCCTTATCTGTCTTGGGGAAAGGCAGTTACCCAACCAGAAAGAAAAACATATCTGAAGCCAGGCCCTGGTGGCTCACACCTGTCATCCTCCACTCCTCAGGGGGCTGAGATGTAAGGACCACAGTTCAAAGCCGGCCTAGGGCCAGAAAGTCCATGAGACTTTTTTGTCAGTCATGGGGCTTGAACTCTGGACCTGGCTTGGCTGACTTTTTTTTATCTCCAATGAACCACTAGGAAACCAGAAGAGAAGCTGAGGTTCAAGTGATAGAGCGCCAGCCTTGAGAGGAAAAAGTCCCCCAATATCACCTCCCCCTAAGAGAAAGAAAGTGGCCGTACCACGTGCTCGATGCCACTGTACTCTCCTTCCGTGTTCTCGCGAATGGTGACGATGTTGACATCCGTGTAGGGGGTTCTGTAGCCTTCGATGGACACACACGGCCGGACATTGGCATAAAGGTCAAACGTTTTCCGCAGCAATAAATTCATAGATGGGTGACCTGCTGCTATTGGGGTCTTCAGAGGGCCTGTGGGAGACAAGCCCCAGACACGCCTGTCAGCCTAGCTCCTCAGGAGGCTGAGATGTGAGGACCACAGTTCAAACAAAGCCAGCCAGGGAAGGAAAGTCTAGGAGACTCTTAGCATCAAAGGGCTGGGAGTGGAGCTGCAGCTCAAGTAGTAGAGTTAGCTTTGAGTGGAAAGCTTAAAGGACAGTGACTAGGCCCTGAGTTCAAGCCCCAGGTCAGGCAAAAAAGAAAAAAAAAAAAAGTGAAAAGCTAGGCATCCATAGCTCACACCTATAAATCTACCCAGAAGGCTGAGACCTAGAAGACCACCATTTGAAGCCAGTGGTTCAAAGCTACCCAGGCAGAAAAGAGATGCCATGTCCAATTAACCAATAAAATACCAGACTGGAGGCACGACTCAAGTGGTGGCCATCAGCCATGACAAAGAAAGCTGGCTCTGAATCCAAGCCTTGGTACTGGCAGCCCCACCCCCCAAAATATGAAGATTAAGTAAAACATAAATCTAATAAAATATAAACGGTTACTGTCAGTTTGCATTGCCAAATAACTCATTAAAGCATGCGGAGCTGGGTGAGCTGGTACAGGCCTATAATCCAGCACTGAGGAGGCAGACACAGGAGGACTCAGAAGTCAAGGCTAGCCTGAGCTACATGGCAAGCCTCAAAAAGAACAGACATAGGGGCTGGGAGTTTGGCCTAGTGGTAGAGTGCTTACCTAGCATGCACGAAGACCCAGGTTCGATTCCTCGGTACCACATACATAGAAAAAAGCCAGAAGTGGTGCTGAGGCTCAAGTGGTAGAGCTCTAGCCTTGAGAAAGTCCAAAACAGACACAAGGGGCTGGGAGTGCGGCCTAGTAGTAGAGTGCTTGCCTAGCATGCACGAAGACCTAGGTTCAATTCCTCGGTACCACATACATAGAAAAGCCAGAAGTGGGGCTGTGGCTCAAAAGAGGGTGGGGGGGGAGAAAGAGAAACGGGGTGTCATTCTAGCTACTGTGGAGGCTGAGAGCTGAGGACCCAGGTTCAAAGCCAGCCTGGGCAGGTCCATAAGACTCCTCTCCAATTAACTGCCCCAAAGCCAGAAGTGGAGCTGGGGCTCAAGGGCTAGAACACTAGGCTTGGGCAAAAGCAGCTCAGGCGCAGTGCCTAGGCTGTGAGTTCAAGGCCGGGGAAAGACACTCGTGTGTGCACGGCACTACCTTTCAGGCCCATCTTGTTCTTGTCCATGGACTCCTTGGCTTCTGGAGGAATCACCCACTTGCCGCCCGGGCCTTGGATGGCGGTGACATTCCGCTCCTCCCATTGGATGGGCGCCTACAAGACAGGATGCAAGACAACACAGCCACGGCCTGGTCCTTCACGAGTTCCTGACTCCATGGGACTGGTGAAAACACGCACGAAAGGAGGACCCTAAAAAGGTCCTGGTGTGTGCAAGAAGAGGGGTCATCCTTCAATGCCACCAGGACAGCTCCCCAGATCACCTAGGGCCAGCTGTCACCTGTCCCCTCATTTTCTTCACAAGACTTCTTAAGGTGGCTATAAGAATAGGAACAAGCAGGGGAGAAATAGACTTTAAGAAACATTTCACAGCACTGGTACATACAGGAAGCTTGAAAACACTGAGCCAGCCGGGTGCTGGTGGCTCACACCTGTCATCCCAGCTATTCAAGAGGCTGAGATCTGAGGTTTGTGGTTCAAAGCCAGCCTGGGCAGGAAAGCCTGTGAGACTTTTGTCTCCCATGAACCACCAGAAAACCAGAAGTGGATGTGTGGCTCCAGTGGTAGAGTGCTTGCCTGAGCTGAATAGCTCAAGGACATGTCCCAGGCCCAGAGTTCAAGTCCCACAACTGACTTGAAATTGAGGCTGGGAAGGTGGTTTAGTGGTAGAGTACTTGCCTAGCATGCATGAAGCCCCAGGTTTGACTCCTCAGTACCACATACACAGAAAAAGCTGTGGCTCAAGTGGTAGAATGCTAGCCTTGAGCTGAAGAGCTCAAGGACAGTAGACAGGCCCAGAGTTCAAGCCCCAGGACTGGGGGGGACATGGACAAGTAAGACTAGATATAGAATAGGTAAATGGAGACAGGAAGCAGAGGTGGCTGGGGCTGGGTGCAGAATGGATGAAGGGAAGGGGAGTGACTGTTCTTGGATATAGGTATCTTTCTGGTAATGCAGATTTCCTGGTATTGAGATTGAATCAGTGGTTGCATGACTATGTGATTATACTAAAACAACAATAACAAAACACCACCAACTTAAGCTGTCCTTTCTTTCCCTTTCCTTCTTTGTGAATATACTAAATCCACTCATTGGTACCTTTTCCTTTCCTTTCTTTCTAGTATTGGGCTTGAAACCCAGGGCCTTGTACTCTTACTTTGCTTGTTTTCTGCTCAAGGCTAGTGCTCTTACTAGTTGAGTCACAACTCCACCTCTGATTTTTCACTGGTTCATTGGACCTAATAGTCTCAAAAGATTTTTCTAGAGCCAGGCGCGGTGGATCAGACCTCAGGAGATGAGATGTGAGGATTAAGGTTCAAAGCCAGCCCAGCACAAAAGGACCTGGCACAAAAGGACCAGAGACTCTTATCTCCATTTAACCTCTAGAAAACTGGGAAGTGAGACTTGGCTCAAGGGTAGGGCGGTAGCCTTGAGCTGAAGAGCTCAGGGACAGCACCCAGGCTGAGTTCAAGCCCCATGACAAACAAACAAAAAAAAAAAGAAAAGAAAAAGATTTGAGTGTGAACCACAATCCTAGTTTGAACACTTTTAATGAATGGACTATATAGGATATGAATTTTCCTCCTTCCCTCCTTCACATTTGTGCACACACTGAACAGCCAGCAGGGACAGAACACCGCCCAGGTTAAAGTTCAAGGCACCTACATCCCCCAAACAAGTGAATTTTAACTACCCATATGAATTGACAACTGGGTAATTAAAATAACAGAGAGTCCATTCTTTATTTCATTTTCATTTTTCATGTGTGTATGCTAGTATTAGGGCTTAACCTCAGGGTCTGGGTGCTGTCCTTGAGCTTTTACAATCAAGGCGGGTACTCTACCTCTTGTGCCACATCTCCACTTGGGGCTTTTCTGAGGTAGTTCATTGGAGATAAGAATTTCAGACCACTGGACCTAGCAGGCTCCAGTGACCCTCAGATCTCAGCCTCCTGCCTAGCTAGGATTATAGACGTGAGCCAAGTGCCTAGATAATTCGACAGCTGCATTTTGGCTGGAAGGTATAATAAAGATGACTTGGAAGGGTTTAAAGACCTTGAACTTGGGCTGGGCTCAAAGACCTATAAATACTTCAGTACTACCTAGATGACAGAGAGCTTCAATAGCTACAGGTAACGACTATAATAATGACTGTGATAAGCGTTCGTACAGAGAAGACACATATACACACCTTACCCTACCACTTAGGAGGCTGTGACAAGAGGATCAAAAGTTCAAGGCTAGCCAAGCAACTCTCTGTCTGTCTGTCTGTCTGTCTGTCTCCCCGCCTCTCTCTTTCTTAATGGTCCAGGACCAGGACTTGAACTCAGTACTTGATGTTTTAGCTCATTGGCCAGGGCTCTACCGACTGAGCTATGCCTCCAACACTGCAAGACCCTATTTCAAAAAAATAAACTAGGGGGGGGGCGGGAGTTTGGCCTAGTGGTAGAGTGCTTGCCTAGCATGCATGAAGACCCGGGTTCAATTCCTCAGTACCACACATACATAGCAAAAAGCCAGAAGTGGTGCTGAGGTTCAAGTGGTAGAGCTCTAGCCTTGAGAAAGTCCAAGGACAGTGCTCAGGCCCTGAACTCAAGCCCAGGACTGGCAAAAACAAAACAAAAAAAAAACAAAAACAAAAACAAAAAAAAATAAACTAGGGCCAGGAATTTGACCTAAGAGTGCATGCCTAGCATGCATAAAGACCGGGTTCAATTCCTTGGTACCACATACATAGAAAAAAGCTGGAAGTGGTGCTGAGGCTCAAGTGGTACAGCTCTAGCCTTGAGAAAGTCCAAGGGCAGTGCTCACTCCCTGAGCTCAAGCCCAGGACTGGCAAAAAAAAAAAAAAAAAACTTAAGTTATTATTGAATGGATTTATTAATGTTACTCACTTTGGCAGCATCGAAGATCTTCATAACTGCAGTGGAAATTTCTGGACCAATTCCATCTCCTGGAATCAAAGTTACTGTCTGAACCTAAATAGAAGAAATCATTTTTTAAAAAATCAGTAAGGTTTGGAAGGTTTAGAAGAAGAATACCATTCTGACACAGAAATCCACTTTATATAGGCATTATTTTCCTTCCTTCCTTCCTTCCTTCCTTCCTTCCTTCCTTCCTTCCTTCCTTCCCTCCCTCCCTCCCTCCCTCCCTCCCTCCCTCTCTTTCTTCCTTCCTTCAGTCTAAGACTGGGACTCAAACTTGGTACCTACTACTTTTACTCCCTGGCTAGGCTCTACTAATGAGCCACGCCTCTAACCCTATATAGGTATTTCATAAATGCCCAGGTGCTGTTAGGAAAACAACTAAACCTCTTCCAGAACCATCACAGAGGAGGCAGTAATAAACAGATTCAAAACTCTACAAGTCTACTCTTTCCCTGCTTCAGAGGTTACAAAAGGAACTCAAATGTCCACACTTTTTCTTTTTTGAACTGGTACTGGGCTTTGAACTCAGCCTGGAAGTTGCCCTTAGATTTTTTGCTAAAGGTTGGTGCCCTGTCACTTGAGCCACATCTCTAAGTCCAGATGTTTGCTAATTAATTGAAGACAAAAGTCTCATAGACTTTCCTGCCTGGGTTGACTTCGAGGCTCAATCCACAGATCTCAGCCTCCTGAGTAGCTGGGATTACAGACAGGAGTTACCTGTCTCTGGATAAAACAAGACAAACTACCAAATAGACTTCCCAACTGAAAATCCTTTTCAGACAAGCTCAGATGAGGCAGATTGATTCAAGTCTGTAAAACTAAAGCAAAAAAAACAAGTTCCACAATCATAAGAGAGTTCCTCAAGGAGGCCAAGAGTTCTCTTGTCTGCGGGATCCTGGAACGCTCTTCAGGCATCTTCTTCAGGTGCAAACTCTTTTCAGTCCCTCCCCGGATATGCAAGGGCTGTGTAGACACATGGAGACAGACTCCACAATGAGCAGAACTCCACTTTCCTAACAGGTCACCAGATTCTGGGAGACACTCCATGGCAGGAATTGTACCCAGTAACACATGGCCAGCTCAGCAATACCAGAGATGTACTGAGAAAAACACGATCAGTGCTTCTGATGTAAAAGCAATAACTTGCTCCAAAGGTTTTGGGCAAAATAGAAGCCAGCATTTCAAACATAAACACAAAAATAGGAAAGATGGGAGCTTTTTTTTTTTTAATCTGGGTATTGGAGCTTGAACTCACATTCTCAGTTGGCGTTTTGCTCAAGACTAGAACTCTACCACTTAAGCCACACTACCACTTCTGGCTTTTTGTTGATTAACTGGACTCTTGGGTTTTCTGTGGGTTTTTTGGGGGGATGGTGGTGGGTGGGGGTTTGCCAGTCCAGGAGCTTGAACTCAGGGCCCGGGTGCTGTCCCACTACAGCTCCACTTCTGGCTTCTTTGGTGATGAACTGGAGATAAACAGTCTCATAAACTTTCCCACCAGAGCTGGCTTCAAACCACGATCCTCAGATCTCAGCCTGTTGAGTAGCTAGGACGACAGGCGTGAGCTACCCAGTTTCTAGGATGAGCACTTAAATAAAATTAAGATAATGTTCAGATTCTCTCTGGGGGAATTTTAGTCTATCTGGCTTTTTAGCCATTCTACTTGCTTTTCTTTCTTTCTTTCTTTTTTTTTTTTTAAAGGAGGGGAGGGCGCGGGTGGCTCACACCTACAGAGGCTGAGATCTGAGGATCGAGGTTCAATGCCAGCCTGGGCACTAAAGCCCATGAGACTCTTAAATTAACCACTAGGAAAAAAAAACAAAACAAAACAAAAGTGGGGCTGTGGCTCAAGGGGTAGGGCAGTAGCCTTGAGCTTAAGGGCTCAGGGACAGTGCCCAGGCCCAGAATTCAAGCCCCATGACCAACAACAACAAAAAAGGACAAGAAAAGAAATCATAACTTCAACTTTCTGCCTCCCAAAGATTCTTCCAAGACAAGAAGATAAATTATTTCTCAAATGTTTCTGTCCCAGCTAAAAAAAAATCTTTAAAATTAGTATCTCCTTTTATTTCTTCTGAAAACAATTCTTTACACTTTTTAGGTTGAAACCGGGACTCAAACTTAGTACCTGACACTCTTGCTCAATGGCTGGTAATCTACCAATTGAGTCACGTCTCCAACCCGATAGATAGATAGATAGATAGATAGATAGATAGATAGATAGATAGATAGATAGATAGATAAATGGATGGTCTGGAAGTGAAATAAAAGCCCAGAGGAATGGTGGCATCATCTACTTTCAGGATGTGTTTGAAATGCATGCTCAGTAAGCGCTCTTGAGCATGAAGTCAGAGCAGCGCCCACATGGATGCATAAGCAGAGTCAAACAACTCCTTCAGCTTCTTCTTCCTGTATCTCCCAGTATGTGTCAAAGGTCATAGGCCACCAGAAAAATCTATTTTTCCTTCCACTTCAGAAAGTAAGAAAAAAGGATGCACAATGGCCTTAAGAAATTTCTCATGACATAAAATGTCATAGGAGAGTACAGGAATTAAGAAATCTAAGCCAGGTTCTGTAAAGGGATAACATAAAAGGAAACAGGAAATCACTGACAAGTCTTCAAATAATTGACCCAAAAATGTGGTAACAGCTTTGGTAGCACAGAATTCTAATGCTGGGAATTCTAAAAACAGCAGATTCAGTGAGTGACAAATAATCAAACAAGGCAGTCTACAAAGAATATACAAAGATCAGAGAAGAAACTAGAAGATGATACTTGAGAAACTTTTTTTGCCAGTCCTGGGCTTGAGCTCAGGGCCTGAGCACTGTCCTTGGGCTTTCTCAGGGCTAGAGCTCTACCACTTAAGCCACAGCACCACTTCCAGCTTTTTCTATGTATGTGGTACCGAGGAATCAAACCCGGGTCCTCATGCATGCTAGGCAAGCACTCTACTACTAGGCCAAACTCCCAGCACCAAGAAATTCTTAGTGGGTATAATCTTATCGGGTTTTTTTGTGTGTGATTTGTTTTTGTTTTGTGCCAGTCCTTGGGCTTGAACTCAGGGACTGGGTGCTATCCCTGAGCTTCTGCTCAAGGCTAGCACCCTACCACTTGAGCTATAGCTCCACTTATGGCTTTTTTAGTAGTTTAGTGGAAGGAAGAATCTCACAGACTTTCCCGCCTGGCCTGGCTTCAAACCAGGATCCTCAGATCTCAGCCTCCTGTGTACTTTAGATGACAGATGTCAGCCATAATCTACTGCGCAGCTATAATCTACTGTTTTTAGGATAGTTCACAAAATAAAAATGCAAAGCAGGTTTTGAAGCTTCTCAACAATTTCCTCTTAACTTGCTCTTACTTTAAAAACAATAATTTTGTCAATATGAGAATGGGAAATAGAGTATCACGTTCAAACGTAACTGGGGTTTGAATTCAGGGCCATGGGTGCCTGCCCTTTGTCTTTTTCACTCAAGGCTGGTGCTCTACTATTTGAGCCACAGCTCTACTTCCACCTTTTTGTTGGCTTGGAGGGAAGAGTCTCACGAACTTTCCTGTCTGGGGTAGCATTAAAGCATGATCCTCAGATTCCAGCCTCTGGAATCACTAGGATACAGGCATAAGCCACCAGCCCCAGGCTGGTAATTTTCTCTCTTTGGTCAACTGTAGGGCTTGAACTAGGGGACTGCACACTGCCCCTGAGCTCTTTTGCTCAAAGCTAGTGCTCTACTACTTTGAGGTACAGCACTACTGCTGGTTTTCTGATGGTTCATCGGGGATACGAATCTCACAGATTTTTCTTGACCACACTTGGCTTTGGACAGTTATTCTCAGATCTCAGCCTCGTGAGTAGCTAGAATTACTACTGGTACTTTTTTTAATTTATTTTTTTGGTCAGCCCTGGGTCTTGGGGCCAAGGCATAACCCTTAATCTTTCTCAAGGCTAGCACTCTACCACTTATACTACCACTTCTGGCTTTTTCTGCATATGTGGTACCAAGGAATTGAACCTACGGCTTTGTGCATGCGGGGCAAGCACACTGCCACTAGACCATATTCCCAGCTTATGTAGTTTCTAATTTTATCAAGGCTTCTTCAAGAATATACTGCCAAAGGCTCATATAGCCAACTGCAATATAATTCTTCCAAATGTGCAAGTGACCTAGCTATAAGATTTGTGTATCTGTTAGCCAACAGGTTTAATATATGCCAGATGGAAGGGCCAAATTTGCTTAGTTGTAAAAAAGTGGCAATTAAATGCTATAATCATTGTGACAGAGCATCGTTCTTGAGAAACTTCTAAAAGGAAAAAGAAAAGACAGTTATACTCACACCACCAGCAAAACCTCTGGTCACCTGCTTGGGACTGTGGAATGCTCCCAGAAGCCGAGAGACCTACATTGACAACAGAGAAATGTCACACACAGAGCGAAAGCAGAATTTCCTCCTGATGAGTGGCATCCAGGAATGAGCAAGCACTACTTTCCTCTAAGTATTAGCCCTACTACGAGTAGAAGTAGTAGTAGCTCCAAGTAGCTAACTGCTCAGATTTGAAGACTTATTGATATTATACCCTTGAACCAAGAACAGACATCATTACCTTTTCTTTCTTCCTTTCCCTTCCTTCTTTGCTCTCCCCTCCTTCCTTCTCCTTCCCTTCCCCCTTTCCTTCCTTCCTCTATCCCTCTTTCCTTCCTTTTGTTTATAGTGCCAAAACAGGGGTTTAAAATTAGGGCCTGGGTGCTGTCCCTTTGCCTTTTCTGCTCAAAGCTGGTACTCTACCACTTGAGCCATAGCTCCACTTCCAGCTTTTTGGTGGTTAACTGAAGATAAAAGTCTCACTGATCTTCCTGCTCAAGCTGGCTTCAAATTGTTATCCTCCCATCTCAGCTTCCTGAGTAGCTAGGATCAAAAGCATGAGTCACCAGCCCACAGCAGTAACACACTTTTTTGTTTTTGTTTTTAAAAGAAAGCTGATTGAGGGGCCGGGAGTTTGGCCTAGTGGTTAAAGTGCTTGCCTAGCATGCATGAAGACCCAGGTTTGATTCCTTGGTACCACATACATAGAAAAAAAGCCAGAAGTGGTGCTGAGGCTCAAGTGGTAGAGCTCTAGCCTTGAGAAAGTCCAAGGACAGTGCTCAGGCCCTGAGCTCAAGCCCAGGACTGGCAAAAAAAAAAAAAAAGAAAGAAAGCTGATTGTGCTGGGCTCTGGAAGATTTCAACCTGAAGCCAACCCCAGTCAAAAACTCTAGACCCTATCTGAAAAATGACTGAAATAAAAAAGAGCTGGGGTCAAATCCCAAAATCCTAGTACTGTCCCTCTCCAGGAGGGGAAAAGGGGGGCCAAATTGGACACAAAGGCATTAAAATTCACCAAAAATGTTGAGATAATTTTATTTATGGTAGATCCATAAGGGAAGTGACACTGATTATATTCTGATTAAGGAGACTTCCTCTTTTGGGCCAGAACTCCAGAAACCTCAGCTCAGTCTAAACAGACTATGATTCATTCATCAGCAGGTGAGCTGTGGGCAGCAAATTCATTTAATGGTCACCTTGAAAAACAAGCACCATGAGAAAATTTGCAAGTCTCTCCACTACCCTACATCCTCAACCCTGAAGAAAGAAAATCTAGTCAGGCAATACAGCCTTCTGTTGTGTGACATAAGACTTCACCCAGTAAACGGACTTAAAATGCAAAAGCCAGCCATGCCCTTTAATGATCTGCTTGCAGTTGTGTCCAGTGCCTAAAATAGGGCCCGCCATAATAAGTGCTCAGTAAATAATCTCGGAAAGACTGAAGCCAGCCCCAAGCCCTCCTTCTCTCTAGCTGAGGAGTCACATTTGCTTTAAAATACAGTCACTGATCATCTTTATTTTTAATTGTTTGTTACTACTGGGGCTTGAACTCTGGGCTGGGGCAGTGTCCCTTAGTTTTTTCACTCAGGGCTGGTGTTCCACCACCTGAACTATATCTCCCCTTCTGCCTTTTGCTAGTTCAATAGAGATGAGAGTCTTAACAGATTTGTCTGCCCAGACTGGCTTCCAACAGTGATCCTCAGATCTCAGCCTCCTGAGTAGCTAAAAAATTACATGTACGAGCCACCAGGGCCCAGCTTGATTCTTTTACATTTCTTCTTCTTCTTTTTTTGCCAGTCCTGGGCTTGTGCTCTGGGCCTGAGCACTGTCCTTGGGCTTTCTCAAGGCTAACGCTACTACCACTTGAGCCACAGCACCATTTCCAGCTTTTTTCTGTGTATGTGGTACTGAGGAATCAAACCCAGGTCTTTGTGCGTGCTAGGCAAGCACTCTGCTACTAGGCCAAACTCCCAGCCCTTGATTCTTTTTAATTGCTAACCTTTTTCATGTCTGACATTTCTTGTACATGATTTCAGGACAGATAAGGAATAGTCAAAATCACTTTGAGTACAATCTTCTCTTTTTGGTCAGTCCTGGGACTTGAACTCAGGGCCTAAGCATTGTCCCTGAGCTTTTTCGCTCAAGGTTAGTGCTCTATCTCTTTGAGCTATAGCTCCACTTCAGCTTTCTGGTGGTTCATTGGCAATAAGTCTCATGGACTTTCCTGTGTGGACTGGCTTCAAATCAAGATCCACAGATCACAGCCTCCTGAGTAGCTAGAATGACAAGTATGAGCTCCTAGCACCCAGCTAAGTAGGGTCTTTAAAGAGCCTAGACTGGATCCCTCAAAGAATCCCTAAAGCCAGCTTCAGATTCCGGGCCAGTTTCACATTTTCCTTTCACCTTCTATTCCAATGTCAGAACATATGCTATGATGTGAAAAGTGGGGCACTAGTGCCCGCTAAAGGAAAACAAGCTCATTACTGCAGCTTGTAGCAACAATGTCTTTAGAAACCCTCTATTTTCTCTGTGTGAAAATCTTTTGAAGCTGCAGTCCTTCTTCCCTGCCCCGCAGAAAACCTTAACTAGAAACCCAGTAGAGGGACGGACTGCTCTGGTCAGGGCAGGAATCTAAGATGAGGGTGGCAGTACATGCCTACAATCTCAGTACTCTAGAAGCTGAGGCAGGAGCCTCTCCATTTTGAAGGGTAGCCTGACCCACACAGTGACATTGTCACTTAAAGGGGAAAAAAAAAAAAAAAGGAAAGAAACTGGCTCAGCTTCCCTCCTGAGGCACCAATCCCCAAAGGAAGAAAACTGGCTCAGAGGTCAGATCACTGCCAAAGGTCACAGAATCTGTCAAAGGACATATCTTCTGATGTGTGTGTGTGTGTGTGTGTGTGTGTGTGTGTGTGTGAATGCACACATGATGGTGGTTCGAACTCAGGGCCTAGGCACTGTCCCTTAGCTTTTTCTCTCAAGGCTAACAATCTACCACTTGAGACACACCTCCATGTCCAGCTTTTGGCTGGTTCACTGGAGATAGGACTCTTATGAGGTGTTTCCCCAGACTGGCTTTGAACCATGCATGATCTTCAGATGTCAGCCTCTTAAGATCCTAGGATTACAGATGTGAGCCACCAGCATGTGGCCTGACTCTACTCTTTGAACATCTGCTACAGAGGCTTTCCTTGCAGATTTCACTAAAAGGAAAACATTTGTCAGCATCTTCATCACTTTACTATCTCAGAAGACTTCATTCACATATCAAAGATGAATCAGTGCCAGGTGACAGCAGCTCATCCTAGCTACTTCTAGCTATTCCAGAGGCTGAGATCTGAGGATCAGTGAAAAGCCAGCCTGGGCAAACAAATCCTATCTCCAAATTAAACACCAAAATGCTGGAAGTGGGATGTGGCTCAAGTGGTAGAACGTCAACCTTGAGTGAAAAAGCTAAGGTTTAAGAGACAGCACTCAGGCCTTGACTTTAAGGCCCAGTAATGGCATATGTATGTACACACACAAAGATGAATCAGTGGGCTGATTTCTCTTAACAGTGACACACTCTCTGGCTTTATCTTTAGGAGAAGCAAATTCAAATCTGAAGAGCGATGCAATATGGTTTAGTTACTGAGCAAGAAACCAGTTACTGATGCCCAAGAATCATCCATCTGCTTCATCATCTCTAAGAGAAATATACTCGTAGCTAAGAAAGCTTCAAACTTCTGTACTTCTTCTTCTAGATGCTTTCGGTGTAGACATTTTACAGTTAGGGCTATAATTTGTAGACTCAAAGATGTTCATTTGGTCAAATTATGCATGGCATTGCCCAGATTCAAACTTAGTCTTGTAGCAATCTTAGTGACAGCATGTCTCTGAACTTCCCTTGAAACTGAAAACAGGAGAAATTGTATAGATTCTTTTAAATAGTAGATTTCCAGGGAGCTACACCCCCGTAATAGCAACAGGAGACCTAAGGCCTATTTCTTCCCGTACTATACTGTAATTTGCTGTGTGACCTTGGTCACAAAGCAAGCAGAATTGGCATGGAGAATCTCATCCCCTGTCCCAGCTCTGACAGTGACCTCTCAGGTGACCTTGAGTTAAGTCTGTCTTGGAGACTGGTTGGCTGGATCCAAGGAGCCTTTCTGGCCCTGGCCATTTGAGCTGTCAAGGAGGTATGGCTGGATCTGCTCCCCCACCTCCCAATACAAGGTGAAGGGAGACCTGCCGGGAGTGAGATGTCCCATACCCTCTGATGATGACACAGATGTAAGGAAATCAGAGGTGTCGGACCGGGAAGTGCTCCACGAAGAGGAGACCTGGCCCGGAAGGGCGGCCCCCGGATCCCTTGCTCGTGGGAAGGCTGAGGGATCCCCGCGAGGAGCCGCCTGGGCCTTCTCGGGAAGGGGGGGGGGTCAGTCCCGCCACCCGCCGGCGACAGGGCCGGACGACAGGGCCGGCGCCCTTCCTGGGCTCGGCTGGAGACCTGGTGGTGATATCTGGGCCTCCCGCCACCCCCGGCCCCGCCTTGACCTTGACGCCATCCCCGCCTCGGGCGCGCCGATGCCGGCGTCGGGCTGGTCCCCAGCCGGCGAGCGTGCGGGCCGTGGCGCCCCGGCGACCGCCGCCGGCTCCTCAGGGGTCCCCCGCCGGGCCCGGGCCCGTCCTGCATGCGGCCCGCTGGTCAGCCTGTCCCCGCCGGCCCGCGCCCGCTCTCCCGCGCTCACCTTGGAGACCCACGCGGAGCCAGCCATCGCGTCCGCTCCTCACACCGCGGGCGACAGCAAGACGCGCGCGCAGCCGGCGCCCAAAGCCCGTCCCCGAGGCCACGCCCAGTGCGTGGCCACGCCCACCGGGACTCCCCGCCTTCGGATTCATCCTGCTCCTAGGCGCCCTGGTTCACGCCGGCCAATCATGGAGCTGGATGCGGATGACGTCACACGTCGGCGTTCGGCGGCGACCCGGAAGCGGCGGAGCCTGGACCTCCGCGACGCCGGGTCTCTCATTCATTGAGGAGCTGCCTCGGCGCGGACGGGGCGGGCAGCGGGTGATCGGCGCCTCGCACGGAGGTTCCAGCCCTGGGGAAGGAGACAGAAGTTACTCGTTCTCCAGGTATTGGGTCTTGTCATGAACCGCTCTAATAAAGTTCACCCACGGCGTGTCTGTGTACAGCAGTCCTGTACTGGGCCTGCGTGCTGTCCCTGAGCTTTTCTTTTTCTTTTTTAATCTTCTTGAATGACAACTAGATGGCAGGCACTGTGTTAAGTCCTGGAGCTCATAGTTCAATAGGAGAGATGAGACTTGAGAAAGGACAGTGCCCAGGCCCTGAATTCAAGCCCCAGGGACTGGCAATAAATAAATAAAAATGTCCACAGCTTTCGTGAGGCTGGATACTGGTGGCTCACACCTGTCATCCTGTCTCAGGAGGCTGAGATCTGAGGATCAAGGTTCAAAGCCAGCCTGGGCTGGAAAGGCCTTGACACACTCTTATCTCCAATGAACCACCAGAAAAGCAGAAGTGGAGCTGTAGCTCAGAGTGGTAGAGTGCTAGCCTTGAGCAAAAGAGCTCAGGGACAGTGTTCAGGCCCTGAGTTCAAGTCAACAACAAAAAGAAAAGCAAAGAAAGAAAGAAAAAAAGAAAGAAAAAGCTCACAGGAAAAAAAAAATAACCTGAAGCTAAATCTGAGGTCTCCTGGGGAGGTGGGGGGGGGGGGGCGGTCTCACCAACCCTTTCTTGAATATGGGTGCATGTACGTGGATGTGGATGTGTGTATATGAATGTGTATGTGTGTGTTTATGTATGTGTGTATGTTTGTGAACATGCGCGCATGCATGTACACCAATACTCAAACTTGGCTCTGTACTCATAGCCGGGGGACTGCTGTCACTTAGCTTTTTCACTCAAGGCTGGTGCTCTACCACTTGAGCCACAGCTCCACTTCTGGCTTTTTTGCTGCTTAGTTGGAGATAACAGCCTCATGAATTTTCCTGCCCTGGGTTGGCTGTGAACCACCATCCTCAGATCTCTGCTTCCTGAGCAGCTCGGGTGATAGACTGGAGCCCGCAGTGTCCTGCCATGACCAGCTTTCCTGCCATTTCCATCTTCCCCTTCATTACCGAAGCACTGGAGCACTAGCCAGGTTAGGTCTGCTAGCTAATCCCCAAATGTCCCCTCCCCTCCCCGTTTTCACCTCCCCTCCATTCCTTTCTCCCCCCACTCCCCGCTGGAATTCCAGACACCTCTGAGACTCAGTTCAGATGATGACTCTTTTGGGAACCTAGACCCTCCCATGTGTTCCCCAACTCCTACCCAGAGTCCCAGAAGTACAGGATCCTCAGGCCTGGGGTAGGTCACAGAGGCTCCCTAGTTCAACTCCTAAAGCAAGGTATTTCCTGCCTTCTGGGCAGGTAGAGAACTTTGGAGAGACAGAAGTGGCCTCAGCCTAAGAGGGTCACAGGAAACTTCCAGAAGCCCCAGGCATTGCTCCTTTAGACGAGCTCCTTCCCTTGAACACTTGGTAAGATCTAGAAGGGAGACCATATCTGTGACTATGATGCTACCCACCCAGAGGTATTTCTCCATGAGAAAGAATCGAAGGAGTGAAGGTTTAAATCAAAGAAGTAATGGTGTGGCTCACACTTGTAATCCCAGCTACTCAGGAGGCTGAGAGCTAAATGATCATGGTTCAAAGCCAGCCCAGGCATGAAAATCCCTGAGACTCCTCTCTCCAATGAACCCTCAGAAAACAGGAAGTGATGCTGTGCCTCAGGTGGTCTTGAGCACGGAGAGGCTCAGGGACAGTACCCCCCCCCCAAAAAAAAGATTAGAACAATCTTTTTGGAAAACATTTTAGCCATGTTTCTCTTGTAGCCTGGGATGGTAGATTTACACCACTGTGGATGGGTAGATTTACCCAGCTGTAATCCAGCTCCTCAGGAGACGAAGATGTGAGAATATCAGTTCAAAGTCAATCCAGGCAGACAGACTTTACTTCCAATTAAGCAGCAGCAACAACAACAACAAAATCAAAGTGGAAGTGTGGCTCAAGTGGTAAAACACCATGCATCAGGGATAAAGCCAAGCAAGAGTGCAGGGCCCTGAGTTCAAGCACCAGGAACAGCACAAGAGGATGCATTGGGATCTATTCCTGAGAAATCTCTTGAGAGAAAAAAAAACTGCAAAAGAAAAGGCTACCAGCACAAAGATATTCATTACAGAATCATTTATAGTTTTGAAAATGAAAAGGCCTAAATGATTAACAAAGGAAATAGTTATGTAATTTAGGTTAAATGAATTAAATGGACTACACAGCCTTCACAACTGATTGTTATGAAGAACCCATAGCATCTCAGTGCATATTTGTGGTTTCATGCTCTAAAAATTTTTTTTAAAGTATGGGGCAGGAGTTTGGCCTAGTGGTAGAGTGCTTGCCTAGCATGCATGAAGACCTGGGTTCAATTCCTCAGTACCACATACGTAGAAAAAGCCAGAAGTGCTGTCTGTGGCTCAAGAGGTAGAGCTCTAACCTTGAGAAAATCCAAGGACAGTGCTCAGGCCCTGAGTTTTTGTTCCAGGACTGACCAAAAAAAAAAAAAAAGTCAGTCCGGGAGTCAATGCCTCATACCTGTCATCCTAAATACTCAGGAGGCTGAGATCTGAGGATCGTGGTTTAAAGTCATCCAGGGCAGGAAATTCCATGAGATTGATCTCCAATGAACCACCAGAAAACTGGAAGTGGAGCTGTGGCTCAAAGTAGCACAGTCTAGCTTTGAGCAAAAGAGCTCAAGGGCACTGCTCAGGCCCTGAGTTCAAGCCCTATGGCTGACAAAAATAAATCAATTCAGACATAGCTACTTAGAAGACTGACACCCGAAGATGGAGCCTGTGAAACTTATCTCCAATGAACCAGCAAAAAGCCAGAAATGGAGCTGTAGCTCAAGTGGTAGAATACCCACCTTGAGCTAAAAAAAGCTAAGGGATATGACTCTATAGACATAATGTTTTATTTCATAAATTAATATGTTTCTATGACATACAAACCCTTAGCCTAATTTTGATTAAGTTCTAAAAACAAAGTCCCAGTGATTGTATATAGAGATTCCCTTCTTGAACACTTGTTTGTTAAACATGTCATTTGAAATATGATGTAAAAATCAATGTTAATAAATTCTTTAATAAAAAAAAGCTAAGGGACAATGCCCAGGCCCTGAATTCAAGCCCAGCACCAGAATATAAAAAAGGCTTACAGGGCTAGGAATGTGTTTTACTGCTAAAGTGCTTGCCTAGCATACATGAAGCCCTGGGTTCCATTCCTCAGTACCACATAAACAGAAAAAGCTAGAAGTAGCACTGTGGCTCAAGCGGTAAAGAATTAGCCTGAGCACAGATTGGCTTAGAGACAGTGTCCAAACCCTGAGTTCAAGCCTCAGGACCAGCAAAAGAAGAAAAACAAAAAAAACTCAGTACAAATGGTCAGATGGAAGAAGACAGGGCAATTGCAAACCCTATGAATCTCACAGTAATTAGCCGTGATCTGACAGGTCAGTTTTACTTGTAAGCATACTATTTTGCTTCTTGAACTCTGGCCAAAAGATCCATCCCCCAATGCCTTTGGGGGGGGGGTTCTGTATGTCTAGAGAAGCCTGGAAGTGTAATCCAGGGAAACTGATCAAATTTAATTGACCTGACACATCTTTCATTTGCTTATACGGCAGAACCTAGTTGCTTTGTCTGCCAGGTCCACAGGTCAAGTGCAGAAGGTGCTGTATAAACAGAGATAACACACCCCTCAGCACAGTTCTGTGACTCCCAGCCAGAGCAGCCAGGCCTCAGACTTCCAGGGCAATGGAGTGAATACCTGAAAGCCTGCATCCTTGGTCTCTAGGGTAGAGGTAGAACCCATGTCACTTTCAGAGGAATGACATACATTTTCAGGGAAGGTTCCAGAACAATAATGGACAACCTGAAGCACACCTGCTTCTCAGCCCTGCATTTCCTGTTTATCTGTCAGTGGTTATTTTAAATCTTCAGAGGGTCCTAAAGCTTATGCCTCCTACAAGTGACACTTTGTAACATCTTGCTTGGGCAAGCCAGATGCAGTGGCTCAAGCCTGCAGTCCTACCGAGTAGGGAAGTAGAGATCGGAGGGTCAGTTTGAAGCCAGTCTGGGCAGGAAGTTTAGGAGCTGAGGGGAAAGGAGTGAAAAAGTGCAGCAGTGGAGTTCATTGGACACTGATGAAAGTGAGCTATACAACTGGTGGGTGGAGATGGAGGAAGGCCTGGGAGAGAGCGAGGCAAGGAAGACACTGTAAAAAAAAAGGAAATGTAACAACCTGATGCCTGTGATTGTAATCCCTCTGTAATCCTTCTGTAATCCCCTCAATAATAGCAATAGGTAAATTCATAAAAACAAAAACCCAGCCTAGCCCCTAAACTAGAGAAGTAGGACCTTGGATAAGTGCTGTGCACAGTCAACCTCTAATTTCTTTCAACTTTCCAGGTCAGAGATCCGCACATGCAGCACACTGCTGTTGTTGTAAATAAAACTATTGGCACTTGGGGGCGGAGGGGAGTTTGGCAGGCTGGAAATGTGGTTTAGTGGTAGTGCTTGCCTAGCATGCACGAAGCCCTGGGTTTGATTCCTCAGTATCACATTCATAGAAAAAGGCAGAAGTGGTGCTGTGGCTCAAGTGGTAGAGCTCTAGCCTTGAAAAAGCTCAAGGACAGTGCTCAGGCTCTGAGTTCCCAGGACTGGCAAAAAAAGAAGAAGAAAGAAAAAGAAAATGTGAAAGGCTTGGTCAGTTTCCTGGCTCCCCTTAATATTAAATAAATCTAATAAATCTATGTGCTTTTCTGCGTTTAGACTGTCTTGGGTGAAATTAATTCTCAGGCCCAGCCTGGGATCCTGAGAGGATATGAGTAAAAGTTGATGTCTCCAAGGGGCACAAAGTGGCGTTTGCTTAAAACCCCAAGACAACGCCCTGGCCTTTGTCACACTTCTCTGGCCACCGTATTCTGTTGAAATCCGCTCAAGTACCAAAGAAAGTGGGGCAAATCCTGTCCTCCCCCGGGGAGCCCAGGGCGGCGGGGTGCCCTGGCCAGACCCGGGCAAGGACCAGACCGGCTTCCCAGGCCTGGCCAGAGGGGATGGGGAAGAAGGGCCGGGCCAGGGTCAGCGCTGAGGACGCCCACCCGGGCCAGGGGGTGGCGGGACTGTGCTTTGCGGGGCTTCCCTGCACCCGACACCTTCCCGCCGCTCCCGGGCTGCGACCCGGGGCCCCGGCGGCCGGAAGGGCTCCGTGGACCCTGCAGGACAGCAGCACCGCCAGCCGGTGTGCGCCGCGGCCACAGCGCCCCCTGGACGGCCAGGATCAACTCGGCAGCCGCGGAGCCCCGCCAGGTGCCCGCTCGCAGGGGGCGGAGCCTCCTCCAAGCTCGGTGCATCCCTAGCCCCGCCCCTACCCCAGCGAGGGGCGGAGCCTTCGGACTGGGTCCAGTCCAAGCCCTGGCTCGCCCCTTCTCTCTCTGGGAGCCGAGCCACTAACAAGGTCCAGCCTTGGCTCCGCCCAGTGTACTGCTGGGGGCGGAGCCTCCGGTTGGATCCGGTCCTGCTCCACCCCTTCTCTCGCTGGGGGCGGAGCTTCTGATTAGATCCAGTCTTGGCCTCGCCCCACCCCGTCTCTCCCTGAGGGCGGAGCCTCCGATGGGGTTCAGTCTTAGCCCCGCCCATCACTCGCTGGGGGCGGAGCCTCTGGTTGGGTACGGTCCTGGCCCGCCCCTTCTCTTGGTGGGGGCGGAGCCTCCAACCCGGTCCAGACTCGGCCCCGCCCCACCCGTCTCGCGGGGGGCGGAGCCTCCGGCTCGGTCCAGTCTTGGCGGTCGCCGGCTCGGAGGGAACGGCGGGGCGGGGCGGGGCGGGGCGGCCACCGGGGATGCTGCCTGCGGCGGAGCTGGTCAGGGCCGCGGGCCGCGAGGCTCCGGGCTCCCGGGCCGGCTGATGGGAGGCGGCGGCCCGGGCAGGCGAGCCACCGCGCCCTGGTCGCCATGGGGAATAAGCAGACGATCTTCACGGAGGAGCAGCTGGACAACTACCAGGTGAGCCCGGCCGCCCTTCCGTCTCTTCCCAGGCCTCCCTGGGAGCCGAGTCACCCGGGTTCAAACCCTGCCTCTGCCTGCGACGCCCAGGCTTGACCTTGGGCCGGTGACTTCCCTTCCCAGAGCCTCAGTTTCCCCACTTGAGGGATGAAAGCACCTTCCAGATGGAAGATTCTGTCATGTCCACCTCGGTCACCTGTCCTCTTTTCTCGAGGTTTCTGGACACCCCAGGCGCTCCTTGGCCCACCTCAGTGCCTGTGGTCTCGGCTTCATCCCAGGAAGGGCTAGAGGGGGTTCATCAACCCCCCCCAAACCCAGTCTTAAATTAGAGGTGTCCTGTTTATGTTAGGACCTCTCCCCTTTGCCCTAGGACAGAAATAATTGGAGCAAGAAGATAAGCCAGGTACTATTCTTGCAAGCCACCTTTTTCATCAGCGCTGCACGCTGGCAGCAGTGCCCACCTCAGACCCTTCTAGGTTGCAAAACCAATTGTCCAGGTGGAGGATCCTGGTGGCCTCTGACCCCTGCAGCCATTCCCTACCCCACCCCCCTCCACTGCCCTGGCTCTTTCCTTCTCCTTCTTACCTATCCCCCAAAGTCTCCAGGGCCTGGGGTGCCTCTTCCCTACTTTCTAGGTTGATCACTCATCCTTTAAGATCCTACTTTCTGCCCAGGCCTGGTGGCTCATGCCTGTAATCTCAGCTACTCAGGAGATAGAGAACTGAGGATGGTGGCTCAAAGCCATCACTGGTAGGGAAGTCTGTGAGATTCTTATCTCCAGTAAATCACCAAAAAGCCAGAAGGGGAGCTGTGACTTCAGTTGGTAGAGCACTACACTAGCCTTGATAAGGAACAGTGCTTGGGCCCTCAGATCAAGCTCCAGTGCTAGCACTGGTATACACACACACACACTCCTCTCTCTGACTCCCCCCAAGTAGATCTATTTTTGTCTCCTGTCTCCTGTTCCTAGATTATAAGACAGCAGCCACCTCTATATCCCCTTCATGAATATTTGGGTTGGTATGAAGGAAAGAGACTTTGTATAGTGCTCTCTCTGCACCAAATCCATAGTGAAGTGAACTATTGGGCCCATTTTACAGAATAAACAGAGACTGAGGAGCCATTCAAGGAGCTAGACAAGGCTCACATAGAATTTGAATGGTACTCCAAGATTTGTCCCCGTTATCTGGGATGAAGTAAGCTGGGGCACATTTTGTTTTTGTTTTTGTTTTTCCCTGTCAATTTTTTTGGGGGGTGGGGGATGTTGAATTAGTGTTTGAACTCAGAACCTGGGCTCTGACCCCGAGCCTCTCTTGTGTTCAAGACTAGCACTCAACCACTTGAGCCACAGCACACTTCTGGCTTTTTCTGACTATGTGGTACCCAGGAATTGAACCCACAGCTTCATGCATGCTAGGCAAGCAATCTACCATGAGGCCATGCTCCCGGTTCCTAAGTTTCTTTATATTATTATTTTCTTTTGTTGGGCTATATAGGTAGAAGCAGGGGCTTCTCTCAAAGATCCACTTTGCTTTGCATGAATCTGATCGTCTGGTGGCAGGGTGTGGCCCTGAGTGACATAGGCAGATGGACAGGTGTGCTCTAGGGAACAGTATGAATAGGCCAGAAGAGGGGCTCCTGCCTTGACAGGAAGATTCAGAGACCACACGAGCTTGAGTGGGTCCTAGAACATGGGGCTCGGATTTTGTCCATGAGGACATGAAAGGACTTACTCTAGGCTGAGGGGACAGCTTGGCTAAAAGCTTAGATGTGGGCATGGATATGTGGTCTGTACCCAGTGGGGAGGAGTGAGGAAGAGCCTGGGTCCCCACTCAGATAAGCCTGGAATTGGGTTACCAGTTGGACAGAGCCAGTCTCAGTGTTGAGTTCTGATCCTGGCTAGACTGTGCCAGGCAGGGAGAAACAAGAGCCCGGAAACCTAAGAACCCACACCTCTTTCCCTCTGGCTCTTCAGCACAGCTAGTGAAGCCTGGCCGGGGGTGGGGGGACCCATCAAGCTTTCCTGGGACTCTCCAGCTGTTCTGGGTACCACTGATTCCCAAAGTTTTGTCCAGATGATTTCTCTACATCACACACCCCTTTCCCAGACCCCTCAACCTCCTAATGGGCCTCCTCTGCCTTTCCCACAACCCACCTCTCCAGCTTCTGCTCCCAGCTCACCTTTGCAGGGAAGAGCAAGCCCAGGACTGGGAATGTGGCTCAGTGGTAGAGTGCTTGCCTAGCATGCATGAAAGTCCTGGGTTAGATTCTTCAGTACCACAGAAAAAGCCAGAAGTGGCACTGTGGCTCAAGTGATAGAATGCTAGCCTTGAACAAAAGAAGCTCAGGGACAGTGCCCAGGCCCTGAGTTCAAGCCCTAGGACTGGCAGAGAGAGAGAGAGAGAGAGAGAGAGAGAGAGAGAGAGAGAGAGAGAGAGAGAGAGAGAGAGAGAGAGAGAGAGAGAGAGAGCGAGCAAACTGAGTGGGAGGTAGAATTAGAAAACCAACCTTATGTGTAAAAATCAAGTTAAATTTCAAGACCCTGAGTTTAAGTCCCAGTAAGCAGCACACTCAAAATGCAAGCCTGGGGCTGGGAGTTTGGCCTAGTGGTTAAAGTGCTTGCCCAGCATGCACAAAGACCCGGGTTCGATTCCTTGGTACCACATACATACAAAAAAAAAGCCGGAAGTGGTGCTGAGGCTCAAGTGGTAGAGCTCTAGCCTTGAGAAAGTCCAAGGACAGTGCTCAGGCCCTGAACTCAAGCCCAGGACTGGCAAAAAAAAAAAAAAAGAATAAAAAGTGTGTTTAGGCCGGGAGTTTGGCCTAGTGGTAGAGTGCTTGCCTAGCATGCATGAATACCCAGGTTCGATTCCTCAGTACCACATACATAGAAAAAAAAGCTGGAAGTGGTGCTGAGGCTCAAGTGGTAGAGCTCTAGCCTTGAGAAAGTCCAAGGACAGTGCTCAGGCCCTGAGCCAAAGCCCAGGACTGGCAAAAAAAAAAAATGCAAGCCCGGTGCTCAGGCTCTCTTACTTCTCATCTGGAGTCTCCACACTCGCTCTGTCCTCTTTCCTGGCCTCTACAAACCCCTGGAAACAGAAGTCCATCAACTTGCCCAGCCTCCTGTCTGCCAGCCTCCAGTCACAAGTTTCTACTACAGACCCTTGGTTTCCTATTGTAAAACAGATGTCTGTCTGTTTTTTCAGTCGTAGGGCTTGAACTCAGGACCTAAGCACTATCCCTGAGCTTTTCTGCTCAAGGTTACTTCTCTATACCACTTTGAGCCACAGTGATATTTTTGGTTTTCTGGTGGTCAATTAGATAGAATCTCACCGACTGGGCTGGCTTTGAACCTCAATCTTCAGATCTCAGCCTTCTGAGTAGCTAGGATTATAGGCATGAACCACCAGCACCTGGCTGTTTTTATTTTATTTTTCCCTCCAATCATAAGCTACAGGCCTGGTGCTAGTGGCTCACACCTGCAATCCTAGCAACTATGCAGGAGGCTAAGATCTGAGGATCTTGGTTCAAAACCAGTCCAGGCATGAAAGTTCATGAGACTTTTATCTCTAATTAACCACCAGAAAAGCAGAAGTGGTGTTGGAGCTCAAATGGTAGAGTGCTATCCTTGAGATAAAGAGCTTAGGGGCACTGCCCAGGCCCAGAGTTCAAGCTACACCTGTAATCCTAGCTACTCAGGAGACTGAGATCTGAAGATCGTGGCTCAAAGCCAGCTCAGACAGGAGAATCCATGAAACTTTTTTTGTTTGTTTGTTTGTTTTGAGTCAGTCATGGGCCTTGAACTCTGGGCTTGGACACTGTCCCTAAGCTCTTTTGTTCAAGGGTAGCACTGTAAAACTGAACCACAGCTCCATGATGAAATTCTTATCTCCAGTGAACCAGCACAAAGCCGGAAGTGGAGCTGTGACTCAAGTGGTAGCGAGCCTTGAGCAAAAACAAAAACAAAAACAAACAAAAAAACCCTCAGGGACAATGCCCAGGGCCTGAGTTCAAGTCCCAGAACTGATGCATAGAACAAAAGAAAGAACAAGATGGCGGGGAGGGTGAGAAGGAAAGAGGGAAGGAAGGAAGAAGAAAGCCCCATCCCCGAAGAGAGCCCTGTCTTCCCTCCTTGGGCTACACAGGGCCTGGAAACTTCTCCCACCCCTCCCCTGTTCCACTCAGGGAAACTCTAGCTGCCCTGTGCAATCCTCTTGGGTCATGAAATCCCATCGCCCTGGAGGCCCAGCACCTTCAGATACTCCAGAGCCAGGCTGGCGGTCTGCAAGGCTGGGCTGTGGCCATTCGCCCATCAGAGCAGGAGGCCAAAGGCAGAGTAGCTGAACAGCAGGGAGGAACCGGAAAGCACTTCTGGTATGGGCTTTCATCTTAGCAGAATGCTTTGCATCTCCTAGCTTATCTCCCACGCCCAGACTCACTGCCACTGTCCAAGACTCCAGTGGATTGATAATGATTATTATTTTGCCACACCTGGGAGTTTGAACTCAGGGCCTGGGCACTGTCCCTGAGCTTCTTTTGTTCAAGGCTAGTGCTCTACCACTTAAACCACAGCACCACTTTTAGCTTTTTCTGAGTTATTTATTGAAGATAAGAGTCTCCTAAATACTCCAGGCTCCAAAGCGTGATCCTCACATCTCAGCCTCCCGAGGAGCTGGGATTACAGGAGTGACCCACCAGTGCCTGCCTCTCTCTGCTGATCTGTCAGTCCTGTGGTTTCACAAGCCAGCCACCCCTAGTGCTTCCTTTGCCCATAGGCCAGGACATGTCAGGCTCCAGGCACAGGATTGCTCAGGACACACTCAGTGTTCACTGCATGCCTGAACACAACTCCATCTTCAGTGCCTGTTGTGGGGCTTCCCTGAAGGCTGGAATTGCCTCCTAACCCTCCATTTTCCCACAGTCTGTCTCACCAGCGCTCTCACATCTGCTGTGCCCATTTGAGACTCCCCATCTTTGTCCTAATCGTGCACCCCAAGGGTGTGTGGACTCAAGGCCAGTCTGGACCTACTGGAATCATGGGTCTATCTGGGACAGAGTAGTTAGGATTCTCCTAGCTCCCCAATCTCCCCAGAACAGGGACTGTCCAGTGGGGCCCTGAGAAAAGAAAGAAGAGAAGGAAGGAGGGAGGAGGGAGGGAAGGAAAGAAGAAAGGAAGCAAGCAAGCAAGCTGGGATCTCTTAGATTTCTCTGTGTTTTTCCTTCCCAGGACTGTACATTCTTCAATAAGAAAGACATCCTCAAGTAAGTATGGCCTCTGTCTACTTCTTTGGGGCTATGGTACAGGTGAGGTTGGGGACCCCGTATGCCCTGGCTCTGGGCAGTGGTGGAGTTCAGGAAACAGCCCCCGCCCTCCCCCACCCCCATAGCTGTGTAGGCTCCTCTCCTGCCCCTTCCTAGGTCCAGGCCTTCTTGCCAGGAATGAAGCATCTGCTTGTTATGGGCCGGCCCCAGGTAGAGAGCTAAGGCACGCGTTTTCATTAAGTCTTCACTGGCACAAGATCTGTTTGCCAAGCTCACACCTGTTGTCCCAACTACCCAGAAGGCTGAGATAGGAGGATCACAGTCCAAAGCCAGCCCAGGCAGGAGAGTCCATGAGATGCTTCTCTCTCTCTCTCTCTCTCTCTCTCTCTCTCTCTCTCTCTCTCTCTCTCTCTCTCTCTCTCTCTCTCTCTCTCTCTCTCTCCTATAAAGTGAAGGAGCTATGGCTCAAGTGGTTAGAGTGCCAGCTTTGAGGGGGAAAAAAACTAAGCAAGAGCATGAAGCCATGAGTTCGAGCCCCAGGACTGCAATTTTTTATTTTTTTAAAAGCAAGATCTTGTTTCCTTTTATAGATAGTGCTTGGCACCTTAGCTAAGTCCCATGCCCAGGATCAGGAGACCTGGTCTGGCTCCAGGTCTGTTCCTCTGAGCCATAGGGCTGGCTCTCCCTGTTTGTCAGGCAGGGAAACTTCTGGGCCATCTGGCTGAGGTTCGGATGTCTTTTTTGAGCTGTTCTCAGGCGTCATCTTCATTTTCTGGATACTGATTGTTTTTTTTTTCTTGCCAGTCCTGGGGCTTGAACTCAGGGCCTGAGCCCTATCTTTGGGCTTTCTCAAGGATGGAGCTCTACCACTTGAGCCACAGCAGTACCACTTCTGGCTTTTCCTGTGTATGTGGTACAGAGGAATTGAACCCAGGGCTTCGTGCATGCTAGGCAAACACTCTAGGCTTCGCTTGCAGTCCTGCTGATTGCTCTTGAGGACCATAGGAGAAAAGGTGAAAGGCGGATGAGGCAAACACACAGACCTGCACCCCAGCCCTCCACCCTCACTCTTCCTCAGAGCTCCAGCAACTGTGGGCGGGCATCACAGAATGCCAGGAAAGCTGCCCCATGGGGCCATGCAGAGGTGTCAGGTGACACTAAAAGCTAGCAAGTTCTCAGGATCACTTTCCCTGAGGATGGATGGCCAAGCTGGGCCTAGAGCCTGGCACAGCATCCTGAGGGAGCTGGGCTGCATGGTCTGTCCCCACATTGTCCTCTTGTCACAGTGAGGGGTACACCTCTTCTACTCCCTACCAGGCCTGGCTTCAGACCCTGGGTTTGAATCCCACCTCCAATCTCTGCGGCCTTCTACAAGATCCGGCCTTCTGGATCCCACTTCTCAAAGCATGACGGTGCTTACTGGGACAGGATCTGAGCGCCACCAAGGTGGCACCTCTGAACTTTTAGGGTTCTCGGCATAGCCCCCTTTACTCCCATATCATGCTTGTGTTACATTTTGGGGAGCTCCCAATACCTTGACCCTCCACTTTGTAGACACCAAGCCAGGTTGCATGTCCTCAGCAAGGCCTCCTGTATGTCCACCTAGCCATCAAAGCCTCTGTCCCCACAGCACTGCCACACCACGTCCAGATCCAGCTCCCACACTTCCTCCCTGACACCCCAGCCCTCCTCTTCACCCTCAACTCAGGCTCTGTGGGGTGCGGAGGCAGGTCCTTGTGTCACCCCCCCACCTCGGCAGGTCTCTGCCATGCTGCCTGTTAGCTACTGGTGAACCCTCAGAACAAAGTCTTTGGGTGAAAAGATTGGGGGGCAGTAGAGACAGGGGCATGAATCCGTACCCCCTCCCCTCCCTGTCCCCCTCCTCACCCTCCTGCTCTCTGCCATTGTGCATTTCTGGGAGCTTGCTCTCACTAGAGGCTGGGCCAGGAGCCTGAAACGATGTGACACATTTGGGGGGGGCACCCCTGGCATATGGGGAAATAAATGGGAGACTGTAGACAGGCAGGAATACCTGGAGAAGGGGCAGCACCCCAGCCTTTGTGGTTTATTTATTTATTTACTCTCATGCCAATGCTAGGGGTTGAAAGCAGGGCCTGGCACAGTCGTTCAAGGCTGGCACTCTACTGGATGAGCCCAACTCAACCTCTGGCTTTTTGGGAAAGAGAGTTTCACGGACTTTCCCGTCTGGCAGACCTCACCCTGAGGTGAGCCTCTTGAGTGGCCGCTGGGACCCAGCCCAGCACTCCAGCCTTGGGCCAGCCAGGTGCAGGGCCAACTGCAAGGCCTGCCCCCCCCCACCCCCAGACCGCTGCACCTCCACACCCCTGGCTTCTTTGATAAGCTGCAACCCAGTACAGACCAGATGGTGAGGCAGAAACCCGAGTGCCCTGCTCTGCGTTACATCCAGGCAGCCCTGGTCAGTGACACAGTCAGGGGAGTGGGGGGACAGGTGGGGGGTGCTCTCCCCGCCTCCTCCAAGGCTCTGCCCCCACCCCTCATCCCCACCTCCTCATCCCCTCCCCCTGGACCCCTCCTCTTGGGCCCCTCCCTTTCCCTCACCCCCAACCCTCCTCCCCTCCCTCTAATCCCCAGGCCACACCACTCTACTTCCAAGGCCCCTGTGCAGACCCCACCTAGCCACACACCCCACTTACAGCCCCCCTGCTTTCCCTTGGTGGGAGATGACTTAACACCAGCACCAGTGGCCCAGCTACTCAGGAGGCTGAGATATAAGGATATTGGTTCAAAGCCAGAAAAGATTCTGACTAAAAGCCAGACATTTAAAAAAATACTGGGGGGGGGGGAGGCGCGAGTTTGGCCTAGTGGATAGAGTACTTGCCTAGCATGCATGAAGACCAGGGTTTGGTTCCTTGGTAACCACGTATATAGAAAAAGCCAGAAGTGGTGCTGTGGCTCAAGTGTTAGAGTTCTAGTCTTGAGAAAGCTCAAGGACAGTGCTCAGGCCCTGAATTAAAAACCAGGACTGGCCAAAAAAAAAGATTTGGGGGGGGGGGTGGGGAATGTGGCCTAGTGGTAGAGTGCTGGCCTGTCATACACAAAGCCCTGGGTTCAATTCCTCAGTACCCCATATACAGAAAGAGCCAGAAGTGGCACTGTGGCTCAAGTGGTAGAGTGCTAGGCATGAGCAAAAGAATTTCAGGGACAGTGCCCAGACCCTGAGTTCAAGCTCTAGGACTGGCAAAAATAAAAATAAAAAAACATTAACTCGGAAATAAGGCAGCCCAGGCAGAGAAGTCTATGAGACTTTTTAAGTATTTTTTTAAATTATATTTATTCATACAAAGGAGTTGCCATTTAGCAATATACTTTATGAATACAATATGTCTTGATCAATATCACTCCTTGTCTGTGATTGATCTCCAGTGTACCAACAAAAAAAAAAAAAACAGAAGTAGACTGGGCTGGGAGCATGGCCTAGTGGTAGAGTGCTTGCCTACCATACACAAAGCCCTGGGTTCAATTCCTCAGCACCACAGACACAGAAAAAGCAAGAAGTGGTTCTGTGGCTCTAATGTTAGAGCCATAGCCTTGAGAACGCCCAAGGACAGTGCCCAGACCTGAGTTCAAGTTCCAGGACAAGAAGGAGGAGGAGGAGGAAAAGGAGGAGGAGGAGGAGGAGGAGGAGGAGGAGGAGGAGGAGGAGGAGGAGGAGGAAATGAGAATGGAGGTAGCTCTTGGGCACCCACTGTGTTGCTTGGGGGCTCCACCCTCCCTCCCTGGCATTTTCTGACAAGGCCGGAAGCTGGGGATTGCCTTTCTTTCGCTGTCTCTATGATTTCTGACCCTTTTGCGTGGAACATGTGCTTTAAGCATTTAAAAAAAAATTTCTATTAGCTGGATGCTGGTGATTCGCATCTGTCAAACGAGCTACTCAGGAATCTGAGATCTGAGGATCTCAGATCAAACTCAGCCTGGGCAAGGAAAGTCCATGAGACTCTTACCTCCAATAAACCACCAGAATACGGGAAGTAAGGCTCTGACTCAAAGTAGTAGTCTTGACCTGAGTTCAAGCCCCATGACTGACCCCCAAACAAAAACAAACCAAACCCCTATTTGCCTAGAATAGGCTCTGAAATAGGAGATGAAATGCTCTTCTTGGGCAGCTTGGCTTACGGGGAGGAAATGGAGGTCCTGGGTTCCAGGCTTGTTCCTGCTAACATGCCCTTAACCCTGTCTGTGTCTCATGGTGGCTTTCTGAGAGAGCACTGGCCCAGGCCTGGGGTGGGTGAGCTGCTGGGATGATGGCAGCAGGGGGAGCCAGAGAAGCAATTTAGCACTGGCCCAGTAAGGATGAGGTGACTGGGCCAAAGGAGGGCATTGGAGGCTGGACCCTGTGGCTCACACCTGTCCTCCCAGCTGCTCAGGAGGCGGAGATCAAGGTTTGAAGCCAGCTGGGAGTAGACAAATGTGAGCGACTCCGATCTCGAATTGCCAGCCAAAAAAAGCCCGAAGTGGAGGGCTGGCTCAAGTGGTAGAACACCAGCCTTGAGCAAGAAAGCTAAGGGAGAGCGTCGCACTAGCTCACACACACACACACACACACACACACACACACACACACACACGAAGACCCTTAGGAGATCCCGGCAAGGGGAGAGAAGACCTGGTCATAGTCCCCGGGTGGGGGCAGTGGGGAAGTCCTGGTCCTGGCTGAGGTAGGCGGTCAGAGGCCTGGGCAGGGCGACAGGGGTCTCTGGGACCTCAAGGCTGAGTGGGTTCCTCTGCTTCTCTCCAAGACTCCACGCGCGCTTCTACGAGCTGGCCCCCAACCTGGTCCCCATGGACTACAGGAAGAGCCCCATTGTCCACGTGCCCATGAGTCTCATCATCCAGATGCCCGAGCTTCGGGTAGGTGGGGCCTGATCGCGGAGGCGGGGCCGCGTGTGGGCGTGGCTTTGATCGGGGGCGGGGCCCGGGGCGTGGTCTGGATCAGAGCGTGGCGCCTGAGGGCGTGGTCTGGATCAGAGCGTGGCGCCTGAGGGCGTGGTCTGAGCATGGGGCGTGGTCTGATCTGGGGGCGGGTCTGGATCGGAACCTGGGGCCTGAGGGCACAGTCTGTGACCTGGGGCGGGGCTGGGGTGGTTGGGGTCAGTGGGGGCGTGGTCTGATCTGGGGACGGGTCCGGATCCGAGCCTGGGGCCTGAGGGCCCAGTCTGTGACCTGAGGTGGGGCCGGGGTGGGGGGGTCAGTGGGGGCGGGGCTGGACATGGGGCGTGGTCTGCATCTGTGCCGGGTTTCTTACCTCCTGCGAGCTGGGCACCGGTGATCACGCCTGTGACCCCAGCTGCTCAAGGAGGCTGAGAGCTGAGGATCGCAGTGGCACAGGCAGGCGGGCCACCCTCTACGGGGTCTGCGGCGATGGTGATGATGGGGTGGATCTCCCCCAGGAAAACCCCTTCAAAGAGAGGATCGTGGAGGCCTTCTCCGAGGAGGGGGACGGCAACCTCACCTTCAACGACTTTGTGGACATGTTTTCGGTGCTCTGCGAGTCGGCGCCCCGGGAGCTCAAAGCGAGCTACGCCTTCAAGATTTACGGTAGGGAGCCGGGCGCCCGCGGCTCACGCCTGTAACCCCGACCTCTCAGGAGACTGAGATCTGAGGATCCCGATTGGAAACCAGCCGGGTAGGAGAAGTCTGTGAGACTCGGATCAGTGCTGGCAGGAAAGTTCATGCAACTCCAGTGGACCTACCAGCCGTGGAGCTGTGGCTTAAAGTGGTATAGAGCCCTGGTCTTGAGTAAAAAGGCTCAGGAACAGTGCCCAAGACCCGAGTTCAAGCCCCACACGGGGTGGGGGGGTTGGAGAAAACAAACTGGAGGAATCAGGCTGAATCTGTGGGCCAGATTCTGGGAACCTGGGCCTTGCTGATAAGGCCAGGAACCAAGACCCCCTAACCATCCCGTGGCTGAGTCAAAGGCAGGCTGGTTTCTCCAGCTCAGCCCTTGTGCCTCCTCTCCCTGACCACCAGAGGGCGCGAAGTCCTTGCCTCTTCTGGGCCAAGGGGAAGACAGGCCCCAAGTCCTGGTGTCACCCTGGGAGGGTCCTTGGAGGTGGACAGTTTGGGCTGACACCTATCCTGGACCAGGCACTGGTGCTCACACCTGTTGTCCTAGCTACTCAGGAGGCTGAGATCTAAGGATCGAAATTCAAAGCCAGCCTGGGCAGGAAAGTGTGAGCCTCTAAGCTCCAGTGAGAGAAATGGAGCCATGGCTCAAAGTGGTAGAGCCCTAGCCTTGAGTGAAAGAGTTCAAGCCCCACGACTGACAAGTACAACAGAGAAAAAAAAAAAGCATAAAAACCTCTCATCCACAACAACTTTGGGAAATGGAGTCGGAGAGGGGACCCCAAGGCCATGCAGAGCTGTCTTATTTGGAAATAGTCATGTTTTATTTCAAAGGAATTTTGTTCTAGAAACGTCCATCTTCCATGAGTCATGGACTCGTGGCTCATGGCTCCCTATATCCAAGACCTGATGGTGTCGGGAGGGGCTGCTGTCTGCCCTGACAGGAAGCGCCGAGCACAAAGGGGGCCTGAGTTTCCCTTCATTATGTCCAGAGAATCTCCTCCCCTCTCTCCCACCCTGGAGACCTTCCTAGGCCAGTGCAGGGGTCGAGCATGTCAGTCTCCTCAGGACATGAGTTCTAGGTTAAGCACTGACCAAAGATGTGGCAAGGCAGAGCCTTAGTCCTTCCCACCTTCTCCATCTGTGGTGTGGATTCAATATGGGGGCCACCTGAAGGGGCGTGGCTTAACATGAAAAGAGGAAGAGGCGGGTACTGATGCCATCACTTCCCGTCTGGTAGAGGGGCATTGTATCTAGAAAGACCCTGAGGAGGGAGTGAAGGCTTCAGCCAAAACTTGAAAGAGGAACAGAAATAAAGGCCACACAGGCAGGAGAAAGATTCTGTGGTTGAGCCAGGCACCAATTACACATGTCATCCTAGCTACTCAAGAGACTGAGATCTGAGGATCACAGTTCAAAGCCAGCCCGGGCAGGAAAGTCCATGAGACTCATCTCCAGCGAACCATCAAGGAAAAAGCCAGAAGTGGCACTGTGACTCAAAGTGGTAGAGCATTGGCCTTGAGGAAAAGAGCTCAGGACAGTCCCCAGGCCACCGAGCTGCAGGCACAGCGCGCAGAATCAACCCACGCTTCCTGCTGTGTGAACAGAGATTGTGGCCTTGCCATGTGGCTTTTTTCACCTCCTGACTTAGCTATTTTCTATATTGTTTGAACTCAGGGCTTTTTGCTTGCTAGGGTAGGCACGCTACAGCCTGAGCCATGTCCCCATCCTGTTTTGCTTTGGTTATTTTGGAAATAAGACCTCATTTTTATATCCAAGCTGGCTTGGACGACAGTCTTTCTAGTTACACTCCCATTGGAGTTAGAATGCCAGGCTTAGCTTTGTTTTTTGTTTTTTGCCAGTCCTGGGCCTGAGCACTGTCCTTGGACTTTCTCAAGGCTAGAGCTCTACCACTTGAGCCTCAGCACCACTTCCGGCTTTTTTCTATGTTTGTGGTACCGAGGAATCGAACCTGGGTCTTCATGCATGCTAGGCAAGCACTTTAACCACTAGGCCAAACTCCCGGCCCTGTGCTGGTAATTTTTAAAACTAGCAAACTTGTGGTGGTGGTGGTGGTGGTCTAGCCTTGAGCCAAGATCCTGCTCCTTGCAGCCTTGGAGGGGGCGGGCTTGCCGGGGACCTAGCGTCGGGTCGGGGTGGTCGGGCCCGGCGGGGGCGGGGGCGGGGAGCGTGAGCTCCGCCTCCATGGCGCGGCCTGTGCCCCGCAGACTTCAACACCGACAACTTCATCTGCAAAGAGGACCTGGAGCTGACGCTGGCCCGGCTCACCAAGTCCGAGCTGGACGAGGACGAGGTGGTGCTGGTGTGTGACAAGGTCATCGAGGAGGCCGACCTGGACGGGGACGGCAAGCTGGGCTTCGCCGACTTCGAGGACATGATCGCCAAGGCCCCCGACTTCCTCAGGTGCCCCCGGAGCGGGAGGAGGGGCCCGCAGGCGGGGCGGGGCCGGTGCTCGGGTACCGCCGGCAGGGGGCGGGGCGGGGCGGGAGGGGCGGGGCCGGGTACCGCCGAGGGGGCGGGGCGAGGCGGGAGGGGCGGGACCAGGTACCGCCGAGGGGCGGGGCGAGGCGGGAGGGGCGGGGCCAGGTACGGTCGGCAGGGGGCGGGGCGAGGCGGGAGGGGCGGGGCCAGGTACCGCCGGCAGGGGGCGGGAAGAGGCGGGGGTGGGGCCATGTACCGCCGAGGGGGCGGGGAGGGGCGGGGCCTGGTGCCGCCGAGGGGGCGGGGAGGGGCCAGGTACGGTCGGCAGGGGGCGGGGCGAGGCGGGAAGGGCGGGGCCAGGTGCCGCCGTGGGAGCGGGCGGGGCGGGGCGGAGCCGGGCCCGGGCTCCATGCGGCAGCGCCGGCACCAGGCAGGTTCTTGACCGCCCGCCGTTCTCTCTTTCCAGCACTTTCCATATCCGGATCTGAGCAGCCGGCAGGACCCAGCCTGCAGCCCCCGCCCTGCACAGGGGTGCTCCCTCCCCCAGGAAGGCACCGCATCCCACCACGGCCCTTTCAGCAAAAAATAAATACAGAAAACTAACCAGGGAAGGGGGGGTGAGCAACAGGAGCCTCCCAGGTCCCCCAAGACCTGGGTCCTTGCTGGGGGGGTCTCCTGATCACCCCGTGCTCAGTACTCTCCCCCCACCCCCAGCCAGGCACTGTGGCTCAAGCCTGTAACCCAACGACTCAAGAGGCTGAGAGCTGAGGATCCAGGTTCATAGCCAGCCCAGGCAGGAAAATCCGTGTGACTTTTATCTCCAAAAAGCCACCAGAAGTGGAGCAGTGGCTCAGGTGGTAGAGCACCAGGCTTGAGTGAGAACAGCTCACGGACAGCGCCCAGGCCCCGAGTTCAAGTCCCATGCATACCCACACACAGAGAAAAGAGAATTCCCCTGGAGGGGCCGGCAGGAGACCTGACAGCCTGGCGGCATTCCACTCACCCCAAATTCGTGAAAACCAGAAGTTGGGGTTCAACAAGCTATGCAATCCAGAACCCAGCCTCGAGGGGCTGCACCCCAGCCTGCTGGTCTTTTGCCCTGTCGCTGTCCCCATGGGAAGATGGGCAAGCAAAGATCCCAAGGGCTCCATCTGTGTGTCTGTCCCCTGGACACCCAGCTGCTGTGGGCTGGTCACGGATGTGTGCGAACTTGAGTAAAACAGTCCTGCGTCTCACAAACTCGTGTCTGTCCCATGTAAAGAACTGCTTCGCTTTTCCCTCCAAACCCCACCAGAGTGTTTCCAGATCAAGGATATCGAATGACAGATGTTTTCATTTCATTTCTGCCTTTTTTTTGGGGGGGGGGTCAGTCATGGGGTTTGAACTCGGGGCCTGGGCACTGCCCCTGAGCTCTTCAGCTCAAGGCGAGTGTTCACTTTGAGTCACAGCACTACTTCTGGTTTTCTGGCGGTTCATTGGAAATAAGAGTCTTGTGAATTTCCCTTCCCTGGGCTGACTTTGAACCGGAATCCTCAAATCTCAAACTCCTGAATAGCTGGAATTACAGGCTTGAGCAGCAGCACCCGACCACATTGCCTATGGAGTGCTGTGCTCAGGTCCCCACCAGCTGTGACACAAGGGTTACACTAGGATCTGCCCAGCTAACAGAGGCTGGGGTTCAGCAATGGAATGGGGAGCCAGGGTCAAAGCCCCAGGCTTCCCTACCTCCTGAGGCAAGAGCAGAGTTGGGGTTCCTGGCTCTTCCCCTCTTTCCCCTGGACTTTCTGGGATTTCACTGTTAGGATCTCAAGAAGAGGCTTGGTCAGTTTTTGTTTTCTGTCCGCTCTGGAGCTTGAACTCATGCCCAAGGTTCTGTCTCCCGCTGAGCTGCTTTTTCACCCAAAGTAGCGCTCTACCAGTTGAGCCACTCCTCCCCAGCCCAGTCTCGGGCTGTGTCTCCTGAGCCTGCTTCCCTTGTGGCTGGTTGGGTCTAAGGATGGGCTTCAGATGAGCCTTTGAACCATCTCGACATGCCTGGGCCTTCCTCAGAATCTGTGCTTCTTGTCAAACAGCCTCCGGAGTTTGTCAGGCTGTGGGAGGAAGGAGATATTGGGGTGCCAAGTTCTCCAAAGGGCTCAGAGCCCTCAGTAGTAACCCAATGTCAAGAAATAAGATTTTGTGTCTCCCCACCTCCCCACCACCCCTGCCTTCTCCCATTGTCTAAAACTCCATTTACAGCCCTGCAAAGGCACAATTTGCCCTCTTCTGGCTAAGTAAGGGAGGAAGGAGAGGAGTGTGAAAAAAACTGGGGGTTGCTGGGCACTGGTGCTCAAGCCTATAATCCCAGCTATTCAGGAGGCTGAGATCTGAGGTTCACAGTTTGAGGCCAGCCTGCGCAGGAGAGTCCATGAACTCTGATTAACCTGCCAAAAAGACGAAAGGCCAGCTGTGGCTCAAGTAGTGGTAGACCACAAAACCTAAGAGAGAGACAGCACCCAGGTCCAGAGTTCAAGCCCTACAACTGACAAATACCAGTCTCTCCCTCCAAAAAAAAAAAAAAGGAGCTAAGGATTCGCCAGGTTCAGGATTGTTATTGTAGCAACAAAGGAAGCTGAGCTCTGAAGATCAGGGTTCATATCATCAGTGAGCTACACAAAGTCAAAAATGCAGCCTTGGCTCCAGTGGTAGGGCACGAGGCTTGAGTGAAAAAGCTCAGGGACAGCATCCAGGCCCTGAGTTCAAGCCCTAGGACTCACATACACACACACACATGCACACGCATGGGAAAAGCAAATGTAGAAGTGACTCTGGTGGGGAAAAGCTCTACCCTAAGCAGAAGTGTGTGTGTGTGTGTGTGTGTGTGTGTGTGTCTGTCTGTCTGTCTGTCTGTCTGTCGTCTGTCCTGGAGTTTGAACTCAGGGCCTGGGTGCTGCTGTCTCTGAGTTTTTTCACTCAAGTCTGGTGCTCTACCACTTGAGCCACCCCTCCCCTTCCAGCTTTTTGCTGGTTTACTGAAGAGTCTCACAGACTTTTCTGCCCTGGGCTGGCTTCCTCGGATCTCAGTCTTCTGAGTAGCTGGGGTGGCAGGCGTGAGCCCCCATGCCCAGCAGACACCATCCATCTCACCCCCCCACCCATCTCATACCCCCACCCATCTCACACCCCCAGCCTAACAGCAGTTCCTTTCACCGCCACCTCAACTACCAGCAGCAGGTATCTATCTTTCTGGAAAGTTCTAGGTGCTTCTAGAAACCTGTCTGGTTCATGGTCTGAGGGCTCCAGGCTGACAGTCACCCCGAGCTCACCTTGGGGGTCCGTCTGGTCAGTTTGGCCTTGTCTTCTGGAATTTGCTCGTAGGTGTTTCCGAGGCCCCCTGAAGCCCCAAAGATCCTGTCATAGCCACAATCCACCGGCTCAGACAGTTTGCTATAGAGGGCACTGGCTGGAAGCTGGGGGGGCCAGGCAGAGCCCCCCCTGCACGCTGGGATCTGCTCATAAGTACAGCCGCCATGGCCTGTAGCCTCCGGGGCCTCCGGGAGGCCGGCTGTCTGCAGCAGCTCATAGGTTTCTGCAGAGCCGCCCTCGGGGCTGGACGGGGCCTCAGGACTCGTCTTCAGAAACCTCTGCCTCCAGGTACCTGGCTGGGCTTCTGTGGCCTCGGAGCTGGGGGCCAGGATGAAGCCCAAGGCAGCGGGAGATGCTGGCCGACCTTGGTCAAGGCCCTCAGCCTTGTTCGAGTCTCCATCCGGGCGCTTCCTTAGGGTCTCTCGGCCCGGGGAGCAGGCCTGGCTGCCAGCGGGAAGTGGCACTGGCTGGCTGGACGTCTCAGGCCCCAGGCCTGATCGGGCATGGTTCATTTTTCTTATGTCTGCATAGATAATGTCGTTGGAACTTGCAGGAGGCTCATCCAGGAAAGAGGAACTCCTTTCGGGAAGCGGGGGCATCCTGGTGGGGGCCTGGGGGAGGGGGGGAGAGAACTTAAAGGCAGAAGTGGGGGTGTGAGTCAGGCACGGTTCAAAGCCAGCCCGGGCAGTAAAATCCATGAGACTCTTATCTCCGATGAACCACCAGAAAACCAGAAGAGGCACAGTGGCTCAAGGGGTAGAGTGGTAGCCTTGAGCTGAAGAGCTCAGGGACAACACCAGGCCCAGAGTTCAAGCCCCACCACCGACAAAAAAAAAAAAGCCAGCTTGGGCAGGAAAGTCTGTGAGTATCTTATGTTCCACAAAGCAGCCAAAAGCCAGAAGTAGTTGAGTGCTAAACTTGAGCTAGACAAGAGTTCAAGACCCTGAGTTTAAGCTGCAGTGCTGGCACAGAGACAAGCAGAGGAGAAAAAAAAAAAAAAAAAAAAAAAAAAAAAGGGGGGGGGGGCGGGAGTTTGGCCTAGTGGTTAAAGTGCTTGCCTAGCATGCATGAAGACCCGGGTTCGATTCCTCGGTACCACATACATAGAAAAAACCCGGAAGTGGTGCTGAGGCTCAAGTGGTAGAGCTCTAACCTTGAGAAAGTCCAAGGACAGTGCTCAGGCCCTGAGCTCAAGCCCATGACTGGCCAAAAAAAAAAAAAAGAAAAGAAAAAAGAAAAAAGCAGAGAGAAAGCCTCTTAAAGAGCATTGCATTGCTCAGACATCTTCAAGCTGGCTGAACTTGCTTGCTCTGAGGACCTGCAGCCTCAGAGCCTCAGTTTACCTAACTTTTCCAAGCAAGGGTGGACACCTGACATTCAGAGTCCTTGCCAGGTCTTGTGATCTTAGGAATTTACTTACTTATTTATTCATTCATTTTATGTGCCAGTCCAGACACTTGAACTTGGGGCCTGGGCTCTGTTCCCAAGCTTTCATACTCAAGGTAGGTACTCTACCAGTTGAGCCACAGCTCCACTTCTGGCTTTGTGTTGATTAACTGGAGATAAGTGTCTCATAAACTTATTTTTTTTTTTTGCGCAGGGGGGCTGGGCTGGCATTGAACTTCAGTCTTCAGATCTTAGCCCCCTGAGTAGCTGGGATTACAGGCGGAAGCAGTGGCCCCTGGCATAGCATTCTGCTCAGGCATGCTAAACAGGCTCAGAGAGGTTGCCTCACTTGTCTGAAGTCACACAGTAAAGAAGTGGCCCCACACATAGGCTCGAAACAAACCCAACTGGCCAAGGGCAGTCTTGGCAGGCCACATATCTCCGCACATGGCACTCACCAGGCCTCTCTGGCCCCCTCCTCCACCCTCCCGTGAATCCTCCTCACCTCCACGCTGTCTGCCTTGGAGAGCCCTTGGGGAGCATTGTCCACGCCTCTCTTGGAGTGCAGGAAGGACACTTGAGGCTTCGCCGGGGGCCGGGGGCTGGGGGCCCTGTCCGGGGCCGCCACAGGGGGCGTCATGAGTGATGGACCACCTACGCTAGGCTGATGGAGGCCCAGGGTGACAGCGTCATACACGTTACTGTCCTCCAGCTGGAGGGGGGGCGGGGAGACACAGCAAGTGCCATGTCAGACAACTGCGGCCAGCTGCCAGCCATGGTCTCACAACAAGCTCCCGGCCTCTGCTTTCCTCCCTCTCTCCCTCCCTCCCTTCCTTCATTCTTTTTTCTTTTTGCCAGTCCCAGGGCTTGAACTCAGGGCCTGAGCCCTGTCCTTGAGCCTCTTTTACTTAAGTCTAGCATTCACTCTACCACTTGAATCACAGTGCCACTTCTGGCTTTTTCTGTGTATCTGGTACGGAGGAATCGAACCCAGGGCTTCCTGCATGCTAGGTGAGACTCTACCACTAGGCTACACTCCCAGCCCTTTATCTCTCCCCTTTTCTGTCCTTCCCTCCCTCCCTCCCACCCTTCCTTCTTTCCTTCCTTCCTTTTCTGGTCCTGGGGATTGAATTCAGGGCACGGTCCCTAAGCTTCTTGTGTTGCTTAAGGCTAGCATTCTGCCATGTGAGCCCTTCCAGCGTTTTCTGAGTAGTTTGTTGGAGATGAGAGTCTCATGGACTTTCTTTTCTGGGCTGGCTTTGAACTGTGATCCTCAGGTCTCAGCCTCTAGAGTAGCTGGGATGACAGGCGTGAGCCACCATCACCCAGCACCTGGCTGCATTTATTAAAATAGGGCTGGTGATGTCAGAGCCAGGCCCCTCAGATAGCAGGACCCAGAGAATGCCAGCCCCAGCCCAGGCACCCTGCCCTGCCACCCAAACCCCGGCGGACAAAGAGGACCTACCCGGGGACATGCAGCAGCCAGGGTCTCCCCGAATGGCTCAAACTGCGCCTCTTGGTAATGTCGCACCAGCTCATCCAGGGTTCCGTGGCTGAGGGTGTCCCCTGAGACCAGGTAGCGCCGGTTCCACAGCTGGTTGATGATGAAATGGCGACAGCGGTCGCTGCCCCTGTCAACAGACACAGCCGCTGTAGCTCAGGGAGCGACCCCCTCTTTCACATCTCGTTCTTTCTTTGTTTTCTTTTGTTATGAGCTGACATTCTTCTGAAGGTCTTATCTTGTGCTGGTGGCTCACGCCTGTCATCCCAGCTACTCGGGAAGCTGAGATCTGAGGATCAAAGATCAAGGCCAGCCTGGGCGGGAAAGTCCACAAGACTCCATTTCCAACCGAGTAGCAAAAAACAGCGCTGGAGACATGGCTCAAGTGGTAGAGCGCCACCCTTGAGCCAACAAATGGGAACAAAAGGCACTGAAGGTCAGATTTGCCTCCCCCCTCCGCAAAATGTTATTTGTTTACAAGTGCCTAGCATTTCACAAAACAAAATGAACTAGACTTAAAATGACAAACATGTGTCACGGTTGCTCACCCTGTCGTCCCAGCTACTCAGGAAGCGGATGTAGGTGGATCAAAGGCTGAGAGCAGTCCAGGCAAAAGCATGAGCCTCTAATTCCCAGTGCTCAGACCTCAGCCCCTGCACCCGGCCAACTGAACCTCTAGGCAAGATTCCCAGTCCCCCCTGGGCGTCTGGGGGGCTCCAGCACAGCAGGAATCTGAATGGATCACCATTTATGGCCTGCAGTCTGAGCACTGAGGCCATGCCTGGCTGCCATTCTCTCTAAGGAGCCTCAAGTGTGTGTGTATGTGTGTGTGTGTGTGTGTGACTACCAGGACTTGAACTCAGAGCCTCACCATCTCACCCAGCCTTCGTGCTCACAGGTGGCGTTCTAGCACTAGAACTACATCTCCACTTCCCGCTTTAGAACACTTTTTTTTTTTTTCTGGTTAGTTGGAGATAAGAGTCTCTTGGATTTGTCTTCTTGGGGCTGTCTTTGAACTGAGATCCTCAGATCTCAGCCTCTGGAGTAGCTAGGATTGTAGATGTGAACCACTGGCGCCCGGCCATTTGACCTCCAGGAATGACCTTTCTGGATATTTCCTAGCATAGACCAGTGTTTTTCTAAAGGGATCTTTTGGAGCCCAGCAAAACAAGCAGTATGGACTCGCTGGACCTTTGGGCTCATGGAGAAGGCTCCATGGTGGACACTAAGGCCAGCTGTCCCCCTCTGGTGGGATTTTCCCCTTACCTGTAGGACAGGATGTAGCCGGTGGCCTGGTCACTGAGGCGGATGAGGAAGGAGCCCACAGCTTTGTCTCTGAGGAGCTCTTCTGTCTGTCTGGCAGAACAATACTTGATGAGTTATAGGCCTGGCCTCACCGGAGCCACAGGCACTCAGCTACAACAGGAGACTTAAGAAGATGGGTGAGGGGCTGGGAGTTTGGCCTGGTGGTAAGAGTGCCTGCCTAGCATGCATGAAGACCCAGGTTCGATTCCTTAGTACCACATACATTAAAAAAAGCTGGACGTTGGGGCCAGGAGTTTGACCTAGTGGTAGAGTGCTTGCCTAGCATGCACGAAGACCCAGGTTCGATTCCTTGGTACCACATACTTAGAAAAAGCCAGAAGTGGTGCTGAGGCTCAAGTGGTAGAGCTCTAGCCTTGAGGAAAGCCCAAGGACAGTGCTCGGGCCCTGAATTCAAGCCCCAGGCCTGGCAAGAAGAAGAAGAAAGAAGAAGAAGGGTGAGGACCAACAGCATGGCCTAGTGGTAGAGTGCTTGCCTAGCAAGCATGAAGCTCTGGGTTAGATTCCTTGGTATCACATACACAAAAAAAGCCCCTGACAGGCAAGCGTGCAAAACCCTGCGTTCAAGTCCCACTATGAGCAAAAGAGAAAAGGAAGGGAAGGGGAGGGAACTTTTCCCTCAGGATTGCTAGGTACGATTGTGTGCTGTGCACACTACACGAGGTTCCTACGTGAGCCACTGGCATCTGGCTGGTCTGGGTGTGTCCATTTGCACAATCTGCTGTCTGTCTCACAGTTCAGCAGCCCCAGCCACTCTCTCCCCCACCTGAGCGGTAGCATCTGGGGATGCAACGGCGCAGGGCAACGAGAGGAGCTCACAATTCTCAGACCTGAAACTCTTGGGCCCTGTTGAGCAGACAGGGGCACAGCCTTACAAAACACCAGGGACAAAGCCGGACACTGCTACCCCACGTCCGTCATCCTAGCTACTCAGGAGGCTGAGAGCTGAGGATTGTGGTTCAAAGCCAGACTGGGTTTGAAAGTCTGTGAGACTCTTATCTCCAATAAACCACCAGAAAACCAGAAGTGGACTTGTGGCTCAAAAGAGTAGAGCACTAGCCTAGAGCTGAAGAGTTCAGGGACAGTGCCCAGGCCCTGAGTTCAAGCCCTATGATTAACAAAATGAAAAAAGAAAAAGAAATTGGGTGCAGTGATGCACACCTGTAATATTAGCTACTCAAGAAGCTAAGATCTGAGGATCATGGTTCAAAGCCAGCTCGGGCACTAAAGAACCTGAGACTCTCCCAATAATCACTAGAAAATGGGATATGGGGTTGTGGCTCAAGGGGTAGGGTGGTAGACTTGAGCAGAAGAGCTCAGGGACAATGCCCAGGTCCAGAGTTCCACAAAAATATAAAAGAAAAAAGAAAAGAAAGACCACTGACAGCTTGTTAAACGTCCTGGGTGAGTCAGGTACAGTGGCACAAGCCTGCAATTCTAGTGACTCAGGAGGTTGAGATCTGAGGTTCATAGTTCAAAGCTAGCTGGGGCAGGAAAATCCATGAGACTCCTATCTCTAATTAACTGCAGCAAGAAAAAAAGCCATAAGTGAAACCATGTTTCAAGTGCTAGATTGCTACCTACCCCTGAGCAAAAAGAACTCAGACAGCATCCAGGCCCTGAGTTCAAGTCCTAGGACCAGCACCAAAGAAAAGAAAAAAAACAAAACTCTGAGAGCCAGTGGCTCACACCTGTAATCGCAGCTACTCAGGAGGTTCGAAGCCAGCCTTGGCAGGCTTGTGAGTCATCTCTAATGAACCAGCCAAAAGCCAGAAGGGGAGGTGCTGCTTGAGTGGTAGAGTGCCAGCCTGCAGTGGGTTGGTAATGTGGCTTCATGGTAGAGTGCTTGCCTAGCATGCATGAAGCCCTGGGTTCGATTCCTCAGTACCACAGAAAAAGCAAAAGCCAGAAGTGGTGCTGTGGCTCAAGCCTTGAGCAAAAAGAAGCCCAAGGATTGGTGAGAGAGAGAGAGAGAGAGAGAGAGAGAGAGAGAGAGAGAGAGAGAGAGAGAGAGAGAGAGAGAGAGAGAGAGAGAGAGGGGCCTTGAGTTCAAACTAAAAGAAAACCTCACACACACAAGGTGTGAGCCAATCACCTCGGAGGCTGTCAGTGTGCCCTGGTGTGGACTCGGGGTTCTGGAGTAGGACTTGAATTCACGCCACCACCCCCCCCCACCAGCCACTATCAGGTGAACAAGGCCCTGCAGAGGCTGCGTCCTCTGCCCAGGTGGACTCAGCAGCTCCCGGGGAAACCGAGCCTTACTTGCGGGTGATAAAGCCGTGAAACCAGGGGGGCAGCACCCCGTTCTGCAGGATGACAGGGGCCTGTGTGTCCATAAACCATTTTACTGCCAGCTCCCGCAGCTCGGCCACGGCCTGCTTGTCTCCTGATCCTTCTGGTTCGCTCCTCAGGCTGAGGTGCTCCAGGCTTCCCTCCATGCTGGCAGCCCTGACGGTGGAGGCAGAGCTCACGGGGGTCCTTTATATCTGTGGGTGCTCCGGCTCATTTGCCTGGGACCACACCCTCCCTCAGTCCACACAAACCCCATTGTCACCCCTGAGCTGGCACCTGCTTCTCCTCCGGGGACAGAATATCTGGATGTCTAGGATACCAGTGGCTCACACCTGTCATCCTAGCTACTCAGGAGGCCGAGATCTGAGGATCACGGTTCGAGGCCAGCCTGGGCGCTGAAGAACTCGTATCTCCAATCAACCACCAGAAAACTGCAAGTGGGGCTGTGTGGCTCAACCTGATAGAGCACTAGCCTTGAATAAAAGAGCTCAGGGACAGCACTCAGGCCCTGAGTTCAAGCCCCAGGACTGATCCCCCCAAATAGAACATGTGGATTGGCTGCTGTGTGTGTGTGTGGGGGGGGGTGCATGTGTGGTGTGCCCATCCTAGAACTTGAACTGAAAGGCCTAAACGTTGTCTCTTAGCTTTTTCCCTCCCCTCAAGACTGGTACTCTACCACTTTAACCACACCTCTAGCTTCTGGCTTTTGTTTTTGGTGGTGGTTTCTTGGAGAGAAGAGTCTCACAGACTTTCCTGCCCAGGCTGGCTTTGAACCAGGATCCTCAGATCTCAGCCTCCGGAGTTGCCTACATGATTGCTTTCCCAATGACCTACCTGCCTCCCGGGAGGCCCCGCCCCTTACAGCTCCACCCCTCTCCTCCCCAGCACCAACACCTTAAGGACCCGGATGCTAATCCAGCTTGGTTGCTGAGGGACAAACCACATCAGGGATTGGTTGGTGGGGACCTGTTTGCTGTTAGGAAAGGTCAATAAGTTAACTAACTCCTTTGAAGGAGGGTTTAGAACAACATAAGCAAAGCTATTGCTTTAATGGTGTCAACCAGGACTACGCTAGCAGGTCTTTAGAACACACAGCGTTGGTAATCATCATCATCATCATCATCATCATTATTACTGTTGCTACAATTTCATTGTGAGTCATCTCTAATCAAGATAAGGATATGCTTGGGTGTGTGTGGTGTTAAGGAAAGGCAAAGACACGAAGGAAATCTTGTTAACCCCTCTCCCTCTGAGCCTCCTCTTCTACATCTACCCAAGGGGAAATTGTACTTGCTTTGCACGCGCACGGGGGAAATAGGGCAGATACTATTCCCAGCATAAGGGCAAACACATAAGCTGGGCACAGCGGCTATCACCCCAGCTACTCAGCAGGCTGAGATCTGAGGATCAGGGTTTGAAGTTAGCCCCAACAGGAAAGTCTAGGAGACTCTTATTTCCAACCACCAGCAAAAAGCTAGAAGTGGAGCTGTGGCTCTAAGTGGTAGAGCACTAGCCTTCAGCAAAAGAGCTCAAGGCCCCACAATTGACCAAAAGAGAATATATATATTTATATATATATATATATATATATATATATTTTTTCCCCCTCTGAACAAAAGTTTATGAACTTCAAATGAAGCTGAGGTTACTGGGGTGCAGCCCAGAGTTGGTTCACTGCCAAAATGAGGTCCTGGAAATATGCAAAGACAAAGAAATGCATTGCCAAAGTTTCCATAAGGCTTTCTTTTTTCTTCTTTTTTTTTTTTTCTCCCCTTCCCTTTTGCCCTAGAAACTTCTATGGCAGGACAAGGATCATTTGCATAAGAAGACAAAGGCTTTATGTAGAAAAAGGAGACAGAACTCAGGATGGTGGTGGCCCAGGGTTGAAGATTCATAAATTAGGCAAATTCAAAATCTATATTTACACTTAGAGAACAGGCTAGGCAAGGCTCGGGTGTGTGGATTGAGGTGGCAGCCATAAAAGGCTGGGGAAAGAGAGGGATTGGCCCGATAGACCTCTCTTTCCATCGGTCACCTTCTGCATCCTGGGCCTAGAGAAATCTCAGGGAACCCTGCCCCCCACCAACCTGAGGTTCCACAGTGAGGTGTAGGGAAAAAGATGGAGGCGCTCCAGGTGCTAAAGCGAGATTGACTGACTGCATCTCAACCCCTATTTGCTGTTGCAGAGATTGCATTTATCTCTGTTCCTTCACGGACAAAAATGGAGGGGTGTGGGCAGTGGGGTGCTCGTGGCTCACACCTGGCATCCTAGCTACTCAGGAGGCTGAGGTCTGAGGGCTGTGGTTCAAAGCCAGGTAAGAAACTCTGTGATTATTCTCCAATTAAGCAGCAACAAGTGGAAAATGGAGGGGTGGCTCAAGTGGTAGAGTATCAGATTTGAGGGGAAAAGCTAAGGGACAGCGCCTAGGGCCTGAGTTCAAGCCCCAGGACTGGCTGGCACACGAGCTTGTGCATGCACTCCCTCCCCCCCACCAATCAGTAGTAAAGGTGTGGCTCAAGTGGAAAAGCACTGGCCTTGAGATAAAAGAGATAAGAGACAGTGCCCAGACCCAGGTCCAAGTCCTGAGTAGAGCCCAGGACTGACACAGAAAAAAGAAAAGACAAAAGAAGCCAGGTGTCAGTGGCTCCCACCTGAAATCCTAGCTACTCAGGAGGCTGAGATCTGAGGATCGTGGTTCAACGTCAGGCTGGGCACAAAAATCTGTGAGACTCTTATCTCCAGTGAACCACCAGAAAAATGGCAGTGGCGTTGTGGCTCAAAGTGGTAGAGTGCTGGGCTGGGAGTTTGGCCTAGTGGTAGAGTGCTTGCCTAGCATGTACGAAGACCCAGGTTCGATTCCTCGATACCACATACATAGAAAAAGCTAGAAATGGTGCTGTGGCTCACGTGGAAGAGTACTAACCTTGAGAAAGCCCAGGGATAGCGCTCCGGCCCTGAATTCAAGTCCCAGGACTGGCACACCACACGTTTACATACACACACACACACACACACACACACACACACACACACACACACACACACACACACACACACACACAGAGTCCAGTTCCACATCCACCCTCTGCTGGTGAATCTCTGGCATTGCAGTCTTTGTCCCTGCAGAATTTCTGTCTCCTTGGGGCCCAGTGAATAGAAACGGATTATTGAACACATGACTGCTTCCTGAAGGGTTCCCCTCACCCTCCCAGGAGCGGGGCAATCTCTTGGGTGGCCCCAGGCCCAGGACGTTTGCCATGTCACGGCTGACGGAAAGCCAATGGGGTTTTGTAGTTAACTTGTGAATCACATGCTGACATTCTTCTGTAGCCCCACGTGATTGTTTTTTTCTATTTGTAGCACAAATTTGATTCATGAACTTGAGTAATGGAGAGGGGAAAAACGATCTCCTTTCTTTCCTTCTTCTCTTCTTTTTTTTTTTTTGTGCCAGTGCTGGGGCTTGAACTCAGGATTTCACACTCTTGCGTGACTTTCACCCAAGGTTGATGGTCTACCATTTAAACCACACCTCTGCTTCTGGCTTTTGACAGGTTAGCTGGCCATGAGAGTCTCAAAGACCTGTCTGCCCTGGCTGGCTTAGAACAAGGATCCTCAGATTTCAACTTCCAGAGTAGCTACAATTACAAGAAGGCCCACCAGCTTTGGAAAAGATGGCATTAGATAAATAGGGAAACCTCCATGGCTAACAGAACCTCAGACCCACCATAGTGTTAAAACAGCTGCCAGCCCTCCATAGAGCTTTCAGTTTGGGGGCTCTGAGCCTATGGCTTTCTAACAGTCCAGTTCAAAAAGGTTCCAATCAGGGAACCTTTGTATTTATCAGCAAAGGGAGTCTGCCAGTAGCTTTCTCCATAGAGAATCTAGTTCTCCTGAGCCTCGTACAAAAATCAAATTCTGGCCAGGCACCTGTGACTCATACTTGTAATCCTAGCTACTCAATTAGGTGAGGATCACAGTTCAAAGCCAGCTTGGGCAGGAAACTGTGAGATTCTTATCTCCAGTGGAAAAAAGCTAAGGGACAGTTGCCCACACCCTAAGTGCACGCTCCAGAATTATTACATGTGCACACGCATGCATGCATGTTCACATGCACACACAAATTCTTCAGAATGGCAAGCCAGTTGCTCCTGGCATTTGGGATTAGTTCAGAGCTTAATGGGAAGGACAGAGGCCGAGGACCACACCTTAAGAAACCTGTTGTACAACCTCCTGGGGCCAGGTGGCCGCCCAGGGGCCCCTGGCTGCTGGGATTGGAGCCCTGACCTCCTGTCCTTTCCCCCTGACCCTTTACAGCTGGGGATGGCTAGGATAACGGGGGTGGTAATTAGGGCTGAGATATATCTCAGTGGCAAAGTACTTGCCTAGCAAATTACCATATCATGGGTTCAATCCCCAAAGCCAAAAAAACAAACACAAACAAACAAACAAAAAAACACAGAAAAACTGCAGTTAAAATGTGTTACTTAAAAATAAATGGAAGCCAGGTGTGGTGACTCACGCCTGTAATCCTAGCTACTCAGGAGGCTGACATCACAGTTCAAAGCCAGCCTGGGCACTAAAGACCAGGAGACTCTTATCTCCAATTTATCACTAGAAAACCGAAAGTGTTGCTGTGGCTCAAGGGGTAGGGTTGGTAGCCTTAAGCTGAAGAGCTCAAGGATAGCACCCAGGCCCAGAATTCAAGCCCCATGACTGAATCAAATAAATAAATAACTAAATAAATGGAAGAGGGGCTGGAAGTTTTGCCTAGTGGGTAGAGTGTTTGCTGAGAATGCACTAAGACTGGGGTTCAATTCCTCAGTACTGCATACATAGAAAAGCCCAAAGTGATGCTGTGGCTCAAGTGGTAGAATGCTAGCCTTGAGCAAAGCCCAAGAACAGAGCTCAGTCCCTTAAGTTCAAGCCCCAGGACTGGCAAAAATAAATAAATAAATAAATAAATAAACGGAGGAAGCCAGGCCCTGGTGGCTCACCACTGTAATCCTAGCTACGTAGTAGGCTAAGATCTGAGGATCTCGGTTCAAAGCCAGCTTGGGCAGTAAAGTCTGTGAGACTTTTATCTCCAATAATACGCCAGAAAACTGGAAGTGGGGCTGTGGCTCAAGGGGTAGACCAGTTGCCTTGAGCTAAGGAGCTCAAAGACAACACCCAGGCTCAGAGTTCAAGGCCCATGACCAAAAGAAAAGAAAAAATAGTAGCCTCCCTACTCACTCTAGCACCTATTCTTAAGAGGTTATGAGGTTTTTTTCCCCTTTCTACTTTATTGAATGCTGACTGCTTTTTGGCTTATCGCCCCCATACAACTTTTCTTCTGTGTGTGTGTGTGTGTGTATATTTGTGAGTATTTTTTCTTGTGCTGGTCCTGGGGCTTGAGCACGGGGTGTGGGTGCTGTCCCTGAACTTCTTTTGGTCAAGGCTAGCACTCCATTACTTGAGCTTGAGCCACAGCTCTACTTCTGGCTTTTTTTTTTTTTTTTAATCATTGACAAAAGTTTCGGGCTGGGAATGTGGCTTGCCTAGCATACATGAAGCCCTGGGTTCAATTCCTCAGTACCACATAAACAGAAAAAAGTCAGAAGCAGCTCTGTGGCTCAAGAGTTCTAGCCTTGAGTAAAAGAAACCCAGGGACAGTGCCCAGGCCCTGAACTCAAGCCGTAGGACTAGCAAAAGCACAGAGTCTCACAGACTTTTCGTCCCTGGACTGGCTTTGAACTGCTATCCCCAAATCACAGCCTCTTGAGGTAGCTAGGATTACAAGGTATTCTTTATTTATTTAGTGCTCATACTGGAGCTTGAATTCAGGGTCTGGACACTGAGCTTTCTTACACAACACTGGTGCTCTACCACTTGAGTCACAGCTCCACTTCCTGCTTTTTGCTGCATCCTTCCAGGGATCCTTTGACTTAATTAGGCCATTGGTTGGAGTTGGCTGAGGGCTTGGAGAGGGGGACAAAGGCAGAGAGATTAATACCCTGGGCCTGGAGCCAGGCCTGGGAGACAGTGAGGAACAGGAGAAATACAGACCTACTGTCACAGCCCCTTCTCCTGCTGGGGTTCCAGGGCCTGGGATCTTAGCCAACATCACAAATCCCTCCCTTTTGGAACAAGATCCATGAGGGTGTATAGATTTGCCTGGCGATTTGGTAGGGAAATGAGGCCCACTGGCTTCCCGAGTGAGACTGGCAATGGAAACAGGCTTACAGAGCCCACATCCTGGGCTGAACCTATTTTTTCCAGAATGTTCCAGATGCCTAGAGCTTTCTACAGCAAGACCAGGCCCAGTGCTGATGCGAGATGCCCAATGCTGGTCCAAGCAAAGGCTGGGGAGGTGTGTGGAGTGGGGGGTTTGGGACAACCTACCATCTCCATCTATCTTAATCCATCTCAATCCATCCAGAACCTCTGGAAAACCTTCCCCAGTCCTCAGCCCCCTCCTTGAGGTCCCTCAAAGACCAATGTCCTGTGGTCAGAGACCAACTCTTCACAGCTTGTTTAGAATGGGTCGGGGAAGTGAGACCTTGATTTTCTAATTTCCCCGGAACCTAGTTAGAGGAAATTGCCAAGCCAGGAGGAAGTAGCCTTGCTACTTAACAGGAAAAACTTGAGCAGTGAACTTGCTCTTCCTTGGCTAGTCCTGGATCAAACCCCAAGGAATACAAGGCTTAGGGTAATTCACTATAAACCCATGGCCCGCAGGAGATGTTGCTAGGGTTGAGTCAGTGGCTCCCATCTGGTAGACCAGCTACTCAGGAGGCTGAGATCTGAGGATCAAGGTTCAAAACCAGCCCCGGCACTAAAGTCTGTGAGACTCTTATCGCCAATGAACCACCAGAAAACTGAAAGTAGCGCTGTGGCTCAAGGGGTAGCCTTGAGCTAAAGAGCTCAGGGACAGCGCCCAGGCCCAGAGTTCAAGCCCCAATGACCCCCCCACACACAAAAAAAAGTGTCCAAGGACAGAGTTCAAGTCCCAGGACTGGCAACAACAACAACAAACAGAGCAGACCAAGTTACTGGCTTGTGATCTTGTGGGAGGCCAGGGAGGGAAATGACTCCATTTTAGATCTGGCCAGTCAGGCAGAGGCCAAATTGGTTTATTCTGTACATAAGTATAACCCCAAACTTCTGGCCTGCTTTCTTCATGTGCGATAAGAATAACATATTGAAGAAAAGCGACATCAAAATGAACAAACATTGATCAAACAACTAAAAAGTCATGTGGCTATGATGTCAATATACTAGTAATGGTTCAAAGGCCATTCCCCAGGCCAGGCATATCGGCACATGACTGTTGTCCAAGCCGTCAGGATATAGAAATTGAGAGGATCGTGGTTCAAGGCCAGCTTGAACAAAATAGTCGTGAGCTACCCATCTTCACAAGCATGCTAATTGTGGTAGTGTGCATCTGTAATCCAGGGTACTCAGGAAGAAAAGGTAGGGGGATCAAAGTCCAAGAACAATCCCAGGCAAAATAAATAAATAACGGGGGGGGTGGTTTAAGACTGTGGCTTCAGGGATGTAATTCTTACCAAAATGGCTCTAACTTCAAATTCCAGTACCATGTAGAAAAAGACAAAACAACAAAAAAGAAAAAAAAATCTGTAACTGCCCTAAAAGAAGATTTGTAGATTGCTTTTATTCCCTCAGTTGGCCAGAATGTTTATGTAGCCAGTTATAAATTTAAATGCATAACTCAGCCCTGTACTGTCAAGGGCACAATTACGGCTATTGCTTCAAATCCTTATTTTGAGTTTCCTTTTTGAAACAGGGTCTCATAGAACCCAGCTGCCTTCAAAAACTCATAATCCAGCAAGTGCCTAGCTCATTGTTTTTTTTTTTTAAATCTCCACAATGGCCAGGCAGTGACTGGCTCAGCCATGCAACATCCATCACTGCTTAAAACCGTACCTGGCTCTCAGAAGGCACCCAATACATATTTATTTAGTTCATTGTGTGCTCTGGGCTGTGGAAAGGCCAGATATGTTTTGGCTTTCATTCATGAGCTCTGCAAATATTTACTGAACACCCACTCAGCACCAGGCAACAGACGCTGTCATTTTCACAGTGACTCTGGTTGGGCGGATCAAGGTTGGCTGGATGCCAGTGGCTCACGCCTTTCATCCTGGCTACCCTGGAGGCTGAGATCTGAGGATCAGGGTTCAAAGGCAGCCCAGGCAGGAAAAGTCCAGAAAGAGTCATTGTCCATTAACTAATAAGGAGCCAGAAGTGGAGTGTGGCTTAAGTGGTAAAGTGCTAGCCTTGGGTGAAAAGTGAAGGGGTGATACCCAGGCCCTGATTGCCATGTACACACGTGTGCGGGCACACACACACACACACACACACACACACGATTTACCTGGAGGCAGCATTCATATACAGTGTATCCCGTTTTTTCTTTTTCTTTTTTTTTTTTTTTGTGGGTCAGGGGACCTGAGCTCTGGTCCTGGGCTCTGTCCCTAAGCTCTATCAGCTCAAGGCTACCGCCCTACCCTTGAAGCCACAGCCCCACTTCCCGTTTTCTAGAGGTTAATTGGAGATCAGAGTCTCAGGTCCTTTTTGTGCCCAGGCTGGCTTTGAACCTTGATCCTCAGATCTCAGCCTCCTGAGTTGCTAGGATGACAGGCGTGAGCCATCGAGCCCGGCTTGTTTTGGTTGGTTTTTGTCATTCCTGGGGCTTGAACTCAGGGCCTGGACGCTGCCCCTGAGGTTTTTTTTTTTTTTTTTCTCCAGGCTAGTCGCACGCGGTCTTTCCTGCCTGGGTTGGCTTCGAACCGCCACGGTCAGATCTCAGCAGCGCTGGGTGGCGGTGGGCGTGGCCTGCAGCGGTGGGCGGAGGACTACAAGCCCCAGCATGCCCCGCGCGGAGGCCGTGCGGAGGGCGTGGCGCGGCGCCTCGGCGGCGGCGGTGGCGGCCGCGGCGGCTGCGAGGCGACCCGGGCGTGGGGCGGCGGGAGATGCCGGGAGCCGGAGCCCGCGCTGAAGAGGACGGCGACGGCGATGGCACCGGCGGGGCCCCGGCGGGCGCGGCGGCCGAGGCGGGGCCGGGGCGGGAGCCCGCGCGGCTGTGCGGGTACCTGCAGAAGCTGTCGGGCAAGGGCCCGCTGCGCGGCTACCGCAGCCGCTGGTTCGTGTTCGACGCCCGCCGCTGCTGCCTCTACTACTTCAAGAGCCCGCAGGACGCGCTGCCGCTCGGCCGCCTGGACATCGCCGACGCCTGCTTCAGCTACGACGGCCCCGACGAGGCCGCCGAGCCCGGCGCCGAGCCGCCCGCCCACTTCCAGGTGCACAGCGCGGGAGCCGTCACGGTGCTCAAGGTGCGGAGTTCGCGGCCCGCGCCCGCCGCCCCGCCCGAGCCTGCCCTCCACCCCCAGCTCCTTCCACACCCCGGCCCCTTTGCCCATGGCCGGGGCTTGGGGCGCGGGGAGGGGGCTCCCCAGGCCCCTCTCCCAGGATCCCTGGGCCACCCCGCGCCCCCTCCCCCTGCGCCCGCCCTCCACCCCCCCACCGCCCCCTCTCCCCCCCTGCCTTCTACCCCCACCCTCCTCCTGCGTCCTCCCCTTCCCCGCCTTCTCCCCCCCCCCTGCGCCCTCTCCCCCCTCCCCCCCCCCGCGCCCTCTCCCCCTGCACCCTCTTCTCATGCACCTTCTCTGGACCTCTGTCAGCGCCCATCCTTGCTCTGGGGCAGCCCCCACTGTAAGTAGGTTTACACCCCTGCGCGGATGACCTTGAGTATGTCCTTTGACCCCCCCCCCTCTGTGCTTTTTTAATTCTTTTTTTCTTTTTTAATTCTTTTTTTTTTGCCAGTCCTGGGGCTTGAACTCAAGGCCTAGGCACTGACCCTGAGTTTCTTTGCACAAGGCTATTACTCTTACCACTTGAGCCACATGCTGCCTTCTGGCCTTTTCTGTGTATGTGGTACTGAGGACTCGAACCCAGGGCCTCAAGCTATAGACAGGATCTATCTTAATTAGGGACGCTGGGAGGGAACGACTCCATATTGCTCTGTAAATGTTAGTTCATTTAGAATCAGAGAGACAGACATAGAGAGAGACACCCTGACTCAGGCACCTGGACGTATGTAACTGTCATCTTGCTCCCCTCCACGGTGGGCAGGGGGTACCAATCCAGGGCACCCAGCCTGGAAGTCCATGGCAGAGCTGTGATCCTGCTTCTTTGCTCCTTTAGGCTGAGAGAGAGGTGTGAGTCTCATTAGAGGCTCCCTTAACCTTCCAGGAGGGAATGGGCAGGGAGTTGTGGTAAAATAGGAGTCCAGATGGGAGGACAGTCTTCCTGCCCTAGGGAATTAAAAAGAAAAAGGACTTCATTTTTTAGGGGTTGTCTGCTTTACCTCCCCCCCCCCCCAACAGACTCTGAGCTGCCTCTCAGGACCTTGCTATCAGCTTGCTTTGTCCCTCCACTCTCATCCACACTCCTCTTTCTGGCTAACTCTTCCGGGTTGCAAGCTGGGATTTCTCCAGAGCCAGCAGGGTTGGGCCCAGCCCTCTCAGAGCTACTGGCCAAGGGAAGAGAAAAGTGAGCAAACAAGGACCATTCCCTGAGATCTTCAGAGCCTGCAACAGCTGGAGTCTCTCTCTGAAGCCATTCTGAAGAGCCTGTCTTTTTTGAGCCAATTCCCGCAGTCTGATTCCTGATTCTTGTGGTCTTTCTCCTCCCCCCTCCCCCCAGTGGTGGGACTTGAACTCAGATCCTGGGCACTGTCTCTGAGCTCTTTTGCTCAAGGCTGGCATTCTACTACTTTGAGCCATAGGTCTGGTTTTCTGGTGGTTCCTCAAAGATGAGAGTTTCACGGACTTCCCTGCCTGGGTTGACTTTGAACTGCTATCCCCAGATCTCAGTCTCCTGAGTAGCTGGGATGACATGGTGTGAGCCACCAGTGCTTGGCTTCCTGTGGTATTTTGGGCTCTTCTTGCCTCTGAGTGGGTGCATACACACATAGTCTGTTTCTTCGAGGAATCCAAGCAGGTTTGCCGTTCTACTTGAGGTATAAACTTGGGGAATAATCCCATTGAGTTCACAGAACTTTCATCAAAGGCAGAGACTTGTCCACATTGTACACGTAGACTGTCCCTGTGTTAATTGAATTTCCGGTGGAATTGTTTGTTAAAGAGCTTCCTGTTTTAGATTCTCTTAGATGACCTTCAGAGTCCTCTATCAGTTCTTTCACTTAAAGAAATAAAATCTAAGTAATGGTTGTAGCTATGTAAGTGGAAAAGAAAAGCTTTGCTGTCTGGAGTGTAGCTTCAGATGTGGATGAACTTGAACTTGCAGCCGGAATGTACCAGTACTGTGTGTTGTTGACAAGTTTTATCCATTCTTTTGCTTTCCTTATTGGATGGTTTTGAGGTTCTGGAAAAGAGTATGGAAAATGGTTGGTGTATACCTGGCAGCTATATAAATAAATACCAGGCCACATCTTTGGCCAAACATATGGTATACTCATAATATTCCCACAGTGGAAGGGTACTGGCAAGAATGTGAAGGAGCAGAGTACTGTCTTTGGATCAGAAATATGGTGAAAAGGGACAGAATGAAAACAGGGAGCCAGTGGCACATGGTTGTCATCCTAGCTACTCAGGAGGCTGAGATCTCAGGATCCGGCTTTAAAGCCAGCCCAGGCAGTAAAGACTCTTATCTCCAATGAGCCATCCAAAAGCTTGGAAGTCTCGGTGTGGTTCAAGTGTTAGAGCATCAGCTTTGGGGGAGGGGACGGGAAGGAAGCCGCCTTCATGAATATTCATACAGGTCAATTTAATATGTAAATCCCCAAATAAGAGATACCGGAAGATAATGGTCAGCTTGATAAAGACGGTGGAAAAATAGATAAGGTTTCCCTAAAAGAAAGGAGCAGTCCTTGTCAGAAAGAACGACATCGCCCCATTTGTAAGAAAATGAAAAGACTTAGAAAAAATCATATTAAGTGAAGTAAGCCAGACTCGAAGGAACATTGGCCCAATAGTCTCCCTCATTTGTCATAATCAGTAGACATCTTGGGCTCTCCTAGCAGAGATTTACAATAGAACAAAATCAAGAGACATTAGGCTAAATAGTATGACACTAAATATAAGGACCTCCTAGATAAGGAAACAAAAGCCATATAATGAGTGACTGTTGTCCTTAATGTACTATGTTATCACGCATCTCTTTTGCCATCCCTTGGTTATCTCATATTGTTGCAATTTTTCACCTTATTATCTGATATATTTTATATGTGCTTAATTGGTTATTTGAAATTGGATAGGGAAGGGGGGAAATCAAGATAAGCGGGGGGGAGGGTGGGAGGGAAATGGGGACCATGTCATGAGAAAGGGTATCAATGTTTGTGAAGTTAAGCACCTTCTATCTGGTGAATATAATGTAACCCTTCTATTAATCACAATAAAAAAATTATAAAAAAAAAAAGAAAGGAGCAGTCTAGATATAAGGTGAGTTTTTTGTTTTGTTTTGTTTTGCCAGTGCTGGGCCTTGAACTCAGGCCCTGAGCACTGTCCTTGGACTTTCTCAAGGCCAGAGCTCTACCACTTGAGCCACAACACCACTTCCAGCTTTTTTCTATGTATATGGTACCAAAGAATCGAATCTGGATCTTTGTGCTAGCTAGGCAAGCACTCTACCACCAGGCCAAACTTCTGGCCCTGAGGGTGAGCTTTTTTTTTATTATTTTTTTTGCCAGTCCTGGGCTTGGGCTCAGGGCTTGAGCACTATGCTTGGACTTTCGTGCCTGCTAGGCAAGCACTCTACCACTAGGCCAAACTCCCGCCCCCCCCCCCTTTTTTTTTAAAGATGAACTTAGCGGGGCCCAGTGGCTCACACCTATCACCATAGCTACCCAGGAGGTTGAGACCTGAGGATTGCAGTTCAAAGTCAACCTGGGCACTAAAGACTATGAGCCTATTATCTCCAGAAAAGAAGAAGTGGGGCTGTGGCTCAAGGGGTAGGGTGATAGCCTTGAATTGAAGAGCTCAGGGACGGCGCCCAGGCTCAGTGGACAAGCCCTGTGATCCACAAAAAAGCAACAACAACAACAACAAAACTTTAGTGTACAGTAATTCCTTTTGAGCTGTAGGAGTAAGAAATCTATGGTAGGGAAAATGTGAAATAACAATATATTCTCCTTTTTACATGAGCTGATCCAACAACTAGTTTCCGTAGCGGTCAGTGCTTCATGTTGGGGCTGCCCCAACCACAGGGGAGGCCCCAGTTTCCAGTGAATGAGGATTTAGTCCTGTGCGAAGCTGGCTGTAGATCATTGTATAGATTCCATTCCTCTGACAGATGTATTAAAAAAAGCAGAAAGACTAGTGATTAGCAAATCACTCCAAATCACTCCCATCTTAGCATTATAGCATCAAGATGTTTCTTATTTTATAACATCTGTCCCGCCTTCTCTGGAGAAGCTGTGGCTTTGCTGGGCTTTTCCAAAATGCTCCATGGCTTGAGTCTTGACGAAAGCTGCTTGTGGAATTTCTTGGTAAACTCCTTTGATCTGGGCCAGTGCCATACGTTTTACAGATGAGGGAAGAAGAGACCTAAACAGGGTGTGATTTTTGCATGATGTCACTGAGACCCCTGAAAGTCAAGCTCTGGAAATGAGGGGTGTCACTGTGGTGTCTAATTGGGGAATCTGTTCTGGCAAGTCTCCTCCTTGTGACTTTGGCGTCATTTGTTTTGGATTAGGTAAGGTGTGGCGGTTTTTGTGTTTTGTTTTTTCCTTTTACCATTTTCATGTCTGCCTTCTTCAGTAAATACCAGAAGCATTTTCCTGCCCAAGTTTGTATCAAGTGGATGGCACCTTTTAGTGGACAGTTGGTAACTGATCTGTATGCGTGTGTGTGTGTGTGTGTGTGTATGTGTGTGTGTGCACGCACATGTGCATGCATGTGAGCCAGGGGACTCAAGGCTTTTCACTGAGGTTCACTTTGTTGGAAGTCCAGAGACAGTGAGCTGGCACTGGGGGCCAGGAGGGTGCATGGGTAATGGAGTAAAGCTTGAATCGTCCTGTCCTTTCCCATCTCTGAGGTCTCTGGAGCCCAAGGAGCTCCCCTACTTTTCTTCTTTGTCTTTTTTACTTGTGCCTATACTAGGATTTGAACTCAGGGCCTGGGCACTGTCCCTTAGCTTTTTCACAGAAAACTGATGCTCTTCAACCAAAGCTTTCATTTCCAGCTTTTTTTTTTTTTAATTTGTTCCTTAGCCATAAGTATCTCATGGATTCCCTCTCCTTCCCCCTGGCTGGCTTTGAACCTTGACCCTCAGATCTCAGCCTCCTGAGTAGCCAGGATAACAGGTGTGAGCTGTTGGTGCATGGCTTTGCTCCTTTTCTTGAAGGCATCTGGATTTCACATGGACCTACGCTGTGGGTTTCAGTCACATGTAACTGGCCAGCCGCGCATCCCTATTCTGAACCCATTTTTGTAGGAAGCATGCCTATTCTCTGGTGTTGAAACTGCTCTCAGCTTCACAACAAACATTTGTTGGCTTGAGTAATCATAGTGTGTTCAGTACAGAATAGATGTGGTCAACCAATCTTCCTTGCCAAATTATTCTGTGAAACGCTTCTGTGCTGGGCATCCAGATCCACTTCAGACCATCTGGATGCACTTGAAGGTCCACGCTGGGGGTCTTGAAGCATTACTTCCATCTTTAGGTTGTGAGCACTTTTCCTGGCTTTGTGGTGGCTTCTCATTGGTACGTGACAGGGAAGGGGCGTCCTTTACATGAAGCTCTAACTTGGATATGGCTGAGGCTAGAATCTGTGGTTTTCAGAATAATTTCCCTAAGCATCGCGCTGACTTGGAGAGACTTACGTGACTAGTTTTTATCAAAAAGAACTCCCTGGAGATGTTGGGTCAGGGACACTGGTAGGTTTCAGTGTAATTGGGGAGACTTTACTTCCTCTTGGGTCAGCAAGATAATGTGCCCAGTAAAATGAGTGTCAGCACCTCCTCTCTCCCTCTCTCTCTCTCTCTCTCTCTCTCTCTCTCTCTCTCTCTCTCTCTCTCTCTCTCTCTCTCTCTTCTTTTTGGTGCTGGTTCTGGTGCTTGAATTTAGGGCCTGGGCATTGTCCCTAAGCTTTTTTTTTTTTTGGCCCCCTTCTCTTTCTGGCCCCGCTCGCTCCGGCCCCGCTAGGCAAGCACTTTAACCGCTAGGCCAAACTCCCGGGCCCTGTCCCTAAGCTTTTTCACTGAAGATTAACAGTCTTCCACTTGAGTGAGGTAAGACCAGAGTCTCACAGACTTTCCTTCTTGGGTTGGCTTTGTTTTTTTTTTTTTTTTTTTTTTTGCCATTCCTGGGCTTGAGCTCAGGGCCTGAGCACTGTCCTTGGATTTTTCTCAAGGCTAGAACTCTACCACTTGAGCCTCAGCACCACTTCTGGCTTTTTCTAAGCATGTGGTACCAAGGAATCGAACCCGGGTCTTCCTGCGTGCTAGGCAAGCATTCTACCACTAGGCCAAACTCCCGGCCCCCTGGGTTGGCTTTGAACTGTGATCCTTAGATCTCAAGTCTGGGGAGTAGCTAGGATTACAGGCCTGAGCCATTGTATCTAGCTTGCATCGGTATCTTTTAATGAGCTTTCAGGCTGCTATTTACTTGGTTTTTGCAGAGATCTATTATGCAGGAGAGCTGGAAGCTTCTGGGAGAAAGGGTTTGGATCTGAGATCTTTTTTCTGGCCTGGCTCCCCTAGCAGCAAGGCCTTCCTTGAGGCTGCCTTGTCAGGCCGGGCTGGGTGTCTGGGCTCCAGCCTAGGACAGGCCAGTGTTATCAGGGATGTTGATCTTGGATTATAGGAATTATTTCTAGGCAGATAGCCAGTTCTAATTTTCCTCCCCAGCTCTTTTCTGCTCAGGGGAGATGGCTTGCAGAGAAGGTGGCATACTTTCTAAGTGTTACTATCAGCCAGCTACTCACCCAGCAGGCCTGATAGAGCCAGGCCCCATGGGTACCCAGACAGACGTTATGCATTGCCCATGTGCCTGTTCTTGGGGTGTGACTAGGGCATGATATTAAGTGGCTCTGCAAGCTAGTGGAAGTCCTGAAGTGTTTTACTCCAAGCACCATTGTCCCATAGTCAGAGGGCTACTTGCACTCTGCACCATCCAGTGAAGAAACTGAGTCCCACAGTTAGTGCAATCCTGGTGCTCATGAAGCTTGCTTTGACCATGCTTCCACTGTGTCTGAGTCATTAGTCAGGCTTCTTCCTTTTCAGTGTACATCAATACTCAAACTGTTCATTTCACAGTTTTGTACCAGTACCCATGGTTCACACTGATAGTCCTAGCCACTCAGGAGGCTGAGATCTGAGAATTGTGATTTGCCGTCATCCCAGGCAGACAAAGCCTATTTACTATTATCTCCTGATTACCAGTAAAAAAGCTGGAAGTGGAGCTGTGGCTCAAGTGGTAGAGCACCAGTGCCTTGAGGGCATGAGGCCCTGAGTTCAAGCCCAGGGACTAGCACAAAAAATATATTTTGTGTTGAAAGCCTAGATTTAAGTAAACTGAATCACATAAAGATTGGGAATGAGCTTATAGTGGCACGGCCCCCTGAGTTTGAGGCCAACCTGGGGCCACTTAGTAAGGCCTTGTCTTAAAAAAAGTGGGGGTGGGGGGGTGGCAGGAGTTTAGCCTAGTGGTAGAGTGCTTGCCTAGCATGCACGAAGACCTGGGTTCAATTCTTTGGTACCACATACATAGAAAAAAGCTGGAAGTGCTCAAGAGGTGTAGAGCTCTAGCCTTGAGAAAGTCCAAGGACAGTGCTCAGGCCCTGAGTTCAAGCCCAGGACTGGCAAAAAAAAAAAAAAAAAGGATGGCACAACTGGCCTAAACAGGTTATAAACTTCAGTGGCACAACTGGCCTAAACAGGTTATAAACTCCAGTGGGAGCTGCCTGAACAGGAAGTATTAGCCGTGTGTCCTGGCCCTTGTCCTCGTGGGGTGGAGGTAATCAGCTCTTGGCAGTGGGCTAGAGCTTTCCTCCCTGGCCAGCCTCAGAAGGAATTTGGCTGTCTATCTGTGCATGCTGCCTAGAACGTTTCATTTCTGTTCTCTGAAGGGAAGCCGGCATGCAAGTGTTAGAATGCAGATTTCCAGGTCTTGCCCTAGGTCTGCTCTGTGGGCTAGGAGTGAGAATTAGCCTCCTGACCCTGCTGGGAGCTCTGGGCCTCTGTGACTCTGCCTTCCGAGTGGCTGGCTGTTCTCTGGCTCTGTTTGATGATGACTTTCTAAGTAGATGAGAAACAACTGCACTGTGTGGGTGGGACCTGTGAGGCACGAGCCCTTTTCCGCAGGTGAGCTGTGCTGTGGTTTGTAGCTGCATATCTACTTTACATTCTGAGTTTCTATTTTCCGGAGCTGTGGTTTGGACCCAATTCTCTCTCAACCCTGGGTTTCTGTCCCCACGCTAAGGTCCCCTTGGAGGGAGTATTTGCCTGACATCTTTAGATCTCTCCCTTTTCCCTCCCTCCTTCCCTTCCTCCCTCTCTTCCTCTTTTCCTCTCTCTCTGTCTCCTTTGCTTTTGTGCCAATACTGAGGCTTGAACTCAGGACCTGGGTGCTGTCCCTTAGCTTTTTTTTTTTTTTCCTCAAGGCTAGTGCTCTACCACTTTGAGCCACTGCTCCACTTCCGGTTTTCAGGTGGTTCACTGGAGATAAGAGTCTCAGGGAATTCTTGCCCTGGCTGGCTGGTTGGCTTAGAACGGTGATTCTCAGAGCTCAATCTCCTAATTAGCTAGGATTCCAGGAATGAGCCCCCACACCCAGCTAGATGTTTCTGAGATGAGTACCCCACAGAAGGCAGAGTGAGTTTATGCCTCCAGCTTTTCTTGGAGGGGAGCAGGTGACTGATAATGCTGGAAAAACCACCTGACACACCCTCTAGACACTAGCTGAGCGCCCTCCCCCACCCCACTTCCTAAAAATGTCACTTTAAGCCAGTCATTCCTGGGTCCTGTTTTAAATTAAAAAAACCAGCAAGGGGAAACCTTGAAGTGTTGCATGATGTGTGGACAGCACAGAGCCTGTGGCTGTTCCCTGGCTGTGGCCACAGGAAGGTTTTGTGTTTTGTTTCTCCCTGGACTCATAAAGCCTCCAGCCTTGTGCAACAGCAGAGCTGATAAGGCTGGAGAATGAGCCTTGGGGTCACCCGGGGCTGAGGTCCTTTTCCCTCTGAAACTGAAAGCACTTCCACGGGTGTCCACGCATCCTCCAGGGTAAGCTGGCCTACAGAGAGGCCTAGCCAGGCCTTGCCCTTCTCCCAATGTATTTCAGGTGATTATTTTATTTATACGATTTATGAGAATGGTCATTTGAAGATGGCAGTTCACAAGGAGGGAAAAGTAAGAATGTGTTTTGTTTACTGAGGACTGAAGGTTTGTGAACTCATGCCCATCTTGGAAAGAGCAGAAGAATCTAGGGTTGTTTTGCCTTCTCATTGTCTGTCCCTGGGCCAAGACAGATTTCAAAATCTTTCTGAGGGGAAAATGCATTCTTTTTTCCATTGATACTCAGCCAGTCCCTTCAGATTGACCCCAGGCTTGTGATTTTGCAGCATTCAAATGGAATGTTGGAACCTAAGGTCATTTATTAAATTTGAGATTGTAAATTTTCCTTTCTTTTCTCTTTCTTTTTGCTTTTCTCTTTTTCTTTTTTTAAATATAGTTTTATTATTAAGGTGTTATACAGAGGGGTTACCATTTCATAAGTCAAGTTATTACATGTTTATGATTATGATTATTATTTTGCCAGTCCCGGGGGCTTAAGCTCTGGGCCTGAGCACTAATCTTGAGCTTCTTTGGCTTAAGGCTAGTGTTCTACCCCTTGAGCCACAGCTCCACTTCTGGGTTTTTCTGTGTAGTTTATTGGAGATAATTCTCATAGAGACTTTTCTGCCTGGGCTGGCTTCAAACCCCTGTTCTTCAGATTTCAGTCTTCTGAACAGAATTATAAGCGTGAGCCAACATCACTCAGCTTGTAGTCTGGTTTTTTTTTTTTGTAGTCTGGATTTTTTTCTTGTTATGATCAGGCCACCTACAATATACTTGTGCTTTCTGTTGCTGAGGGGAAAATTACCTTAGACATGTTTTAGAAATCCAGATATCCTTTCTTAACTTTCAAAAGAGCTGCTTCATTATCACCAGTCATTGTATATTTTAAGAAACATGGTTGAGTTGGTATTGGGGCTCATGCCTGTCAACCTATCTATTCAGGAGGTGGAGACCTAAGGATTATGGTTTGAAGCCAGCCCAGGCAGGAAAATCCATAAGACTCTTGTATCTTTTTTTTTTTTTTTGCCAGTCCCAGGGTGTGAACTTGGGGCCTGAGCACTGTCCTTGGGCTTTCTCAAGGGTAGAGCTCTACCACTTGTGCCACAGCACCACTTCCATTTTTTTTTTCCTGTGTATATGCTACCAAGGAATTGATCCCAGGTCTTCGTGCAAGCTAGGCAAGTAATCTACCACTAGGCCAAATTCCCGGCTACCATAAGACTCTAACTCCTTTGAACTACTGAGTGGTAAATTATTGAGTGGTGGCTCAAGTTGTAGAGCACTAGCCTGGAGTACAAAACCTCAAGGACAGTGATCAGGCCCTGAGTCTCTCAGGACTGGCAAAAAAAAAGAAAAGAAAAGAAAAAACTGAAAGTGGAATTGTGGCTCAAGTGGTAGAGTGTCGCCTTGAGCAGAAAAGCTCAGGAGAGCATGCAGACTCTAAGTTAAAGTTCCAGTGTTGGCAGGGGGGAGGGGTGGGAGAGAGAGAAGCATGGGTGAGTAAAACCATATGCATGATTATCTGTGAGGTGAGAGAGAGAGAGAGAGAGAGAGGAGAGAGAGAGAGAGAGAGAGAGAGAGAGAGAGAGAGGGAGGGAGAGAGAGTCTTAGGATTTGATCTCAAGGCCTTAATGCTATTATAACTTGTTTGTTCAAAGCTAGTGTTTGATATCTTCAGCTATAGCTCCATTCCCAGCTTTTTGGTGGAGAGGTAAGAGTCTCACGGACTTTCCTGCTGTGAACCACAGTCCTCAGATCTGAGCCACTGAACTCTAATTTTAGAGTGGGGTATGTGCGTCTGTGTGTGTGGTTGTTATTGTTGCAGGGACTAAGGAAGGGCCTTCTCTGGGCTAGGCAGGCACTGTATCATGAGCTACATGCCCTGCTGTGTTAGTGTTTAAGCATGGGTGCATATGCCTCCCTTGTCTAGGAGGAAAAGGGAGAGGAAAGGGCAGTGAGTCCATTAGGTGACAGTTGGAGGCCTGGGGTGGAAGCGTTCGGCAGGTGTGAGGAGCAGGGGTTCCAGGCCCCAGGAGAAAAGAGCCCACTGCAGTGGGCACTGCAGCCCTCTGTGCTGCTGCTGCTGCTGCTGTGCTGCGTGTCCTTGGATGGGAACTGGGGCTAAGAAAGCCCACAGTGGGCACTTTTGTATGCCAGTCCTAGGACTTGGACTCTGGGCCTGCATGTTGTCCCTGAGCTATTTTGCTCAAGGTGAGCACTCTGCCACTTTGAGTCACAGCTCCACTTCCAGTTTTCTGGTGGTTTATTGGAGATAAGAGCCTCACCACCTTTCCTGCCCTGGATGGTTTTGAACCACAGTCTTCAGCTCAGCCTCCTGAGTGGCTATGATGACAGGTGTGAGCCACCGAGGCCCAGCTTAGGGGAGGCACGTGAAATACAGAAGCCTTCAGACCAGAAATCCAGAGGACCTCTGCTCCAGATGGGGTGTAGTATCTGGGGTATGAGCAAGTTTTGACCCTATGCCAACTCAGGGAATTTTAAGTTGAACTTAGCTGTAGCTCCAGATCATCAGCATTTCAGTATTTGGGGAGAAACCGGAGAGGAACTTCCGATTCCTGCCAAAATGCTGAGAACAGCTTTTGTCTTAAGCAGACACCCTCATCTTTCTTTCTTTGTCAGTTGAGTCCTACAGACTGGGTTTTGAAGTTGTGCAACTGGCTGTGAGATCTTGGTTAAGTACCATTAGACCACAGTTGATCCTTAACAAGCACTCATGGTGTGCCAAGTTCTCCTCTCAGCTTAGCACCTGTACTGCATTTAACCCTCCTACCAGCACTGTGGTGGTAGGGAGAGTCTGGTAATTATTTCCCTTTGCCAATGAGAAATCTGAGGCTTGATTGCTTCCCACAGCTAGTGAAAGACAGAACTGGGATCTGAAGCCACCAAGTCCACAGATAGATGAAGGTTATTCTGAAAGATTATTACAAGGGTTAAAAGGATTGCAGAGTGAAACTGGGTGCTGGTGATTCCCAGCTTGTCACCCTAGCTACTCAGGAGGCTGAGATCCAAGGATTGAGGGTTCGGGGCCAGCCCAGGCAAGGAAGTCTATGAGATACTTATCTCCAATTAACTATCAGAAAAGCTGCAAGTAGAGTTGTGGTTCAAGTGGTAGAGCACTAGCCTTCAGCCCCCCCCCAAAAAAAAAAAAAGCTAGGGTTAGTGCCTAGGCCCTGAGTTCAAGCCCCAGGACAAGTACAAAAATGAGCAAAGATTATAGAGTGAAAGCTAGTTTCTGATACAGAGTAATTGTTTAGCTAATATTTAATTTTATTACTAATGTGGTTGTACAGATTAAGAAAGTCTGTAGCCTAATTCGGTTTTATAAAGAAAAGTAGTGCGTATACTTACGTGTAGGAAAATGTTTGGAAAGAAGTATGCCAGAATTTTGGTAGAGGTTATTTTCTCTCTGTTCCAAATTCTTCATAGCAAATATAGGTTGCTGTAATTTGAAATCAAAATCTAAAATGTATTTTTCTGTCTTGCCAGTCCTGGGGCTTTAACTGGGAATTGGGCACCATCCTTGAGCTTTCTCAAGGCTAGTGTTGTACCCTGGAGCCACAGCACCATTTCTGGCGTTTTGCGTGTATGTGGTAGTGAGGAATCAATCTCAGGACTTTGTGCATTCTTGGCAAGCACTCTACCACTAGGCCACCTTCTTGGCCCCTAAAATGTATTTTTTGAGAGGCCCTGGGGACCTGGCACTTTGGTAGGTAGATGTTCTGCCACTGAGCCATACCTTCAACTAAATTGTTTTTTAATTATTTAATTCTTAAATTAGCATATTTTGGTATCATGCGGGGCTTTCGTTGTGTTATTTATACACTAACATAGTGTAATTGGAAAAAAAATTCTCCGTCAGCATGTTCCCCTTAAAATGTCTTCTAAAGGGCCTGGAGTTTGGCCTAGTGGTAGAGTGCCTGCCTAGCATGCACGAAGACCCAGGTTCGATTCCTCGGTACCACATACATAGAAAAAGCCAGAAGTGGTGCGGTGGTTCAGGGAAGAATACTAGCCTTAAGGAAAGCCCAAGGACAGTGCTCAGGCCCTGAGCTCAAGCCCCGGACTGGCCAAAAAAAAAAAAAAATGTCTTCTAAAAAAATTTTTTTTTAAAAGCTTCAACTGAGCTAGGCGTGGTGGCTCACGCCTGTAATCCTAGCTACACAGGAGGCTGAGATCTGAGGATCAAGGTTCAAACCCAGCCTGGGCACAAAAGGACCTGAGACTCTTATCTCCAATTAACCTCTAGAAAACGGGAAGTAGGGCTTGGCTAAAAGGATAGGGTGGTAGGCTTGAGCTAAAGAGCTCAGGGACAGCATCCAGGCCAAGTTCCAGCCCCATGACCCACACCCACACACAAAAAAGCGCAACTCAAAAAAAAGGTCGTAGTGGGGCTGGGAGTTTGGCCTAGTGGTAGAGTGCTTGCCTAGCATACATGAAGACCCAGGTCCAATTCCTCAGTACCACATACATAGAAAAAGCCTGAAAAGCTCAAGTAGCCAAATACTAGCCTTGAGGAAAAAGCCCAAGGACAGTGCTCAGGCCCTGAGTTCAAGCCTCAGAACTGGCAAAAAAAAAAAAAAAAAAAAAAAAAGTCAGTGCAGATCTCCAGAACAACTAAATAGAAGTACAATGAGACTTCTACAAAGGAGATGAGTTCCAGGTGCCTTGTCAAGTGACGGACAAGACCAACAAACCACACCTGTAGGGCTGAACCCCAGCCCCAAGCCCAAGCCATGACAGACCCTAGCTGCTGCTTCCTCGGGCAGTTACAGGATGCTGGCTCCAGGCTGAGCACCAACCAAGAGTCACTACTTGCACCATCCTCAACTTGCTATTCTCAGCAATGAAAAGGCCTTTCTCAGCCCACAGAGAAAGCAAAGAGAATGTGTGGGTGTCTAAAAACACCAGAAGGAAAACTCAAAGGCAATGACAAACTGAGAAAAGGATCCAAAAGTTTCCAAGTCACTGAGCATGGTAGAGTTTCTCACTGCCCTAGATCTGCGGTTACGATCTGCGCTCATCTTCATTTAGAAAATACATTTTAGCCAGGCGCTTGCTAGTGGTTCACACCTGTAATCCTAGCTACTCAGGAGGCTGAGATGTGAGGATTGTGGTTTGAAGCAATCCTGGGAAGGGAAGTTGGTAAAACTCTTTAATCTTCAATTAACCACCAGAAAAAAAAAAAATGGAAGCAGAGCTATGGCTGTAACTGGTAGCATGCTAACCATGAGCAGAAAAACTCAGGGGCAGTACCCAAGCCCCACAACTAAAAAAAAACCCACAAAAAACAAAAGGAAAAAAAGAAAAAGAAAAATTAGAAAGTAGAAGTGTGGCTCACGTAGTACCGGCCTTGCCCTGAGTATAAGTCCTGTTATTGTCTTAACTTTTTAAATTTTTTTTTTTTTGTCAGTTGTGGTACTTGAACTCTGGGCCTAGGCATTGTCCCTGAGCTCTTTAGGTCAAGGCTCTCGCCCTACCCCTTGAGCCACAGCACTACTTCCAGTTTTCTAGTAGTTAGAGATAAGATTCTCAGTCTTTAGCACCCAGGCTGGCTTGGAATTGCTATCCTCAGATCTCAGCCTCCTGAGTAGCTAGGATTACAAGTGTGAACCACCCTGCTTGGCTTAGAGTTAGTTTTCTATTATGGAAGGTTTCTCACATCAGTCATAATTCATGGTTTTCCAGATATTTGACCATTTGTTTGTCTTAATCCCATGGTTTACTAATTAATACCTTTCCTACTGATTAGATTTGAAATGTTACTAAAGTATTATACATATCAGTCCTATAGTTTCATTTGTTGACAACACACTGATGGCTCACTTCAGATTAGTTTGAGTTTTGTTGTAGTTTTTCTTGTGTCTGTATGTGTTGTTGTTTTCAGGGCCTGGATGCTACCATTCTGGAGCTATTTTTGCTCAGAGCTAGCACTTTATCACTTGAGCTGCAGCTTCACCTCCACCTTTTTTTTGTTTTGTTTTGTTTTTTGGCCAGTTCTGGGGCTTGAACTCAGGACCTGAGCACAGTCCTTGGGCTTTCTCAAGGTTAGAGCTCTACCACTTGAGCCACAGCAGCACTTCTGGCATTTTCTATGTAAGTAGCACTGAGGAATCAAACCCAGGTCTTCATGCATGCTAGGCAGACACTTGACCACTAGGCCAAACTACGCCCCCCCCCCCCCCGCCTTTTGTTTTAAGTTGGAAATAAAAGTCTCACAGACTTCCTTCCTGGGTTGACTTTGAACCATGATCCTCAGATCTCAGTCTCTTGAGTAGATAAGGTTATAGGCATAAGTCACCAGGCTGCCTCTAGTTTTTTGTTATATACTATGTAATCCTTTCTTCTTCCTTCCCTCTTTCTCCCTTGCTCCCTCTTGTTCTTTCTGTATTTCTTACTTTCTTTCTCTTTCTCTCTTTTCCTCTTTCTCTCCTCTCCCCTCCCCTCTCCTTCTCTTCTCTCCCCTCCCCTTCCTCCCTCCCACCTTCCCTCTCTCTCTCCCCCTCTCTTCCTCTCTCTCCCCCTCCCTCCCTCTTTTTGCCTGCCTGCCTGCCTGCCTGCCTTCCTCCCTTCCTTCCTCTGCCTCTCCTCTCTGTCTCTCCCTTTATCTTTTTCACTGAGACTTGAACCTAGGGCCTTGTACCTGCCAGGCAAGTGTTCAGCCACAGAGCGCCAGACCCAGCACTCTTCTTTGTGCCCGTCTTAGGTCGATGAGCAGTAACGGGATTGTGTTGGGAGTGTATACTGCCACAGGGAGACACACGCAGGGGCAAGCAAGCTCGGAAGCAGGTGCCTGGGAGAGACCCCGGCTCCCTGGGTATGCTGCAGGCTGGCCTGGCTCCACGGGAAGGACGATGTGCGATACCTGGGGAAGTTTGTTATGTACAAGATGGTGAGGAAAGCACACTCAGGTCTAAGAAGCCCCTTAGAAGAGGCTGCCTTTGCACTGGGCCTTGAGGTGTATTAGGAGTTTGAAAGACTAGTAGAAGGCCTGGTGAGCTGTCTGATAGCTGACACCAAGCCTCCGGGGCCTTGCCTGGTCTCAGAGCTGAGCAGAGGAGCCTTGTCTTGCCTCCTTTCCTTCTCATGCCTGGTTGTCTAGAACTTGGGCTGCATTTGGTCTTGTGAATAGTGCGTATGGGGGTGTAGATCCTGACCCTCCCCCAGTTGTGCCTCCCCCCGCCCTCTGGTTGGGGTCTCTAAGGAATGTAGGTGTCTCCGTGGACACTATGGAGTGTAGAGTGCTAAGAGATATGAGGGCATCTGTTTAAAGAAGAGAGAAGTTACCTTTGTCAAAGGGCTGCCAGGGGCTGGTAGCTCACGCCTGTCCTCCTAGCTATTCAGAAGGCTGAGAGCTAAAGATTGTGGTTCAAAGCCAGCCCGAGCAGGAAAGTCCACGTCCACGAGACACCAGAAAACCAGAAGTGGAGCTGTGGCTTAAAGTAGTAGAGTACTGGCCTTGAGCTCCAGAGCTCAGGGACAGCACCCAGGCCCAGAGTTCAAGCCCCATGATAACAAAGAAAAAAGGAGGAAAGAAAAGCAAGCAAACAAGCTAGCTAGTTAGTTCTGTGCAGTGTGAGTCGTGGCTGGCTTCCCCTTCCCCTTGGCTTTCAGCCTGTCCTAACCTCCGGGCAGCAGAGGCCCTCACACCCTCCTGGGCTCTCACTTCAGCCCCACCCACCTGTCAGGATGGAGCCCAGCGCTGTTCAACAAAAGAAACAGCTGCATTGCACGGCGGGACTTGAGGTTATTCATCCTGTGGGTCTAATCTGGTGTGCCCAGACTTCATTTCCTGGCATTGGTTCAGTAGCCAGTAGTGGCTGTGTTAGACAAGGTAGGTCCTAACTGATCCCACCCGATCCAGGCCTTAGTCTGGAGCCAGTCTCTCCAAGAGACTACTGCTGATTAGGTGTCTCCTTAGGGCTAAGCAAGGCCACATCGCCGTCGTTTCTTCATTAAGGAAGGGTACCAGCGGATGCTGGGCCCAGTGGTGCACGCCTACATAATCCCAGCTACTCGGGAGGCTGAGATGTGAGGACTGTGGTTGGAAGCCAGCCCGGGCCAAAAAGTCCACGAGACTCTTTATCTCCAATTTACCACCAGAAAACTGGAAGTGGAGCTGTGGTAGAGTTCTCACCTTAAGCACAAAAGCACAGGCCTAGCATTCAAGCTCTGGGATTGGCGTATGCAAGCAAGCAAGAAAGAAAAGAAAGAAAGAAAGAAAGAAAGCCAGCCTGACGTGGAGCCGAGGATCAAGTGGTAGAGCACTAACTTCTTGGGAAAAAAGCTCAGGGACAGTGACTAGGCCCTGAGTTCAAACCCCAGAACCAACACGCGCATGCACGCGCGCACGCACACACACGAAAACAGGCTTTCTGGATTTCTGCTGACTTTACTGCATTATTGCATGTCATGCCTTGTTATAAAATATGCATGTTATAGAACACATCTGTATAGATGTATTTACGTGCAACTGTACATGTGCGTGTGTGTGAGTGTGTTGTGTGAGTGAGCTCTCTGAGAGAAGGCCCTTTTAAGACTTCTTTCACCTCCTAAGCAAGACCTCAGAGAACATTTCAAACTGCTCATGGCAGCCTTTTCCTAGCTGCTTGGGGACTGAAGTCAAGATTCTTTTCGATGTTTCTAGAATTTTGGCAGCAAACCTCAATTACTCACAGCCTGGGGCATTTCTGCTTCTTGCAGATCTGATTTCTACAGCGTGACGATACATCAGATGTACAGGCATGTGATGGGGGCGGGGGGGGCACAATCTGTGCCCCAGGAATTCAGCAGGAGATGATTAAGAATTTCCTAATGGCCCCAAATGAGAATTAATACTCAAGAGATGTGCTTTTTCTTTTTTCATGATACCTAAAGGACAGGAGACACCAGAGAGGTGGGCGGGGGGCCCCCTCCACCTGTGGGGGTATGCCAGGTTTTCTGAGCATAAGTAGAAAGGGGGTGACTGGGGTGGGAGCAGGGAGCCAGCACCTGCCCCTCCCTGACCCTTGTTGTCTCAGGATGGATTTGTAAGGGCTGAACCACCCTGCCTCTTCCCCCACCCCCAACACATGTCCACCTCCAAGCTGGGGTGGGCGTGGAGCTTCAGGGATAGCCATCATTGACTTGCTATGTGATCCAGAGTTACTTCTCTTCCTGGACCACCTGGAAGACAGGAGGACTAAGCCAGGACTTTGGGGTCTGAATTTGGCTCTGATTGTGGGGCGCTGCCCCCAGCTTGCCCGAGGGGTCCTTCTCCCTGTGAGTGGATGCTCCTGCGGTCTTTGCCCTGTAACAGCCCAGCTCCTGCCCCAGCTGCCCAGCCGCTGCCAGCTGACTGCTCAGCTCCAATGCCTCTAAGTGGGTGTTCTTGGAGTTCTTGGCTTCTGAGCTGACCTCTCCCACTCCCAAGCCTGTTCCCACCCAGGTAGCCTTGATCTTGGGGGAGGAGGGACCTGGGCTGTACACTTGGCCCTCCCTTTCTCCTGCCCACCTGGAGTCTCCTGTTCGTCCTGTGTGCTTCTGCCAGCCTGCTTCCCCTTCAAGAGCAGGCTCCAGTATGGCTTATTTATTCAGTAAGGACCCTAGCACAAAAAATGGAAACACCTCGTGTTTTTTGAGGAGGATAGGCAGGAAGCTAATACTTTGAAGCTTGAGTCTGCAGGTGGCTGGCCCTGAGATCTAGTCACCTCCCTGCTCCCCTCCCCCTCTCAGTGCTGCTGTCTTCCGTGGGTGGAGTCAGTAAACGTTGGTTGAGTGAGTGACAGCCTGGCTGGTAGTTGGAGGAATGTCCACACGTGCTCTTCTCATGGCTGGTTGTCTTGACCTGGGGCCATGTGTTGCTTGTTACTAAGAAGACCCCAGACAGCAGCTGCAAAGCCCAGAGGTTGTGCTTGGCTTTCTAGGTAGCCGCAGTTGGGCTGTCACGTGCTGCGTGCAGTCAAGCCTGCAGAGCTGGTGTGCATCACGTCCACGCTGGGATCACTGCTAGTGCCAGCACACCCCACCAGTGCAGGGCCGACCAGGCCCCCATGCTTATGCCACGCCACCCTCCTTCCTGGACCCCCATCTGGGATTCACACCTGCCATTTAGTTTGTTCACAGTTTGGGGTTCCCCGGATTTTAGTTGAATTTTTTTTTTTTTGGCCAGTCTTGGGGCTTGAACTCAGGGCCTGTCATGGGTACTTTTTGCTCAAGGCTGGTGCTATGCCACTTGGCCCACAACTTTACTGCCAGCCTTTTCTGTGTATGTGATACTAAGGATTCAAACCAGGGCTAGGCATGCTAGATGAGCACTCTATTACTGGGCTATCCTCCTGGCCCTTGATTTTTATTTTTATTTTTTTTTAAGTGTATTCACAGAGTGAAATTCAGTCCTTGCACATAGTTGTGAAGGTTTGACCAGCCTCCTGATCTTGATCCTGCCGTAGCCCCATGACAGACAGGAAACAGTCCTGTCACCCCGAGCCCTGGAAGCCCCAAGTTTGTTTTGCTTTTGTAGTTTTGTCTTTATACTGCTACACAGAGAAAGTCTTTAGAGTGTGGCTTTTTTTTTTCTCCAGTAGTTGGACTCAGGACCTGGACACTGTCCCTTAGCTTTTTTTTTTTCCCCCCCTCAAAACTAGTATTCTACTACTTAAACTATGTTTCTACTTCTGGCTAATTGGAGATAAGAGTCTCACAGACTTTTATGCCCAGGCTGGCTTTGAACCATGATTCCCAGAGCTCAGCCTCCTGAGTAGCTTGGATGACAGGTTTGAACCATGGTACTTGGTCCAGAATCCGATTTCTTTTTTAGTTTGGTCCTTTTTTTTTTTTTTTTTTTGCCAGTCCTGGGCGTAAGCTCAGGGCCTGAGCACTGTCCTTGGATTTTTTTCTCTCAAGGATAGAACTCTACCATTTGAGCCTCAGTACCACTTCTAGCTTTTTCTAAGTATGTGGTACCAAGGAATCGAACCCGGGTCTTTGTGCATGCTAGGCAAGCACTCTACCACTAGGCCAAACTCCTGGCCCCTAGTTTGGTCCTTTTTATGGCTGAAAAATATTCCATTGTGTGTGGGAAACCATCACTGTGTGCCATGCTCTAAGTGTAAGATATTCTGTCTTGTTAGCAGGTCTGGGGCAATTGTCAATAAACGGTTTTGTGGCATTTACCTGCAGGATTTTGTGTGAATCTTTATCTTTAGTTCTAGGCATATCTGTAGGCATAGGGTTGCAGGTTCACTTGGGAGGGGTGCTTCATGTATTTATTTGTTTATTTGCTTATTTATTTACTTTTTGGCCAGCCCTGAAGCCTGGGTGCTGTCCTTGAACTCAAAGCTAATACTCTACTACTTGAGCCACAGTGCCACTTCCAATTGGGAGATGTGCTTTTAATTCCAGAGGGAATCCCTAAGCTGCTAGCAAAGTAGCTGCTCTATTTCATGTGTCCAGCACAGCTTATGGAGGTTCTACTCGCTCTTCTTGATTTTAACCACTCTCACAGAGGTGGCATTTGGTGTTGTTTGCTGCTGATGCTGGAATTAGGGTTTGAGCTCAGGGCACTCATGTGCTTGCTCAGCATTTTTGCTCAAGACTGGCACTGTACCCCTTGAGCCATGCCTACACTTGTGGCTCCCCCCCCCCTCATAAATTGGACATAAGAGTCTTGGATTTGTCTGTCTGGATTGACTTGAAATAGTCTCAGATTCTCAGCTAGGATTACAGGTATGAACCACTGGTACCAGCTTGTTTGGTATTTATAATTTCTCTTTGTATTCTCTCAGGTGTTATCCGAGTTTGAATGTGATTGCTTGATGTGTTTTGGCCAGGACGCAGTCCATAGCTCCATAAGACTTGGTCTCCTAAGATGGAACTTTACAGGTTCATCCCCAACACTTACCCTCATCATTCTCTCATCTTAGAATTGAAAAAGGGTGTTTTGTTTTGTTTTTAACCAGGTGTCAATGGTTCATACCTGTAATCCTAGCTACTCAGGATGCTGAGCTCTAAGGATCACAGTTCAAAACCAGCGCAGGCAGGAAAGTCCATGAGATGTTTGTCTACCTTTAATCAGCAAAAGCTGGAAGTGAAGGTGTGGCTCAAGTGATAGATTACCAGCTTTGAGCAGAAAGCACTAAGAGACAGTACCCAGGCCCTGAGTTCAAACCCCAGGGCCATCACTTTAAAGATAGATAGATAGATCGATCGATCGATCGATAGATGTAAAGAGAGAGAGGCTCTTACTAACTGGGTAGAAATCTTCATAAGAGTTGCTGAGTTCAAGCTCCAGGATCCCCTCCCAAAAATTGCTCTTTGCTTGAGCAGCTTAGATGAGCAAAAGCTTCTGATCCTGCAAGAGACATTTCCTTGCCTCTCCTGTCCTGTCCTTCTGGTTCCTTTCCCTATCAGCACTCAGACCTAATATTTGAAGCTCTTCCTCCGGTTAGCAGCCCTAACCCCTCCCCTTCCTCCCTCTCCTAGGCCCCCAATCGCCAGCTCATGACCTACTGGCTACAGGAGCTACAGCAGAAGAGATGGGAGTACTGCAACAACCTGGACATGGTTAAATGGGACAGCCGGACATCACCAACACCCGGGGACTTGCCTAAGGGTCTTGTCGCCAGAGACAACACGGGTGAGGCACAGATTTAGGGCCCTGGAGCCATTGTTTGCTGCTAGTGATTTGGCATAGCAAGTCAGCGGAGCTGTGAATGGCTCGTGAGTGGACAGCACATAACTGCCCAGTGCCCCCAAGCTCGGAGGCATTCTCAAGCTGGCTGTGGCCTTGGAGTCAGGCAAGGCCAGAGCCAAGCATCTCAGCCCTGGCAGAAGGCAGCGTGCGTAACTGAAGTCAGGACCCCAAACTCAGCACCTGCAACTCTGCCTGAGGGTGGCAAGCTTTCTGCAACATCCCAGGATGAAAGATGCCATGCATTCACCCCTGGGGATGCAGTCGGCAGGCAGGGGGACAGGGATCCCCAAGGCTTTCTATGATCTTCACCCCCAAGCACTGATTTCATCTTACTCTGGATCCCTTGCTCTCTCAGAACCCATAGAATTTCCTTGTAGTGTAGAGGTTTTGCCTTTTTGGTGTATGCATGAGCTGGTACTGGGGCTTGAACTCAGGGCCTGGGTTCTGTCCCTGATCTTCTTTGTGCCCATGGCTAGCACTCTACCCCTTGAGCCACAGCAATACTTTCAGCTTTTTCTTAGTAGTTCATTGGAGATGAATCTCACAGACTTCCTGCCCAAGCTGACTTCGAACCACACTCGGCATAGCTAAGCTTCCTGAGTAGCTAGGATTATAAACGTGAGCCACCAGCACCTGGGTATTTTGTGCTAGTACTGGAGCTTGAACTCAGGACCAGGGCACTATTCCTGAAGTTTTATACTCAGGGCCAGTGCTCTACAACTTGAACCACAACTCTAGTTCTGGCTTTTTTTTGGTGATTAATTGGAGCTAAGAGTCTCATAGTCTCTTCTGCCTGGGCTGGTGTTGAACTGTGATCCTCAGATCTCAGCCTCCTGAGTTGCCAGGATTATAGGCATGAGCCTGTCATTCAGTGCAGGCTCCTAACATGTTAGAAGACAGGTGCTCTGTACTCAAGAAGCCAGTGAGGTTCATAGAGCTACGGGGCCACTCCCAGGATGGAGTCCACGTGTGGCACCTGCTTTGTCCTAGAATCAGATACCTTCTTCGACATTTTCTTTGCCCAGATTTGCCAGCCTTGCTTTTCCTAGTCACAGCTTTCTTCATGCATGCATCCTGCACCCGACGCTCTTCTCTGTCAGGAGCTGAGGTGGGGCCTTCGTGCTTCACTTCATGCCTTGTCTGTGTAACTTGAGAGTCAACTCACTGCTGGTGTTGATGGAGGATTTAAAAGGCCACAGAAGCTGGGCATCAATGGCTCATACCTTTAAAACTAGGAGAACTAAAGGAGGCAAAGATCTGAGCATCATGGTTTGAAGCCAGCCCCAGGTAGGAAAGTGTGTGATACTATTTATTTTCAATGAACTTTTTCTAAAAAAATAAAGAGGCTGAAATGGAGCTGTGGCTTAAGTGGAAGATCACGAGCCTTGAGCAAAAGAAAACTCAGGGGCAGTACTCAGGGCTTGAGTTCAGACCCTAGGATCTGCACACACACACCCACAAAGGCTAGTCTTGAGTATTTATTTGCTCCATGAAATACAGCTTTGGACCTCAGTTTCCAAGTCAGCTGGGACACTGGAGTCCTGTAGGGGCTGCAGCAGCCTGAGCAGCAATAGTGATATCTCATGTCTTCAAAGGCACAACACACCCTCAATGTACCACTGCCTGCCTCTGGGCACCCCAGTGCTTTTCTCCAGCAGAGACTCAGACGTGCTAAACTAAAGGGAATAAAGACATAGTTCAGTGACCCTCTAACACGCAGCCTGCCTCCTGCCAAGTCAGAAGGCCAAGGCAAGGAAGCCTGAGCATGTCCACATGGAATGATCTCAGGACTATAGCTGTGGGAATTTAGTTTGTGTCATGTGTAACTTTGCTCTTCCAGCAAAGCAGACCTCTGTAAGGGCATTTCCTAGTCAGTGGGGTGTCAGGAGAAGGAAATGGGGGTGTGAAGGGGCAGTGCAGTTACCTCTTACCCCCTGAATGGACTGAACATAGCTATGGGATGTTAGGGCCTCTCTGAGAATGCAATGAACACAAGTTAGTCAAACAAAGAGGCAGGAGGGCGGTGAGATGGGAAAGCTGCAGGCCCAGGTCCTGTCAGCCAAGCTGGAGGCCCACAGAGCCAGGAGCGGCCCTGGCAGAGCTCGATGGCCGGCACTGGGATTTGGGGCTTCGTCCAGAGCCCAGTGGATTGCCTTTGACAATGGTGTGTGCAGAAACGACTGACTTTACACATCCGCCAAGTTTTCTATGGCTTCTTTGGCCAAGTAATGCAACTCTGGACCACTGGGGCCCTTTCAAGGCCACAGTGCAGGAAGTGCAAAAGCAAGAAGAAGAAAAGGCTGCAGCTGAGCCCTTTCATTTCATCCTCAGAGAGAAACTGGTTGGAACTAGCCATGTCCCTGGCCCTACTATAATGATACAATTTTGAGAAGGTTTAGATTAAGTTCTGCTGCAGTGAGCAGGAAACCTGGCTAATTTACAAACAGGGTTTTGTCAAGCTTTTGGGCAGTTGATAGGCTGGCACAGTGACTCACTGGTGCCATTGAGAAAGCCAGGCTGCTCCTGACTCAGTGCTACGTTCCTCCAGTCTGCTGGCTTCCTCACTTGCCTCGCTGACCCTGAGGGAGGCCTCTAGATCAGAAAAAAAACTGGCACCCAGAGACCTGTGGCTTGTTCATCACTAACTCAGACTCTGTTGTACGGACACAATCATGTCCTGTGGCAGCAGTGTCTGGACAGCCAGTTTCCACTGAATGAATGGCGGGTATCAAAAGGAAGGTTCTAAGTCAGGAGATGCTCCAATAAGAACTTAGTAGTCAACTTCGATGTCACAGAATCACCTGCTCTAAAAGTCAAGTCATCAGAGCAGAAACACTTACCTGTGTGGTTGGAATTCAGGTGTGCTTTTTCACTGTAGGTTAGAACGCTTATCGCTTGAGTCACAGCTCCACTGTGGCTTTTTGGTGGTTAATTGGAGATGGTGGTCGTGGATCCAGGTTCTGGTGACTCCCACCTGTAATCCTAATCAGGAGGCTGAGATCTGAGAATCACAGTTCAAAGTCAGCCAGGAAAGAAAGTCTGAGACTTTTATCTCCACTGAATTACCAGAAAAGCTGGAAGTAGAGCTGTGGCTCAAGTGGTAGAGTGCTAACTTGAGCAAAAAGGAGCTCAGGGACAGAGCCCAGGCCCTGAGTTCAAGCCCCAGGACTGGCACCACCACTGACCCCCCCAAAAAAAAAAAAAACAACCACCAAAAACACTCCCATGAACTGTCCTACCCAGGCTAGCTTTGAATTGTGATCCTCAGATCTCAGCTTCCTCTGCAGGATTACAGGCGTGAGCACTGGTGCCTGACACTTGTAACAGCTGTGTAAGAGTGGGAGCAGGGAGGAGATGATGGGTTGACCCTCTCAGACTTGTGCAGAGCCCTGAATAGGGCTGGAAGCTGCAGATGACGTCTGGAGATCTGCCAGTGGTATCCAGAGCCAGCCCTGGCGACAGCACGGTGTTAGGAAAATGGAGGAGAATGGAAAAGGACTCGGCCTGCCTTGATCGTCAGGGGGTGCTGACTGTTTATTGAGGAACATCGAGAGGCCCAGACCTTCCTGCGGGATCAGAGGTTGTGCCTAGGACTACATTTTGGGGTGGGCTTATATAAGGCTTAACAAGGAAGCCTTGTTATGGTTCCTTGGGGGCCTAGAGCAGTGTTCTTGGCCAGATCCACAGTGGAATGCTCCCCCTGACTTGAGGGGCTATGGTCCCTGGGAGCCAAGGGCAGTGTCCTTTCCCCCCACCCAGATTGGAGTAACCTGTCTGTGACAGGTGTGTGGTGAAGCCTGTTCAGGAGCACCTGGTGTCTCGCTCGACCTGGGGGATAAGGCAGACTCCATCCTTCACATCGTAGTGGAGCATTAGCCTTAAGTGCTGCGATCTCGCGCTCCATCACCAGGGGGAGGAGGTGGGGAATGCTTCAGAATGCCACTCGATCCTCTGTGGACACCATTTCCCCAGGCCTCATTGAGGAAAGATTGGCATCTGAGTGCATCGCAGCATCCCCCTCAAAGCAAGGATGGGTGGGGTTCCTGCAGGGTGCAGGCTGAGAGGGGGTGGCTGCAGAAGAGGACGGGAGGGAGGTGGTGTGTGGCGGAACGTCTAGCTCATCTTGAGAGGCCTAATGGAAGCCCAAGAGTGTGGAGCAGGTCGGGGCGTGGCCCCAGTGGGACATCCGGAGCCGGATCTGTGTGGCGGTCTGTGTAGAGGAAGGTCGGCTTTGAGGTAGAGCACAGCGGCATGAGGAAAAGAGGGCATCCAAAGAGTCCAGTGCATACCCCCAATTTGGGGAGGTTGTCAGTAGGCAAGAGGGAGAGGGAGTCGGGAAAGAGCTGTGAAGGCCTCCCGTCGAGGACTATTGAGGCCTCTGCTGCCTCCTGCCTAATTCCCCAAGTTATGAAGTACCATCCGCTGCCCATTCACTCAGCCCTGTTCCCCACCAGACTGCTGTGCCAAGTGTGAGGTCTGCAGCTGGTTTGGCCCAGTGGTAGAGTGCTTGCTTACCTAGCACGCATGAAAACCCGGGTTCAATTTCTCAGTACTACATACATAGAAAAAAATGCTGGAAGTGGTGATGAGGCTCAAGTGGTAGAGTGCTAACCTTGAGCAAAATAAAGTCCAAGGACAGTGCTCAGACCCTGAGCTCAAACCCAGGACTGGAAAAAAAAAAAAAAGAAAGAGAAGCAGCGGGACCCCAGTGCTCAGGCCAGGGACAGAAGGCACACTGGCGAGAGCAGGCAGGTTGGCCAGTCAGGGCTCTCTCTCTTCGGTGTTTAGATACCCACTAGATGTACATATGGGACATCTCGCTGCTCCTCCTGCCCACTCCTATGTTTGGATTAAAGCACACTTTGAGACAGGCTCTGGTGGCTCACGCCTGTCATCCTAGCTACTCAGAAGGCTGAGATAAGAGGATCATGATTTGAACCCAGCCCAGGCAGGAAAAAAGCCTGAGACTTTTTATATCCATTTAACTACCAAAACACAAAAACAACAGCAAAAAAAAAACTGTAAGTGGAGCTATGGTTAGAGTGGTAGAGCACAGGCCTTGAGCACAAAAGCTCAACAACAGTGCCTAAGCCCAGAGTTCTAGTTCCATGCCGCAAGACCAGCACCAAAATAACTAAATAAAACCTTACTCTGGCTCCCATTGGAGTACTCTGAGCACAGACTCTCCTGGTGCACTGCTGCAAACCCGGGGCAAGTTTCAGGAAATGATTGCTGGTGGCACAGAGCCCAGCTGCCACGGGTCTCCGGAGGGGGTAGGGGGTGGTAGGCCACAGAGCTGGAGCTTCCTTGCTTTGCCACACTGGAATCAAAACTTGTAATCCTGGCCCCTCACACCTGAAATCCTAACTACTCAGGAGGCTGTGATCAGGAGAACTGAGGTCCAGAGCAGCCCAGGCAGAAAAGTCTGGGAGAATCCATGTCCAGTTAAACAGACTGGAGCTCAGGTAGCAGAGATGCTGCCACAAGCAAGAAATTCATGGGAGGCCCTGAGTTCAAGACATCACACACACACACACACATTCTAAATGCCAAACACCTTCTGCCTGCCTTTTCCCCTCTACATCTGCACAATAAAAAACACAGAGTGCCAGCCTCTCCTGAGGACTGGGGGAAGAGTGCCAGTCCTAGTTGGCATCACCCCTCCTCTCCTCCCAGGGGCCCTGACTGCTAATGTGAGAAGCAACTATGTGAGTTTTGAAAACATTCAACCTATAATCCTAGCTACTCCGCTGGGATCCGAGGATTGCAGTTCAAAGTCGGCCTGGGTAGGAAGGTCTGTGAGACTGTTACCTCCAGTTAAGTGACAAAAAAATAAAAACATGGGCCGGGAGTTTGGCCTAGTGGTAGAGTGCTTGCCTAGCTTGCACGAAGACCTGGGTTCGATTCCTTAGTACCACATACATAGAAAAAAAAGCCAGAAGTGGTGCTGAGGCTCAAGTGGTAGAGCTCTACTCTAGCCTTGAGAAAGTCCAAGGACAGGGTTCATGCCCTGAGCTCAAGCCCTGGACTGGCAAAACATACATACATAAATAAATAAATAAATAAATAAATAAATAAATAAATAAATATAAAGACAAAGGCTGGAAATGAAGCTGTGGCTCAAGTAGTAGAGTACTAGCAAAAAAGTTCAGGGATGCCGGGCACTGGTGAGCTTATAACTGTCATCCTAGCTACTCAGGAGGCTGAGATGGGAGAATCTCGTTTCAAAGCCAACCTGGACAGAAAAACCCACGAGACTCTTATCTCCAGTTAGCCCCCAGAAAACTAAAAGTGGCGCTGTGGCCCCAAGTGGTAGAGTGCTAGCCTTGAGCTGAAGAGTCCAGGGACCGCCCAAGCCCCATAAACAAACAAAAAAAAAAGCTCAGAGACAACTCCCTTCCCTGAGTTCAAGCCCCAGAACAGGTCTTTCCTCCCTCCCCCCCAAAAACAAATCAGACAAAACTAATTGTAATAACAAAACTATAGTAAGATGAGATATAATATTTTTTTTCCAGACAGCTGATGACTTTTATGAAATGTCTCTGAACCTGCTCTTCCCAGGGCTCTACCCCTTCCTGCCCCTCCCCCAGCACCTGACTTCCTCAGGACCCCTTCCCAGATGGGCTGAGGGTTGCCCCCCTCTGGGGGGCTTCTTGGTCACAGTGGAGGGGGGTACCTCACCCCTCCCCTCATGCCCAGCCACACAAGATGAGGAGCTGTGCTTGCTGGCCATGGCAGTGCCCACTTCCTGGCTCTGCCCAGAGTGTATGGCTTTGCCAAGCCTTCTTGGCGCTCTCCCTTGTCACTGAAACAAAGGAGTGGATTAGACTCCCTCCTCCCCCTTCCTCCAGGGGCCAGCACCACAGACAGTGCCACCACGTCCCTGGCCACTGTGTCTTGGTCCCACCTTGCCTTGGGTGTGGCTGTGGGGACTGGAGGCTTCAGAGTACATACACGTTGCCAGAGAGATGGCTACAGGAGTGGTGTTGTAGGATATGTGTCTCCGAGGGCTGGGATACCCAGGTTCCTGGACTCTGCCTCTGTGGCAGTGCTTGGGCCCGCTAGTGCCCTAAGAGCCTGAGTTCAAGCACCAGCATGGAAGGAAAAAAAAAAAGGGAACATGTAGATCAGAGTAATTATTGTGAAGTAATAGTACATTCTGTTTATAAATGTCCTGGAGAGTTTATATCATTTGGGAAAATAAAAGGTGTGTGTAGTAGGTAATATTTGGAGCAAAATTTCCCTTAAAAAGTCGATTTGGGTGGGCTCTGGTAGCTCATGCCTGTAATTCTAAGTACTCAGGAGGCCTAGAGGATTGAGGTTTGAGGCCAACCCTGGGCAGGTAAATCCATGAGACTCCAGTCTCTAATTAATAAAAAGTTGGTGCTGTGGCTCAAAGTGATAAGCACTAACCTTAACACAAAAGATCAGGGACAGCTCTCAGGCCCTGAGTTCACACCCTGACTGGTACAGAAAACAGTAACCTTTGATCATGGGAAGCTTTGTAGAAAACAAACAAACAAAACCTCAAAATAACCTGTTAACTCATTTATTGCTTTCTTCATTTCTTGTTCCATGACTACATTCCTTCTGTCATTGATGATACCAACCTGTCTTATTTCTCATTCATGTAACACAATGTCATTATTTTGAAACTCAGTCTTGGACTCAGCACTCAAGAGGAAGTTTTGAAATTTGATCGTAGGAGCACTTTAGCATCCAGGCACTTGCCTGTGAGTTCACTGAATTCTGAGTGTGATGTACAGGTTTTCTGTGCAGATACTGGCAGATTTTTTTTGTTTGTTTTCTTTCACTTTTTTAGAAGAAAGGGAGCAGAATAAAATCTGACCCTTGCTTTGCTTTCTTTCCCTGTAGTGGTTTGGCCTAGACATGTCAGCTCTACTTCAGTTGTGTGGAGCACACATCTAGGTTTATGCCAAGGCTTCTGCTGATCAACAGGGCTGGTGAAAACATTCAGTTTCCTTTCTCTCCCCAGGCCAAAGCAATTCATTCTTTGGTGGCTTGAAACATATCACAAGCTTCCTTTGAGAAAGGTGGACAAAGTGTACATGGAAATGGTTTAGGAAAAAAGAAAAGCTGCCCACAGACTGCTTTATATACTGTACATTGAAAGTATGCTACTGTGCCTGGAACTGGTAGCTCACGCCTGTAATCCTGGCTATTTAGGAAGCTGAGATCTGAGGATGGAGGTTTGAAGCTAAGCTCAGGCAGGAAAGCCCAGGAGACTCTTTATAATTAACCAGCATAAAGAAGTGGAGCTATGGCTCAAGTGATTGCATGATAGGATGCTAGCCTTGAGTGGAAAAGTTAAGGGACAGCATCTGGGTCCTGAGTTCAAGCACGAGCACAAGCACAAACACACACAAAAAAGTGTTATTATACAGAGAGTCGCGATCGTTACATACTGTAGCAAGTCGATACAGTGTTTCGCTTAGGATGAGGCACTCAGCTTGGAAGCTTTGAGTCCCTGACTTGTGGTTGATTGTCTTTGTTTCAGATCTCATTTACCCGCATCCGGATGCTTCTGCAGAAAAAGCCAGAAATGTCCTTGCTGTGGAAACTGTCCCTGGAGAGCTGGTGGGAGATCGGGCTGCGAGCCAGCACACCCCCGGCCCCCCCAACACCATTAACTTCTACTCTTTGAAGCAGTGGGGAAATGAGCTCAAGTAAGTCTTTGGGAACCGGCATATGGCAAGAACCGGGTTATCTTTGCTGCAATAATTCTAAATAATTCTCCCCTTCCATTCCCTTAGGTCATTGTTTTTTAGCTTATAAGCAGGCCTCTTCTGCAGTGACGCCCAAGTAATGGCTTACTGTGAGCTAGGTCAGATGGTGGAGGTTTTACAGACCGAAGCTGGAGAAGACTTCCGTTCTAAAATCACAAGACTCCCACCTAGCCCATGGCCTTGCTCCTTCTCCAGACTCCGGGGCCTGGCCCAGGGCCTGTGCTCTTCTTGGGCATGTGCTTGTGAGAGAACAGGCGTGTTTTTCAAGAAAAGCTTTATTGAGATACAGTTCATTACCATATAATTCACCCACTAAAAATGTCCACTTTGGCCCAGTGTTGGTAACTTACACCTATAACCCTAGCTACTCAGGAGGCTGAGAACTGAGGATCGAGGTGCAGAGACACACAGAGCAGAAACATTTATGAGAGCTTTGTTTTGTTTTGTTGTGGGGCTTGAACTCAGGACTGGGCACTGTTGCTAAGCTTTTTCACGCAAGGCTAGCACTCTCCCACTTGAGCCACACCTCCTTCTGGTTTTCTAATGGTTCACTGGAAATAAGAGTCTCACACACCTCCCCACCCAGGCTGGTTTTGAACCACAGTCCTCAGATCTTAGCCTCCTGAGTAGTAGGATTACAGGCATGAGCCATCAGCTTCACAAGGCTCTTATCCCCAGTTAAGTACCAAAAAGCTGGAAGTGGAGGAATGGCTCAGGTAGCAGAGCACTAGCCTTGAGCGAAAATATCTGAGGGAGAGTGGAAAGCAGGAGGCCCTGAGTTCAAGCTCCAATATTGATTGGCACCAAAAAAAAAAAAAGTATTGTTTGGTTGATTTTAGGGTACATAAAACTTTGCAAACTTCATCCCAGCCAATTTTAAAATGTGTTCATCTCCTCCAAGAGAGATTCCATATGCCTTTGCAATCCTTTCCTATTTCTATACCCCTGCCTCCCCTCCCTCTCCCGCCACTCCCCCCTCACCCACTTCCTGTTTCTCTGGACTTTTTTATTCTTGATTTGGAATGGAAGGCGTACCATCTGATCCCTGTGTGTGCCTCCTCAGCTAGTGCAACATTTTCAGGGTCAGCCTGTGCTGGCATGTCTCAGCACTGTGTTTCTGTAGCCAGATGTTCCCAGATGTGGCTGTGTATCCACTCATCACATATGGATGTTGAGGTTGTTTCCATTCCCCTCTCCTCCCCTGGTACTGAGCCTTGTCCTTGCTAGGCAAGCACTCTTCCACGGGAGCCAGGCCCCTGGTGATTTATTAATTACTTAATTACTTTCAGTAGTTTACAACTGTCCCTGAGCTGTTGTACTAAGGCTAGTGTTCTACAACTTGAACCACAGCTCTGTTTCTGGCTTGTATGGTGCTTCTTCATTGGACATAAGAGTGTCACAGACTTTCCTGCCTGGACTGTTTTTAATATGACATCTCTATCTTTGCTCAGAGTGGCCTCAAACATAAGACCCCCTCCTGCCTCTTTGTCACATGTAGCTGGAATTACAGATATGAGCCACCACATCTGACTAATGGCTTCCATTTGGTGTACATGTTTTTGGTTGTTGGTGGTGGTGTTGTTTTGTGGCAGTCCTGGGGCTCGGACTCAAGGACCAAGTGCTGTACCTGAGCCATTTGCTCAAGGCTAGTGATCTATTGCTTGAGCCATAGCTGCTCTTCCAGCTTTTTGATTGAGATAAGAGTCTCACAGACTTTCCTGCCCTGTCCGGCTTTGAACCTTGATCCTCAGATCTCAGCCATGGGATTGCAGGTATGAGTCACTGGTATCCAGCTTATATACAAGTTTTTCTATGGACACACTATTTGTCTTCTTTTCAGTGTTGACTTAGAAAAGACCTAGAAGGGGTAGGGGGAGGGAAATGGGGACAAAAACATGAGAAGGGGTGTAAATGTTTGTGAAGCAATGCACCTTCTATCCGGTGAATATAACTGTGACCCTTCTATTAATTACAATAAAAAGAAAGAAAGAAAAGACCTAGAATGGCCACATCTGTGTGTGTGTGTGTGCGTGTGCGTGCGTGTGCGTGCACATGTTGCACGTGCATGTTCTGGTACCAGGGCTTGAACTGAGGGCCTGAGTGCTGTCCCTGAGTGTTTTTGTTCAAGATTGTCCTTTTTTGTTGTTGTTGTTTAATTCTAGGTAAGAATCTCACTGACTGGAGCTGGGAGTTTGGCCTAGTGGTAGAGTGCTTGCCTAGCATACACGAAGACCCGGGTTCAATTCCTCAGTACCACATACACATACATAGGAAAAAGCTGGAAGTGGTGCTGTGGCTCAAGTGGTAGAGCTCTAGCCTTGCAAAAGCCCAAGGACAGTGCTCAGACCCTGAGTTCAAGCCCAGGACTGGCAAAAAAAAAAAAAAATCTCACAGACTATTTTTTGCCTGTACTGGCTTTGAACTGCAAGCCTCAGATCTCAGTCTCCTGGGTAGCTAGGAGGACAGGTGGGCGACACTGGTAGCAGACTTGCCAGGTGTTAAGTAACATCAGAGGAAACATTGCAGTATTTGAAACCCCACAGCAGCATGTGCAAACCCCTCCATTCCTCACCAGCCCTTTGTGTCCATCCTCCGACAGTGACCTGGCTGGGTCTGCTTGTTGCTTTAGTTTGCATTTTCCTAATGACTGATGCTGTTGCACATGTTTCTCTCATGCGGTATGTGGACTGGCCAGCCCAAGCCATGGCCCTGTAGAGCCTCTGGCCATTTTCACTGGTATTGGCTTTTTTGTTGTTGGTTTATGTATTTGGATTTAGATGCTTCAAAGAAACACCTCACCTATAGCCACTAGAACCTCAGGAGCTTGGGGGTGCACTAGATACCTGGAAGCTTCCCTCCTTCCCTCTGCTCCTTCCCTCCCCCCCCCCTTTTTTGTGCTAGTACTATGCTTTGAACTCAGGGTCTTGGCACTGTCCTTGAGGTTTTTCACTCAAGGCTAGCTGTAGAGCCAGAGTTCCACTTCCTGCTTCTTGTTGCTTAATTGAAGATAAGAACCTCGGGTACATTCCTGCCCAGGCTGGCTTTGAACTGTGATCCTCGGGGTTTCAGCCTCTTAATTAGGATTATAGGCTAATTCTTTTTCTCCTCAGCTGTATTATCCCTTGTATCTGCCTTCTCACAGGGGCTGCTGTTGCATTTGAGAAGCTTTGGTTTACAGACCTTAACTGTGGAATGTGTCATCTGACTCAGCAGGGATGCAGTGTAAGGGACAAAGCCTTGGGAGTGATTTGATCGGGGAAGGGGGGTGACAGGAAAAAAAGAGCTGGAGGCCAGGGAGGCCCCAAATGTAGGAGCCAGTAGAGTTGTACCTGTCTGAACACTTGTGCTTTTAATTTGGAGGGGAGAAGAGTACGAGTAGTTCTGGGGTTTGGACTTGGGGCCTGCACTTGTTGGACAGGTACTCTGCCCTTCAACCAGTTTATGACAGCCCAACTGGAAGGGAGATGAACTCACCTATCAACCAGTGTCTTGGAAAAGGGCCTTCTGAGGACACTTGTCTCTAACCCTTGAAACAGAAAGACTCCATGTCCGAAGAAAGTATTTCCTGGCTGGGAGCTTGGCTTAGTAGTAGAGTGCTTGCCTAGCATGCATGAAGACCTGGATTCAATTCCTTAGTACCACATACATAGAAAAAGCCAGAAGTGGTGATGTGGCTTAAGTGGTAGAGCTCTAACCTTGAGAAAGCCTAAGTCAGTGCTCAGGCTCTGAGTTCAAGCTTCAGGACTAGTAGGAAAAAAAAAAAAGGATTTGCTAGCATTAGATGTTGATGTTCCAGGTTTAAGTGTCAACTGAAGTTAGATAAAATAAAAACCATTCTCAGATTTCCCAGTGGTAGTTTATAGGACAGCAGTGGCATTCCTTTGCTCTGCCTACTACACCAAGTTACTGCAAATTTGGTGGCTCAGTGGAGCCCCAGTGGCTCTTGGCTATAATACTAGCTACTCAGGATGCTAAGGTCTGAGAACTGCAGTTCAAAGCCAGCCTAGACAGGAAAGCCCATGAGACTCTTATCTACAGTGAACCCCCAAAGGCCGGAAGTAGAGGTTTGGCTTTAGTGGCAGAGTGCTAGCCTTGAACACAAAAGCTAAGGGATAGTGTCTAGGCTCTGAGTTCAAGCCCCAAAGCCAGCTCAAGCAAACAAAACTTCTCCTTCCTTCTGCCTGCTCGGCCCCTCTCTGTCCCCATTGCAGGTTGAAGCCCAGCTGTGGGGGCCAGGCCCCAGGGGAACAGAGCCTGTGTGGCCTTCTTGACTTTGTCTGTCTCCTGAGCGCCTCTGGTGTGGGGACGGCCATGCTTCCGGCTTCTCACGTGCCTTAGATTTAGTATGGGATGGTGAAAGGCGAAAGGCATGCACGAGTGGGCTTGTAAAAGCAAAAGCCAACAACAGTGCCTGGGGTTAAGGTAGGAGAGCCCTTCTAGGCCAGGAAGTAAGGTGACATTGGGAGGACTGGCTCAGGAATCCCCTCCCTCCCCATCCCCCCATCCACTGTGTGGCCTGCTGCATCAGAGGGGAACTGCTCACAGTGGGGGAGGGCCAAGGGCCAGCTCCTATGTCCCTTGGCCCTGAGGGGATTATGTGGCCGCTAATCTGGTATGTCCTTGTGATGGCTCTTGTTCTACACCCTTTTCAGCTATGTGGAAGAACCTGATTTATTTGATTCACCCTATTTCCTGCTGTGACCACTGCTTGCTTCCACTTTTCTGTCATTTCCATTGTTTCCCTCCCCTGACCCTGGGGTAGCCCTCTACTCTCCTGCCCATGCATGCCAACAACTCAACCCCGGCCACTTCTTGCCACTACTGGGAAGGTGCCAGTGCTTGAAACCAGGCTGGCAGGGGGCCATTTCCAGAGCCATTTCCCAACACTTGTGTCTGTGATTAAGTTCTACTGGTTATCAGACCTGGTCACTGACCTGCAGAGACCAGTGTGTGGTGTGCACTTTGGCTATGGTGAGTGTAGCCTCAGGCATGGCTGTGGCTGCAGGAGTTCCTTACGTTATGTCGCCTGATTTACCACCTGGAACCAGAGCAGCCATTGTCAGAGGAAGGCTTCTAACCTAGCACGGAGAACCTGTGCAAGTGTGCCCTGGACTCGCACAGGGCAGTACCCAGCCACACGCATGCACCCATTAATGCCTCTGTTGGTGTCCATGTGTGCCCCGGACACATGCGACTCCCACATGCGCAGTCACGCGTTGAGTTTCTCCAGGGACTGATTAAGCGGTGTTTCCGGGGGTGCTCTACCACTTGAGCTCTACCTCCAGCCTGCCATTCTGTTGAGTAGCTGGGGATAGAGTTTCTCTTACTTTTCTGCCTGGGCTAGCATCAAATGCTAGGACTATAGGCATGAACCTCGGGACCCTTGTTTGAATGCTATCTTTCTGGGTGCTCATTTTGTCCCCCTGTAAATTTTCTGTGTGGAGGACAGAAGGGAGGTACTGAGTTTTAAATTCAGGACCTTGTACTTACTGGGCTTTCTCCACTTTCCCCCCTCCCCTGCCCCAAGCTGGTGTTCTACCAATTGAACCAATCCAGTAATTTTTTTTTTTGCCAATCCTGGGCTTGAGCTCAGGGCCTGAGCACTGTCCTTGGACTTTCTCAAGGCTAGAGCTCTACCACTTGAGCCTCAGCACCACTTCCAGCTTTTTTCTATGTATGTGGTACCGAGGAATCGAACCTGGGTCTTCATGCATGCTAGGCAAGCACTTTAACCACTAGGCCAAACTCCTGGCCGCCAATCCAGTATTTTGTTGGTGAATTGGAGATGGAGTCTTATCACCTTTCCTGCCTAGATTGGCTTCGAACCTTGATCCTCCTGGTGTCTCAACCTCCTGAGTAGTTAAGATGATAGGTGTGAGCCACAAGCTCTGAGTCCAGCTCTGAATTTTCAGATAAGGTCTTGCTTCCTGCTCAGGCACTGACCTGGGAACAATCTACCTCCCTGAGGCTTCCCAGTAGGCTAGGGTCTTGGCAGGTGCCACTGCATCCAGCTTCTTCCTGGTGGAGAAAGGATCGCAGCGAGCCATCACAGATACAGGTAGAACGGGTCCATCTGTGTCTATAGTTGATGATTAGCATGTGTGGATTTCTTTAGTAGTTCAGCTGTACATATGCAGCCTTCTGTATCCCATTAATAATAGATATTAAGACTTCAAACAATACTGCGCTGTCCCCATCATTCTTCAGTTTTCTCCTTCAGTCTGAACAAACGTCTCTCTCTAAAGCTGTAAGTGGAGGAAATACATTGCACAGCAGGAATGTGCTGGTGCTCAGGTCTCTTGGGGAAGCCCACGCCCGGGAGAGTGCCAGGTACCCAGCAGGCCTCGTGCATGAGTGTCCTATTGTATGCACAGCCGCAGTGTGCCTTGTCTCCGCTGGTGGAAGCCAAGATGGTTTCATTTGTGCTCACCCAGACACTGCTACAGTGTCCCCCTGTGCACCTGCATGAGGCGTTCCTCATGCGGGGTCCGCTAGCGTGGGCAGCTCCCCAGCCTTGGTGGGCACTGCTGATAGTGCCCGCTTGTACTCACACCCACAGCGTGTAAGAACTTTCCCTTTCCCCTCACCAGGCCTTTTCTTTTCTGCCAGTTCTATACACATGAAGATGCACTCTGCCCTATTTTTCCTTATCATTAAAATGGCACGTTTCTGTCTTCCTCCTAGAAATTCCATGTCCTCTTTCCGTCCCGGGAGAGGACATAATAATGATAGCCGCCGGACTGTGTTCTATACCAGTGAGGAGTGGGAACTTTTAGAACCACCCCCTAAGGATCTGGAAGAGCCCGTGACGCAGGAGGACAAGAAGAAGCCTGTGCCCGAGGGAAACAGAGGTACCACTTGCCGTGCCGCCACACCTTGTGTCCTCTCACCCACAGTGACATGTATAGAACACACTTTGTTCGCAGCCATTTCTGGAGACTGAAGGCCCACTGGAGGCCTGAGATCTCTGCACAGATGGAAAGCAGAAAGGCTTGGGGGAAAAAAGAAAAAAAAAAAGTGGTGTAAGAACCAGGCGCCGATGGCACCTGCCTATACTCCCAGCTGTTGAGGAGGCTGAGATTCGAGGATCACAGTTCAAAGCCAGTGTGGGAAGAAAAGTCCAAGAGACTCATATCTCCAATGACCCACCCAAAAACCAGAAGTGGAGCTGTAACTCAAAAGGCCAGGCACTAGCTTTGAACATAAAAGCTCAGAGACAGGGGCCGGGAGTTTGGCCTAGTGGTGGAGTGCTTGCCTAGCATGCATGAGGACCCGGGTTCGATTCCTCTGTACCAGATACATAGAAAAAAGCTGGAAGTGGTGCTGAGGCTCAAGTGGTAGAGCTCTAGCCTTGAGAAAGTCCAAGGACAGTGCTCAGACCCTGAGCTCAAACCCAGGACTGGCAAAAAAAAAAAAAAAAAATGCTCAGAGACAGCACACAGGCCCTAAGTTCAAGCCACATGACTGGCACATACAAAAAATGTAAAACATCCTGTCCATAGGTTAGAAGCTTAGCTGCTGCTACCTGTCCTTTGCAGAATCAGAATGCTCATCAGGCTGACCTCATAACTTTCTACTTCTGGAAATTGGAGATAACTGGAAAGAAAAGAATATGTGTTATAGATTTGACATATCCATTGTGTCAGTCCAGTTTCCATTACTATGAAGACATCTGAGATAATTCAGCTAACATGAAAATGAGCTTTAATTAATTAATTAATTTATTTATTTATTTATTTATTTTGTGGGTCATAGGGCTTGAACTCAGCTGACCTGGGTGCTGTCCCTGAGCTCTTCTGCCCTACCTCTTAAGCCAAGCCCTGCTTCCCATTTTCTAGAGTTTATTTGGAGATAAGAGTCTCAGGTCCTTTTGTGCCCAGGCTGGCTCTGAACCTTGATCCTCAGATCTCAGCCTCCAGGGTAGCTAGGATTACAGTTGTGAGCCTTATTTTAGCTTACAGTTTTGGAGCCTTTGCTCCATGGCCCATTGTCCTCATTGTTTTGGTTCTTGGTGACACATCATGGTGGAAACTTGTGACAGAGCAAATCTGCAAATGCATTCACCTTCAGGGCCAGGTGCAAGAGAGAGAGGTCCCCTTCCTCAAGGACTTATCCTCCATAATTGTGAGGCCTCTACTTCTACCCCCTCTAATAGCACCACGCTGGGAGTGAAGCCTTAATACATGGGATTTTTGTTTGTTTGATTGTTGTAGGGCTTGCGGCCTGAACTCGGGGCCTAGCACTATCCCCAGCTCTTTTGCTCAAGGCTAGCACAGCTCCACTTCCAGTTTTTGAGTGGCTCATTGGAAATAAACGTCTCCTGGGGACTTTGCCCAGGCTGGTTTTGAACTTTGAACTGCGATCCTCAGATCTCAGTCTCCTGAGTGGCTAGAATTACAGGTGTGAGCCATCATTTCCAGGCTATTTTGTTTTGTTTAACGTTTTAGGTGTGTTGGTTATTCTCTGGATCAGGGGGGACAGAGACATGATAACCCATGGTCCCTTGTGTGCTGTGTCCTCTGGGTTTGAATACAGCCCCTTCAGAGAATTTGTAAAGGCCATCTTATCTTACTGCAATGTCCAAATAGTGGGTGTGGCTTATCTTTGTGCAGGAGTCACCAGCTCAGGCTTTCCCTTTGATTTTGGACGCAACCCGTACAAAGGAAAACGCCCTCTGAGAGACATCATCGGGTCGTACAAAAATCGTCACAGCACTGGCGACCCTGCAGGCGATGGCACCTGCGGAGGTGTCACCAAGCCAGCGTCTGAGATGCAGCTGCAGCTTCAGAGTCAGCAGGAGGAACTGGAACGGCTCAGGAAAGACCTGTCCAGTCAGAAGGTAATGCCTTGGACTTCTCCTTGGCCCCCTCAGCAGGACAAGGACCCCACAATAGAGCTCACTGGTGCAGCGTGCTTCCTGCAGCATCATGCTGCCATGCCAGTTCTGGGGCCTGCTGGGGCTGCCTGGCCTCTGTTCAGTCAAGGGACAGGGAGGGTTGGTGGCAGGAGCTGGCAGGGTAGTGCTCTCTGCCCTGAACTCCCCGCTGAACACTGCAGTGTGTGCATGTCCTGTTGAACAGTGCTTTCTCTCTGAGCTGATGAGATTTCATCACATTTGGCTGATCAACACTTTAGTAAATCTTAGAGCACAGATTATTTTTGTGTGTATGCCAGTCCTGGGGCTTGAACTCAGGACCTAGGCACTATCCCTGAACTTCTTTTGCTCAAAACTAGGGCTCTGCAACTGGAGCCATAGCACCACTTGCAGCTTCTTCTGTGTATGTGGTACTGAGGAATCAAACTCAGGACTTCATGCATGCTAGGCAAGTACTGTACCACCAGACCACACTCCCAGTCCCCCCCCCTTTTAAAAAAAAGAAAAAAAAATGTTGGTGCCTGTTGTGTGCCTGGGTCCAGTCTCTGAGCATTTATGCTCAAGGATAGCACTCTACTACTTGAACCCCCAGCTTCATTTCCAACTTTTTTGGTGATTTATTGGAGATAAGAACCTTATGGAGTTTTCTACCCAGGCTGGCTTTGAACTGCAATCTTCAGAACTCAGCCTCCTGAGTAGCCGGATAACAGGCATGAGGTACCATAGCACCCAGCCTGAGTGCCCTTGCTTAGTATTTTTTTGCTCAAGACAGATACCCTACTGCTTGAACCACAGCTCTGGATTTTTGCTGATTAATTGGAGATGAGAGTCTAACAGACTTTTCCTTCCCTGCCTGACTGGCTTCAACCAAGATCTTCAGATCTCAGTACTCAGTATTTTTGTTTTTTTTGGGGGGGGGACCAAGTCTTACTGTGTAGCCCAGGCTCAAACTTAGGCCTAAGCCTCAAATTCGGAATTCTCCTGCCTCAGCTAAGCTAACGCTGGGATTGTAAACACATACCCCCCCCCCCCATACCACAGATGCTTTCACAGTGATAAACATTTACCAAGAACTGTGGCCAACTGTAATCTTCAGATCTTCATTTCCAATTTCCTTTGATTGTTCTCGGTAGACAGTCTTCATGGAGTAAATATTTTGCATCCTCTCTATTTTGAGCTCTTTCAAGAGGAAGTTCAGTGTTAAAATGTTCCAGTAAAAGGTTCTTTCTGTGTTTCCTCAATTTCCAGTGCTTGCTCTCTGTAGCCTTATACTGATTTCTGCTTGCTTTTTTTTTTTTTTCTCCCCCTCTTCCTTCCCTGTTGCCCTCCCCCCCCACCCCTCTTTGGCTCCCAGGAGCTCGTCCGGCTGCTCCAGCAGACTGTGCGCTCCTCCCAGTATGACAAGTACTTCACCAGCAGCCGCCTCGGGGAGGGCACGCTAGGGGACACGCTGGCACTGCTCCACCAGAAAGACGATCAGATCCTTGAGCTCAGCAACCAGCTAGAGAGGTTGGCTCTAGAGAAGGAGAGCCTCCAGCAGGAGGTGAGGACGCTGAAGAGCAAGGTGGGCGAGCTCAACGAGCAGCTGGGCATGCTGATGGAGACCGTCCAAGCCAAGGACGAGGTCATCATGAAGCTCAGCGCGTGGGAGAGCAGCATGACATCACCCACCTCAGGGCCTGGCTCCCCTTCGGCCATCCCAGCCAGCAGGGACCAGCTGGAGCTGGACAGGCTGAGAGTAAGACTTGTCCCTTCTCCTCTCGCCCCACCCTTCTTGTCCTCTGTCTCCTGTCCCCGTGCATGGCTGTTCCGTGGATGCCTTTGTGCTCACAGCTCCCTTCTTCATTCCGCCACGCTCTGCGTGGCGTGTGGCGAGTGGCCCTCATCCTCCCAGAGCTCAGAGAGTAACTCACAGAAAACCAACTTGAGGCAGAGTCACAGCTGCCGGAAGCACCGGCAGGAAGCAGGGGACGTGGAGCTGCATGGGCGATGCTTGAGGCTGAGCTTGGGCCCTGGAACCACAGCTGGTAGGTGGCAAAGCCACGTCACACTTGGAAAGCCCACCTGTAGGCAGGTAACTGTCTGCAGGTGTTCACCTGTGACGCAGTATGCCCTCCAAGCTACACCAAATGTGGCAGCTGTGCCCGGCGCTGGTGGCTCACATCTTGAATCCTAGCTACTCTGGAAGCTGAGAGCTGAGGATCATGGTTCAAAGTCAGACCAGGTAGGAAAGTCTGTGGGACTCTTATGCCCCAAAAACCAGTGGAGCCATGGTTCAAATGGCAGAGCCACCAGTCTTGAATGAAATAGCTAAGGAACAGCATCCAGTCCGTGAATTCTAGCCCAGGAATGGTATACATGAGTGCACACACCCACATGCACACACACAACTAGAACAACTTGAAGATGACAAGAAAAAAGACACCATGATTTGGGCCAAGAAAAGTCTGAGGACCTCGTTTCAGCTTTGACGCTGAATACTTGTCTGGCTGAGGCTGGACAGGTCATATGACAGCCAAGTGGGTGGCTGGACACAGAGCTGAGAGCCCTAGTCTGGACCTAGCAGCCTACTTTCCAGCCCAGGCCCTCTGCAGTAGCTGGCCTCTCTGTGGCTCAGTTCTTTCTTTACCCAGGAGATGGAGCACGAAGTGCTTGTGAATCCCAGCGAGTGCTCCAGAAGTGCTCCCAGATTGAGGGGTCACTGGTCATTTCCCTTTTCCACCTTCCAGGGGGAAGTTGTATTCCCAGGGGGTGGCTTCAGGCCAGGACTTTGGGGAATGTCTGGACATAGCACAGAACCACCCTGGATCATCCTAACCTGCCCTTGGAACAACCTTGAGTAGAATTTCTTCTGTGATTGAGGGATGAGAAGTGTCTTGGGAAGTCCACACACCTGCTGCTAAGTTACAAAAGAGAATTGATTCCTGAGTGGGGTGGAGAACGCCCACGAATTCCAGCACCTCGGGAGGCAGAGGCAGGAAGATCCTGAGCTCGAGGCTGTGTTTGGATCCTCAGTGACACCCTGTCTTAAAGAGAAATAATTAGGCATGGTGAGAGGCAGGAGAGCATGTTTTTAAAAGACTGAACTTCCAAGGAATATTTAAGACAATTTAATTAGTGTCTTTACTGAGAAGCTTCATTCATTGTTTTCATTATCAGGATGATCTAAAGAAGTCCCTAAACCTTATTGTCGTAGCACAGAGGATGCTTGGAAGTGGCTTGTTGTGCTACATGGCAGACACTCGGCCACTGAGCGGAATCCTCAGCTGTATTGTACTTTCCTTTCAGCTTTTCCGTACCCTTGAACTAGTCAAATGTAAAAGAAAGTTGAGTAGCCAGACCCTGGTACTCAGGAAGCTGAGCTCTGAGGATCACAGTTTGAAACCAGCCTGGCCAGGAAAATCCATGAGACTCCTTATCTCTAATTACTGAAAAGCAGGAAGTAGAGGTATGGTTCAAGTGGTAGAGAGTCAGCTTAGAGTGAACATGCTAAGGGACAGTGCCTAGGCCCTGAGTTCAAGCCCCAATACCAACACACACACACACACACACACACACACACACACACACACACACACACACAGTTTAGGAAGTGCATGTTTATTGTTAAGTTAAAATTTAGGTTTGTAGTCTTTTTGTTTTTTAATTTTTCTAATGTGGAGGTTGAACTCGGCCTGGGTGCTGTCCCTGAGTTCTTTTGCATAAGGCTAGCATTTTACCACCTTTAGGCCACAGCACCACTTCCAGTTTTCTTGTGGTTCATCAGACATTTCTTTTGAACTGTGATCCTTAGGTCTCAGCCTTCAGGGCAGCTAGTGAACTCACGTTTATTCTAAGTAAAATGAAACCCTTCAGACAATGTGTTGTTACTTTAGTTTAAAAAGCATGGGAGAGCCAGGTGCAGTGGCTCACGCCTGTAATCCCAACTACTCTAGAGGCTGAGATCTGAGGAGCAAAGTTCAAAGCTAGTCAAGGCACTAAAGTCCACGAGACTCATCTTCAGTTAATCACTAGAAAACCAGAAGTGGTAATGTGGCTCAAGGGGTAGGGCAGTAGCCTTGAGTTGATGAGCTCAGGGATGGCGCCCAGGCCCACAGTTCAAGCCCCACATCCAACCCCCCAAAAAGAATGGGAGCTATTGGGGTTTTTTGGGTGTCATTTCAATAAATTTGGAATCAATCAAAAAGATTACATAGATTTTAGAAAATGAGCCTACTGCCATTAGCCGAGGAAAATTACCACTAAGAAAATGTTTATTTTCTGTTTCTTTCTGTCTCCCAGCAGTACCTCCCATCTCTCTGTTGCCACAGGTAGCCAGAAAAGGGGATGAGTTAGAAAGTTCTCATTAACAATTTGTGGGGCCTCAAGCTCACCCTGACTTAGCATGAAGTTGGAAGGACAGAAGGATATTAATTACATAAGCTAAATGGTCCACCTTCAATATGAATGTTCTTTTCTCTCTCAACAGGATAACCTACAGGGCTACAAAACACAAAATAAGTTTCTAAATAAGGAGATTTTGGAGCTCTCTGCTCTCCGACGGAATGCAGAAAGGAGAGAGAGGGACCTGATGTCAAAGGTGGGTCGGGACGTGGGGATCCCCCTCTTTTGTGGAGAGGGGAGGTTAGGAAACCATCTTGAAGTAATGTGCTTTCAAGTTAGTGTATCAACTGCACCTGCAGCAGTGAGGCTGCAGGAATCCCTGTGCCTGGAGTGTACAGACCCGGCCAGGGGCCCTGCCTTCCCCTGGGTAGCTACTCAGATCTGAAGACCATGGTTCAAAGCCAGCCTGAACAGAAAAGTCCATGGGACTTAGGTAAGTAGATGTGTGACTCAAGTAGTAGAGCGTTAGCCTTAAGTGATAGTGAATGTAAGGCCCTGAATTCAGTCTTGGTACTGCAGATAGAAAGATAGATAGATAAATAGATAGAAAGATAGATAGATAGGCAGACAGACAGATGAAAGAAGATAAATAGGTCGATAGATGAATGAATGATAGACGATAATTTGATAGATGGATGATAGAAGGCAGACTGATAGATGAATGAATGATAGAAGATAGAACACATAGACTTCTATGTGCTTTGACATGCTTTTTTGCTCAAGGCTAACACTCTGTCACTTGAGCCACAGCACCACTTCCTGCTTTTTCTGTGTATGTGGCACCGAGGAATCGAACCCAGAGGGCTGTGCATATGAGGCAAGCACTGTACCACTAGGCCACGCTCCCAGCCCCCTCGTTCGAACTCTTAAAAAAAGTTTTTTTTGTCTTGGTTTCGTTTGCTCACACCAACCCAGTCTGGACTTAGATTATCAGTACCCCTTCTCTACTTCAATCCATCCACAGCTGGTCATTTCAACCATGGCACACACTGGTCTCCGTCTGTGTTGTGGTCTGTGACTCAAGGAAGGGAAATTCCTCACAGTGGTTTGGGGTTTGTTCATCTGATGGCCTAAGGATGGCTTTCCCCATATCTCTGGCTGGAGGTAACACCCACATTCTCACAGTATTCCAGCCTGGAGGCCAAGCTGTGCCAGATCGAAAGTAAATACCTGATACTGCTGCAAGAGATGAAGAACCCCGTGTGCTCGGAGGATCAGGGCCCTGCCCGAGAGGTCATAGCCCAGCTGCTGGAGGACGCGCTGCAGGTGGAGAGCCAAGAGCAGCCGGAGCAGGCGCACATCAAGCCTCATCTTGTCAGGTAAGGGGGCGCAGCTCCCCCGACTTCTGCAGTCCCCTTTGTCCACAGAGGACTGGATACAACCCTGGAGATCTCATTTGACGCTCAAGAGAGTGTTGTCAGGCTGGCCTCAAATTGCAATCCTCAGGCGTCAGCCTTCTCCATAGCTAGGATGACGGGCGTGAGTGCCGGTGCCCGGCTCGGGCTCTGGACCTTCTAGGAGGCAGTTAATGTTGCTCATCCAACATGCAGGCAAAGCACAGTTCCTTGGAATAGTGAACTGACCACGTGTCCTCGCTGGCTGGAGCTGTGGCCGTTCCCAGGGCTGGAGCCTGCTGCTCCTGGCCCATGTCAGGGCTCCCCTTTTCCATTGCTCAAAGACGGCGTCAGCCAATCCAACCCCTCCCTACCCCACAGCAGCCCTGCCTCCTACCCTGACATCACTTTTCTCTGTTCCTACCACCCTCCTCCATTTTTTTTTGACATTTTAAATAATTTTTATTGTATTTTATTGTTGGGATAATGTGTAGAGGGGTTACAGTTACGTTTATTAGGTAGTGGGTACATTGCTTCTCGAACCTTGATACCCGTTCTCCCCCCCTCCATTTTTTTCCTACTTAGAAGGGCTCTTAATTTCTTCTGGAACATTCCTTTTGGCAGGTATTGTAATATAGTCATAAAGGCTCCAAGAATTAAGATATGGACAGTTATGGGGCATTACTCTGTCTACCAAAGCCTTAATTCCTTTAATTCCAGTTTGTATCTTCTCTTCTTTTTTTGTGCCAGTCCTGGGACTTGAACTCTGTTCCGGGGCATGGTCCCTGAGCTTCTGTGCTTGGGGCTGGTGCTCTACTACTTGAGCCACACTTTCACTTCCGGCTTTTTTGGTGGTTCATTGGAGATCACAGTCCCACAGACTTTCCTGCCTGGTCTGGCTTGAACTGCGATCCTCAGATCTCAGCCTCCTGAGTTGCTAGGATTACAGGTGCGAGCTACTGGTACCCTGCTCCCTGTTTATATCTTACGTGTTACAGTTTGGGGTGTTAGTTTGTTTTTTCTTTTGATGGTTCTGGAGTTTGAACTCAGGGCCCTGCACTTGCTTGGCAGGTATTTTACCACCCGAGCTACACTTCTGGTCCCACAGGTGTTTTTTGTTTTTTTTTTTTCTTTTTCTTTTTTGTCTTTTCAGTTCTTAAAATGTCATCTTAGGTGGGGAGAGGAGTGCCTGGGACCCCATTACTCGAGCTTCTGAGGCCCAGGAGTTTGAAGACAGCCTAGGAGTATGATGAGACCCTGTCTCCCAAAAAGAAATGCCTTAAAGTATCGTGTTATTCACGTGTGTTTACACACGTGGGTGTGTAAACACACACATTGATGTAGCCATACCTGTCGCCTGTCACTCCTGTGTCTGGTTATTGACTGTATTATCTCGCCAAGGTCTTTTTGCACTCGGGGTGTCAAGCCATCTAGTGTCAAGCCATCTAGGAATTGATTTTCGTTTTCCTTGTAGGATATCAGGAAGAGAATATCAGCTTCCTTTTCTTTCATGTACATAGTTGTCCTAACCTACTGAGTGCAAAGCTTATGATGTATTCACTCAGTGATTTGACATACGTGGTCATACACCAAAATCCATGGATATGAGATAGATTTCTAAGCCCTCTGTTCTGTTTCACTGTGCTTTTGGGTGTTGTTTTTTTTTTTTTTTTAACCAGTCCTGGGGTTTGAACTCAGGCCTGAGCACTGCCCCTTAGTTTGTTTTTGCTTTTTTTTTTTTTTTCCCAAAACTCAAGCTCCATACCACTTTGAGCCACCGTTGCACTTCCAATTTTTAGGTGGTTAATTTTTAGGTGGTTAATTCCTACCCAGGCTGGCTTCAAACCCTGATCCTCAGATCTCAGCCTCCTCAGTACCTAGTATTACAAACACTTTTGTTTTGTGTTGAGAATGAATGAATGAATGAATGAATGCTTTCCACTTTCCCTCTTGTGATCCGCAGTGAGTATGACATTTACGGGTTCAGGACGGTACCGGATGCCGATGAGGAAGAGAAGTTGGTGGCCAAGGTCCGCGCACTGGACCTGAAGTCCCTGTACCTCACGGAAAATCAGGAAGTTTCCACTGGGGTCAAGTGGGAGAACTACTTTGCCAGCACAATGAACAGGGAGATGGTATGCTCGCCCGAACTGAAAGCCCTGATCCGCGCGGGGATCCCACACGAGCACCGCTCCAAAGTGTGGAAGTGGTGCGTGGATCTCCATACCCGCAAGTTCCGAGACCGGGCTGAGCCCGGCTACTTCCAGACCTTGCTTCAGAAGGCGCTGGAGAAACAGAACCCAGCCTCCAAACAGATCGAGCTGGACCTGCTGCGGACTCTGCCCAACAACAAGCATTATTCCTGCCCCACCTCGGAGGGCATCCAGAAGCTTCGCAATGTGCTGCTCGCCTTCTCCTGGCGCAGCCCCGACGTCGGCTACTGCCAGGGCCTCAACAGGTGGGTGGCACCAGCTGATCCCAGCCATCCCTGGGCACCAGGTGCCAGGCCCAGCATGGCAGCGCCCTCGCCCACGCCATCCAAGAAAGCCAGCACTTTTGTGTTTTCGTTTTTCCACTCCGTCATTTTTGCAATGTGTTTATTTAATTTTGATTTTTTTTCTTGCAGTGTACACAGAGTTTACAGTTGCATAGGTCAGGTAATGAGTGTGTGTTTTATTGTTGTTGATTTTTGGCCAGTCCTGAGGTTTGAACTCGGGGCCTGGCGCTGTCCCTGAGCTTTTGTGTTCTACCACTGAACTTAGCATAAGTTCATTTCCCCCACACTCCCCAACCATCCTTGTTCACACGTGGGTTTCATCAGCATTTAAAGCCAAGCCTGGCCCTGGTCTGTAATCCTGGATACTCAGGAAGCTGAGATCTGAGGATCTTGGTTCCAAGCTAGCTTGGGCAGGAAAGTCGGTTGAGACGCATTTCCATCCAGTAAACCTCCAGAAAACTGGAAATGGTGCTGTGGCTCAAGGTGCTAGAGTGCCACCCTTGAGTGAAAGAGCTCAGGGACGACAGCCAGGCCTTGAGTTCAAGCCCCATGACTGACAAAAAATAACAATAATAATTTAAAGCCAGAAATGGAGCTGTAGCTCAAGTGATAGAGTTTTATCTTTGAGCACAAAAGCTCAGGGACAGCGCCCAAGCCTCAAGTTCAAATCACACACACACACAAAATGACTTGGAATTTCTTGCACAATGAGCTATCCACATTATCTGAATGAGCAAAGTCTTCTGATGGAGGTGTTTTCAGCACAGGGAATCCAGGTTATCTGAACAAAACCAAACCCCAGGGTGAAGTGTGCCTGGCTGGCTCTGGTGAAGCCTTTGCTCTCATCTTGGAGAATGACGTCCTGGATTTATTCTTTATAAAGGTGATGGATGGGGTGGGCTACAGTCCCATCAGTCAGGTGATGAGTGAATGTCACCCTTCCCTTGTTCTCACCCATTCTTTCTCTCCCACCTCCCTCCTACCCTGTAAGCTGTGTGGTTCATTTTTCCACATAGTGTGCAGTGGGTACCACTGCCTCACTTGGTGTTGCTCTTTCTCCACGAGAGAGAAGGGGTTTCAGCACACACCGCAGCCAGGACCTGCCAGGCCTGGCACTCACTCTGTTCCTCTTTTGCTCACAGGTTGGTGGCTATGGCTCTTCTGTACCTAGAACAGGAAGACGCTTTCTGGTGTCTGGTCACCATCGTGGAAGTTTTCATGCCCCGGGACTATTACACCAAGACCCTTTTAGGATCCCAGGTGCCTTCCCCTCCCCATTCATTCTTTTTGTATTAGCGTATGTTGTGCAAAATGATCATTTGGTTGCGACCTCTCTGTTTCCGGGGGCTCTTTAAAATACTGTGTTTCAGGGCTAGGAATGTGGCTTAGTGGTAGAGTGCTTGCCTAGCATATATGAAACTTGGAGTTCAATTCCTTACTACCGAATACACAGAAAAAGCCAGAAGTAGCTCTGTGGCTAGTTAGTAGAGTGCTAGCCTTGAGCGAGAGAAGCTCAGGGACAGTGACCAAGCCCTGAGTTCAAGCCCCAGGACTGGACAAAAAAAAAGTAAAATACTGTGTTTCAGTCACAAACTTGTAGCTGAAAAGTGACCTGGGTTTGTAGTGAGGCAATCGCTTTGTGTGCATGATTTCAAGCAATGACTGTCAGCGAGACAACCGGAGATCAGAGACCGAACCCAGTCGTGCATGCATGTGCCGTGCACACGGCTCTGTGCCTTCTTCTGGGCACACACCTGCTCTGGGCCCTCTCCCTCGGGTACACACCCTCCATCTCCTGGGCTGGCCTGTGGGAGGCTGCGGTCGAGGCTGGAGGACAGGACAGGTCCTGAGCCTCTGTTGGTAGCTTTGTCTCCTCAGCTGCTAGCTGGTGGGACTTTTCTGTTTCCTTCTCACTGCAGCTAACGTGCCCTGCCCCTCGAGGCCCTGGCATGCACTCCACTGCTCAGCTCCTGCAGCCAGGGCCCAGCAAAGAATCCCCCCCCTCCCCAGAACAGCTGATTTCCTGGCTGTTGGACCTGACTCAGTTTTCTGCCTTTATAGGGGCCTTCTCCTTACCCTCTCCAATACCACCTCTCTGGTGCCCCAGGCCAAAACCTGGGCCATCAAGGGCTGTGCTACCTGCTGCCTCCATCTCTGGTACTGCCCTGTCTGGTGCACCTCTCTTCCATTGCTAGAGTTGTCTCCTGTCTTCATGGCTCCACGCCCCCTCCAGCACTGTCTCAGATTGAGTCACACCCTCCCTCTACAGCCCCAGCCTTCTCAGATCAAGTCCGCTTCCCAGCTCCTTCCCCTGGGCTCCCTTTCCTTCCTGCAGAGCCTGCCCGCCTCCTAGAGGCAGTGTGCAGCAGTGGTGGTAGAATGCTGTGGTCCCGTGTTGGAAAAACACTAGTCTGGCTGTAACTTGATCCTGTGGTAGTAGAACACTGGGGTCTGGCTGTACCCTGAGCTAGGGTGGTAGAACACTGTGGTCCGGCTGTACTCTGATGTATAGTGGTAGAACGCTGTGGTCTGGCTGTACGTTGATCTAGGATGGTAGAACACTGTGGTCTGGCCGTATCCTGGTCTATGATGGTAGAACACTGTGATCTGGCTGTACCCTGAGCTAGGGTGGTAGAACACTGTGGTCTGGCTACACTCTGCTATTTCCCTTGCAAACAGGACTCTAGCCAGCACACACACACACACAGTCCCCTGCCGTCCAGCTCCGCCCCCGTGCACACATGTTCATGATACTGCTCTGTCACTTCCATGCTTTCCTCAGGGCCCTGACCACCTCTGTGGTGACCCCTGTTAACTGACCTTGCCTGTGTGCCTGTGGGCTATAGCTCTGTCATTAGAAGGTGCCGAGCATCTTGTGAAGTTGACCTCTGAACGTCCAGGGGCATGACCAAGAAAGGGGAATGGGTATTTCCTGCTCCCGCCCCTTTACGTGGGCCTCCCTGACCACCTTGACCCCGGAGGACAGGGTGACCCTGCCGCTCTGGCTTCAGCTCCCTACTCTGTCCAGTGCTCCTGCAGATCTAAGGAGGAGCAGGAGGGGCCCCGCCTCCCCCGGACCCCCTGCAGGTCAGTCTCAGCCCTGCAGAAGCAGTGGATGGGGAGAAGCTCCATGCTCTCTGAGCAGGCGCGTCACTTGCTGGTCAGCCATACGCTCTGTTTCTCTGTAGTGTGAGTTTGTCCACTGGGATGTGCACAGAAGTGGGGCAAAGGTGGAGGCCATGGCTGGTGAGACCACAGACTCAGGAAGCTTTAAGATCCAAAGTCTCAGCCATATACCTATGACGTACACCTGTCACCCCGGCCACTTAGGGCCCTGAGCGTTTTTATACAGAATTCTACCATTTGAGCCACACCATCACTTCTGGCTTTTTGCTGGTTCATTGGTCTCAGCCTCCTGAGTTCAGGACCAGGGCACGCGCACGCGCGCACACACACACACACACACACACACACACACACACACACACACACAGGTTCAAAGTCTCACAGACTGTGTTCAGAGCAAGCAAAAGGAAGCATTAACGTATCCCAGTCCGTAAGGCATGAGCCGGCGTGTGGTGAGGAGTGTGGGTCGAGGCTGACACAGCCCAGCAGAGCCAGCTCTGCCTCCTCAGAGCTGTGGCCACACACCACTTAGCATCCCCATGCCTCAGTTTCCCCAACTCTCAAAAGAGGTAGCTCCCCTTCTTACACTGTTTGAGGTTTATGTATTGATAGAGTTGAATGGGATGCCTAGAACTTTCTAGAAGCTCAGTATAAGTTCTTCTTGTAGTAGGCATGATGGGGAGACCTTTTAGAAGTGCGTGGACTTGGAAGAGAACTCGCATCACTTGATCTCAAGAATAAAGAAGACATCTTTTTTTGTACTGGTACTGGGGCTTGAACTCAGGGCGTAGGCACTGACCTTTAGCTTTTTCACTTAAGACTGGCACTCTACCCCTTGAGCCACATGTCCACTTCTGGCTTTTTGGTGGTTCATTAGAGACAAAAGTCTCATGGATTTTTATGCTGGCCTGGGTGATTCTGTTCCTTCTTGTCCTCTCTGCCACAGACAGATGATACGAGGCCCCAACCTGCCAAGTGGAGGTGAGCCAAGGAGCTCAGAGACCACACCTAGAGTCAGAGTTCAAGCCCCAGAACTAGCACACAAAAAAATAAAATTAAAGTACCTTTTATAGGGGGCTGGGAGTTTGGCCTAGTGGTAGATTACTTGCCTAGCGTGCACGAAGACCCGGGTTCGATTCCTCAGCACCACATACATAGAAAAAGTACCTTTTATAATTTTTCCATTAGCCAAGCTTAATAGGAGAAGCAGCGTGGGGTGAGGGGGGCACTGTGCTCTCTCTGAGCACAGGCTCCAGGCTGGGCCCTGGGACAAGGGCGCCCCCAAGTGGACACCCCAGGCACTCCAGTAGTGCAGGCCTGTGGCCACCCGCTCAGCCTCCCTTTTGTCCCCCAGGTGGACCAGCGCGTGTTCCGAGACCTCCTGGCAGAGAAGCTGCCCAGGCTGCATGCCCACTTCGAGCAGCACAAGGTGGATTTTACCCTCATCACCTTCAACTGGTTCCTGGTGGTGTTTGTGGACAGCGTGGTCAGTGACATCCTCTTTAAGATATGGGACTCCTTCCTGTACGAGGGGCCAAAGGTGGGTGTGCACAGCTCTCCACGCTCCCCAGATCCGTGTGTATGCTGGCGCAGCAGCTGGCTCTCCCGGAGCTCTCGAGTTGCCTCGTGCCAAGGCACTGGAAGGCCTGCCATCTGGCCAGGTGCTGGTGGCCCCACGCCTGTAATCCCAGCCTCTCAGGAGGCTGAAATCTGAGGGTGGGAGTTCAAAGCCAAAAGTCTATGAGGCTCTAATTATCCACCAGAAACAAAGTAAAGCACCATCCTCGAGCAAAAGAGTTCAAGCCCACTGGGTCACAGTGATTCAAGCCTGTAATCACAGCTACTCGGGGCTGAGAGCTGGGGATGGGTTCAAAGCCAACCTAGGTACAAAACATCTGAGACTCTTGTCTCTGGTAAACCAGCAGAAATCTAGAACTGGGGCTATGGCTCCAGTGGTAGAGTGCCAACCTTGAGAAAAAAGCTCAGGGATAGGCCCTGAGTTCAAGTCCAAGAGGGAGTGCATAGAATCTGATTGGGGAATGTGGCCTAGTGGTAGAGTGCTTGCCTAGCATGCATGAAGCCATGGGTTAAGTTCCTCAGTACCACATACACAGAAAAGGCTGAACCAGGCACCAGTAGCTCACATGTATAATCCTAGCTACTCAGGAGGATAAGATCTGAGGATTGCAGTTCAAAGCCAGCCTGGGCACAAAAAAGTTGGTGACACTTTTATCTTCAATGTATTGCCAGAAAACTGAAAGTGGCACTACGGCTCAAGTGGTAAAGTGCTAGCCTTGAGCTGCAGAGCCCAGGGTCAGTGCCCAGGCCCGGAGTTCAAGTCCCACAACTAACAAAAAAGTAAATAAAAGAGAAAAAGAAAAGGCTGGAAGTAGCACCGTGGCTCAAGGTAAAGCACTAGCCTTGAGCAAAAGCAGCTCAGGGACAGTATCCAGGCCCTCAGTGCAAGCCCCAGGACTGGCACAAATATATATATGTATATGTATATGTATATGTATATGTATATGTATGTATGCATGCCTTTCGAAAAAGACACTGCGGCCTGGCTTGGGCCTCTAGGGCCTTGAACACACCCAGTCTCCCCCACGGGACTTGCAGTCCGTAATTGAGGCTGAGGCTGCAGGTCCACATGTGACCAGCAGTGTGAGGTGGACAGGGAAGGATTCTGCCCCAGTCCACCTGGTTTGTCTTCCTGGCAGCACTGCCCCTGGGCGAGGTGTCCATGCCAGGCCAAGCCAGGGCCTGCAGCCCCAGTTCCAGAATGGCGTGGCGCGTCCCCTCACGTGCCCTCCCCCCCCCAGGTTATTTTCCGCTTTGCCCTGGCACTCTTTAAGTATAAGGAGGAGGAGATCCTGAAGTTACAAGATTCTATGTCCATCTTCAAGTATCTCCGCCACTTCACACGCACCATTCTTGACGCCAGGTAAATTGCAGTGGCCGCCAGGCCTTCCCTGAGGGGACATGGTGGGCGAGGCGGCCATGGGGGCCACTCCAGGCCTCCCGGGGGTTCCCCTGGGGCATGGGGTCTTTAAGACAGCTTCCCGGAAACGTCCAGCTGCCCCTGGGCTCTTCAGCTCTGGGCTGGCGCTCTAGCCCTTGAGCCCAGCGCCCCTTCCTGCTTTCCAGGGGTTCACTGGAGATGAGAGTCTGGGGACTTTCCTGTCCCCGCTGGCTCTGAACCAGGTCCTTGGGGCTCTTAGCTCCGAGTAGCCGGGACTAGTCTCCACAAGGCGCCATGCAGGGAAACGGTTCCCTGGGCGGCTGGCATGGGGCCCTGCCATGCTCATCCAGGCTGACGCCTGCTGCCCTGCCCTCTGTCCCCCAGGAAGCTGATCAGCATCTCCTTCGGGGACCTGAACCCCTTCCCCCTGCGCCAGATCCGCAACCGGCGCGCCTACCACCTGGAGAAGGTGCGGCTGGAGCTCACGGAGCTCGAGGCCATCCGCGAGGACTTCCTGCGTGAGCGTGATGCCAGCCCGGACAAGGGCGAGCTGGTCAGCGACGAGGAGGACTCGTGAGTGCCTGCCGCCAGCCCGGCCCGGGTCCGCTGGCCGGACACCGCGGCCACACGGCGCTTCCTCGCCCCCCAACGTGTTTACAGATCCCCAGAGCCTGCCCGTGCGCCGGGCCCCCACTGGCGGGTGGGTGAGCAGGCTGGGCTGGCCGCTGCGAGATGCGGCTCAGCGGGGCTCCAGGCAGGCCAGACTCTCCTGGAACCCACCCGACCCGCCCGGATTCCCCAGCATCACCAAAAGTGACCACGAGCACTGTGGGGCCGCGGCCAGGCCCGCTTCCAGCCAGGCCCGGCAGGAGAGGCCGTGGCGATCTCCGTCCATAGTTTTGTATATTTTCACTACAGTTTATATTTTTATAGGCTATTTTGTCGCGGTATTTTCTATAATGAGCTGTCTGCACCCCTCCCGCGTGTACAGCCAGGGGTCTGCATCCTCCACTCCTACCCCTCTGCCCAGCGGTGACCCTCACTGCTGTTCACCCCAGGTGGCCGTGGTGCTACTTGAAGTCCACTGACCGCGGAGCCAGCCGATGGCCCTAGGGCTTCAGAAGGTGGCCTGGGCCCTGCGCGCCCTGCTGGGCAGCGTGAGACCCCCAGGGGGTGCTGCCGGCCTGAATCCCAGCAGCCTCGGCTTTCTTCCAAGTTTGGAGTTGTAAAGGAAGAAATAAACTCATTTGTAGAAACGCTGCCTTGCGCTGCCATTATGGAACCTGCCGTCCCTGCCCTGGTGTTTTTGGTTGTTCGGTTGGTTGGTATTGTGCCAAGTCTTAAGGCGTGAACTCAGGGCCTAGGCACTGTCCCTGACTTTCCTTGCTCAGGGCTGGCACTCAGGCCACAGCTCCATTTCTGACTTCTTGTGGTACATTAGAGGAAGGTCCCCCCCCCCCTAGCAGAGGACAGCACCATGCCAGCCTGAGTCATGGCTTGTTTGCCTGCTGTCCCGGCTGCCCCCAGCCATGGCTGGAAAAACACAGGATGATTAAGACCAAGTGTCTCCGAGGAAGGGGGAGCAGGGCAGCTAGCCCAGGGCTCCCTGGCAGCGGCAGGACCTGAAGCCAGTCTCCCTTCATGGGACACGGGCTCAGAGCGGCTGGGGTTCCCAGGGCCGCCCCACACTGATCACAGCAAAGCCGGGATTCTAGCGTGCTGCTACCAGGCTAGCATACCTCCATTCCATGAGAAAAGTCACCACCAGTCACTGAGACTGACCCTAGGACAGCATGACTCAGAGTCTGCAAGGCAGACAGGGAGAGCCCGGTATGCCTCCGTCCTCAGAGGGGCTCTGCCCCCTTTACTACACCCCCAGCTGGGTCACACATACACACACACACACACACACTCCCAGGGCAAGTTGGAGCCAGTGGGGGTGAGGCTGGCGGGTCCAGTCTTTGCCTTTGCACGCTTGGAGCAGAGGGCCAGGCAGATGTGGCAGACGTTGTCCATCCTGTCAGTGAGGAGCCTGCAGGAGACAACAGCACTGCTGCTCTACTACCCCCCCCCCCCTCCCCCCCCCGCTCCATCCTGCCTCCTGGGGGGGGAGGAGTCCCTCGAGGGGGCGGAGTGTGGATAAGGACGCTGCCCCTCCCCCCGGGCCTTGCCCAGGAAAATGTCTGCTAAAGACCCCCTCCTCAAATCCAAGATGAAGCCAAGCACAGTAGATACTCGTTTATGTAAAATAATAATATTAATAGTTGCCCCAAACTGTTAGAATAAAAAAATAAGTTTCTGAGGGGGAGGGTCCCCACACTGGGCGGGGGGTGAGCACCGGGGGTGGCGGGGGCAGGGCCCCCAGCAGCGCTGAGGTCGGGTCGGCGGTCAGTGCATCCTGACATGGCCAGTACGTCCTGGACCCAGTCAGTGCGTCCTGGTGTGGTCAGTGAATCCTGAGCCAGTCAGTGCGTCGTGGCGGTGTGGTGGCTGCACTCCGGCGCGGTCAGCGGCGGGCAGCGCGCTGGCGGCCCCGGGCACTGTGGCTGGGCGCCGGGCAGGTACGGCAGCACTGGTTACGGATGCTGGGCAGTGCACAGCGGCCGAGCAGGCGCAGGGTCTCGCAGAAACTGAAGGACAGGCGGTCACGATCGCAGCCTGGTGATGGGGGGGGAGGGTCAGGATGGGAGACACCTAAAGGATCCCCCAGATTTCTAGTCAGGATGGAGCTTGAGGAGAGGCTTCCGTAGCTGACCTGGTCTTTGAAGCAAAGGACCTGAGACCCTGCCCTTGTCCATCCAGCCATGGGGAAGAGGGTGGCGCTGCCAGTGTGACGTCAGCAGAGGTGACGTCAGCGCCCACCGCAGAGAAAAGCAGAGGAGCCTGCCCGAAGATGACATCCTCACCTCCCCACCTTTGTACCTGAGGACCCTGACCCACACCTGAGCACTGCTCGGAGTCCACCCCACTTTGGGAGCCAGCTCAGCCTCGGCTTCTGGGTCACAGGCCAGGCCGGAGCCAAGCCCTACCTGCCAGGCCAATCTCCCTGCTTTATTTACTGATTTGTGCCAGTCCTGAGGGCCTGAACTCCAAGCCTGGGCCTGGATGCTGTTCCTGAGCTGTTGTTTGTTTATGGATGGTGCTTTTCCACTTGAGCCACAGCTCCACTTCCATCTTTTTGCCGATTCATGGTGGCAAGAGTCTCACAGACTGACCTTCCTGGTCATGGCTTTGAGCCACAATCCTCAGATCTCCGCTTCCTGAGTGGCTGGGATTATAGGTGTCAGCAAGTCCTGACCAGGGCCACCCAGGCCACTGAGGCCCCAGGGACCGAGCGTGGCCTGCTTGGAGAGGGAGGCACTTCAGTCCTGTACAAGCTGAGGCTCTTCTGCCTTCTGTCTGGTCATTAGCAGAGCTATTTTGGGAGATGGCTTGGGCTCCAGCCCCCTGGCCTTGTTCCCAGCTCTCCGGCTACCGTTGATGTGCCCCTGCGACTTCCGGGCCTGCTCATTCCAGGAGTTCCCTGGGAGCAGGGGGAGCTAGCCCTGCATCTGGGGACACCCCGAGGCATGGCAGAGGGCATGGAGTGCCAGGCAGCCTCTGCCACCCTGGCTGGAGGCAGAGAATCCAAACCCCTGAGTCTGGAGGAACAGGATTCCTGGGTGACCTTGGGCAGGCTTGACCTCTCAGGCCACGCCCAGTTCCCTCCTGTCAGTGGCCCCCACAATGGGAAATGTGGACACTACCGGACATGTCAGCTGCCTTGGCTTGCGTGATCAACATGTTCTGGAGTTTCCAGAATTTCCAAATATCCTGTCATACTGTGGTCCAAACCATCCCAACACGTCCTGGCCGGCAGCTCGCCCCCTCCCCCCTGACCCTGGCCACTCAAGCTGGGATCTGGCGGATCACAGTTCATAGCTAGCTCAGTCAGGAAAAAATATGTGAGACACTTATCTCCAGTGAAGCAGCCAAAAGCTGGAAATGGTAGAGTGGCTCAAGTGGTGGAGCACCAGCCTTGAGTGAAAAACCCAAGCAAGAGAGCAAAGGCCCTGAATTTGAAGTCCCAGGACCAAAAGACACCAGAGTCCACTGTACAGAGAAGCTGCCAGCTGCCATCCTGAGCACCAGAGGCACAGGGCAACGTGCCAGCCCCTAGCTTAGCCATGCCAGGAAGCACTTACAATATTTCTGGGGCAGATATGGAAGCTAGACTAGAGCAGCACAAGAAGGTGCAGGTGCCTGACCTTCATTGGACCTTGAGGTGATTTGAGGGGGGGGGGGGCTATCTCTAGATGATGGCTCTCAGGAGCTAGGGGGAGGCAGATCCAGGCAGAAATGATGCTGGGGACAGGGACAGCTCTTCATGTACAATGACAAGCTACTGGGTTCCTTCAACTGGCACAGGCGACCCTGTGCTCTGACTCATTTTGGGGCAGTGGTGCAGTCTCACAGACGTCTTGCCTGGGCTGGTTGGGAAGGGCGGTGTGTGTGTGTGTGTGTGTGTGTGTGTGTGCGCGCGCGCGTGTGTGTGAAGTGTGCGGGCACGCGTGCCATCTGCGCTCAGGACCTGGGTGGAGGCTCCCCCTTAGCTGAACTTCAGGCTGCGCTCTGCAGCACTAGGGCCACAGCTCGCCCCTTTGTGCAGCCAGGAAATGAAGGCCCAGGGCAGGAAGGGAGCCAAGGCCACAGCTGGAAAAGAGGGCCAGGTGCGGGGGGCGGGGGGGGGGGGGGGGGGGGGAGGAAGGAGAGGACGGGGAGGGGGCCTTGGGCCCAGGCAGGAAGGGGAGGGCCTGACGTCATGGCTCCACCGCCTCGCCTTCACCCCACCCCTCCAGCCCGGGTGGTGACGTCATCCTCGCAGCCTCGGCCTTGCCCCGCCCGCCTGGGGTGGTGACGTCACCCTCCCCGCCGTCTCGGCCCCGCCCCGTCCGTGACGTCGCCCTCCCCGCCGTCTCGGCCCCGCCCCTTCCCGTCCGTGACGTCGCCCTCCCCGCCGCCTCGGCCCCGCCCCTTCCCGCCCGCCCCCGGCACTCACGAGGGAGCTCCCCCGCGTCACAGTCCTCCGTGCCGCAGGGCCGCGAGCTCTCGGGCCAGGGCTCGTGGCTGCAGAGCTCGCCGTCCTCCTCGCGCAGCCCCGTGCGCGTGTTCACGCACCGGACCAGCCGCCGCTGCGCGCCGCCGCCGCAGGGGGCCGAGCACTGCGGGGGGAGGGGGAGGGGGAGGGTGAGGGGCGGGGCGGGGCCTCGGCGCTCCCTCCCGCGGGCGCCCCGCCGGCCTCACCTGGCCCCACGGCCCCACCACCCACTGCGTGCAGGGGTGCGTGTTGCACGGCTGGGTGGAGTTGGGCTTCGCCGCCGCCTCGCACAGCCCCGGCTCCGGGCAGGTCACCAGCCGCTGCTGCTCGCCCCCTCCGCACGCCTCCGAGCACTGCCAGGCGGGAGGGGGGGTGAGGAGGGCAGGGGCGGCTGGGGAGGGCGGGGCCGGGAGGGGGAGGGCAGCCTCACCTCCCTCCACGAGGAGGTGTACCAGCTGAGGCAGGGCTGGGCCCCGCAGGCGCGGCGGGGCGGGGGCTTGGCCGGCCCCAGCTGGCAGTGGAAGGGCCGCAGAGGCCGCAGGTCCTGCGTGTCCACGCACTGCACATCGCGCACGGAGGAGCCTCCGCCACAGCTCCGGGAGCACTGCAAAGAGAGCACGGGCCAGACATGCGCACATGGCAGGGGCAATCATCACCTCCGCCAAGTGGACGGCCCCGACAGCAAAAGGGGAGTCCGAGCCGGACACGGTGGCTCACGCCTGTCATCCCAGGACTCGGGAGGCTGAGATCTGAGGACCGAGGTTCAAAGGCAGCTGGGACAGGAAAGCCTATGAGACTCTCATCTCCAGTGAGCCAACAGAAAACCAGAACTGGAGCCGTGGCTCAAGTGGTACAGCACCAGCCTTGAATGTAACAACTAAGGGACAGCGCCAGGCCTGAGTTCCAGTCCCAGTGCAGTCAGGTCCCTGCCCTGTGGGTCTGGAAACTGGGGGCCAGGCAGGACCCCGGGCCACACAGTTCACTCATTGCCCTCACTCACCTTACTCCAGTTGCCCGTGTGCCAGGCAGCACAGGGCCGCAGGTGGCAGTGGCGGGCGGGCTGGGGCCGGGCTGTGAGGGGACAGTCCTCGTCCCGGCCAGAACTGCAGCCCACCAGCCTCCAGGAGGCCCCCAGGCCACAGCTGGTGGAGCACTGCAGGACACAGAGACTCGGTGAGCACTGAGAGGGTCCCAGCCCCGCTAGGCCCACCAAACCAGAGCACCACCCCAAGGCCGAGCCAAACCATAGCCTCCCCCCACTTCCCAAAGAGGCTGGGCTGAGGCCCGACATGGGGGGGCTCAAGCCTGTCATCCCAGCTACTCAGGAGGCTGAGGTCGAGGGATCCAGCAGCCGTAGCAGCTAAGTCCACCTGTCTCCTATTAGCAAAAGGCTGAAAGTGGAAGTGTGGCTCATGTGGTCGAGGACCAGCAAACCAGACACTGAGTTTGAGCCCCAGGACCACAAAAGAAAACCCAACAGCCAAACAAGACTCTTGTCTCCAGCAAGGAGCCATTAGTGGAGCTCTGGCTGAAGTGGTAGAGAGCCAGCTTTGAGCATGAAAGGTAAGGAACAGCATCCAGGCCCTGAGTTCAAGCCCCAGGCCTGGCACACACACGTGTACACACATGCGTGCACTCAGCCCTCCCTGGCACTTGCCTGGCTCCAGTTCCCGACTAGCCAGATGGCACTGCCAGGGGGCGGGAGAGCAGCAGGGGCACTGCTGTTGAAAAAGCTGTCTGGAGTCAGTGTAGCCAGGTCCTCCCAGCCTGGGGGCGTAGGGGAGCTGGGAGGCCCTGGATTCAAGGTGGTGGTCCAGGACAGATGCTGGGGAATGGACAGCAGGGTAGGAAGGAAGTTCCCTGGCTCGGCCAGGTCTGGGACTGGAAGAAGAGCAGCCTCTGGCTCCGTAGGATCAGACGTGTCCCCGATCTCTGAGCCAGCGGCTGTGGGAAGAGAGGGAGAAGCCACGGCCATGGTGGGCCAGGCCTCACTCAGTGAGGACCCCAGGTCATCCTCCAGCTGCGGGTCCGGGGCTGCTGTGCCCAGCTCCTTCCTGTCAGGACTGGGCAAGGTCGAGGAGCGCTGCGTGGGGACAGGGTGTCCAGGCAGGGGGGACACCCTGGGGCCTGGGGGTCCTTCTTGGTCTTCAGGGATCCACTGTGGCGTTCCTGGCGGGCTCTGCTCTGCCCCCCTCGCTAGCGGCTCATCCGGGCTCGGCGGGGCAGCTGATGTTTTTTCTTCATTGATCCAACCAGGGGACCAGGCGGTATCCGGGAGCTCAAGATCGGGAATCCCCATGGGGGCCTCGTCCTCAGACAGGAAGTTGGTCAAAGGGACATTCCAGGGGGTCTGCTCCAAGGGTGGGGGTGGCAAGTGGCCAGTTCCGTGTGGCCCTGACTCGTGGGTTCTAGGAAGTTCCGTGGCAGGCCTGGTGGTGGCCCGGGGCTCCTCGGAGGAGCCGTAGGACAGGTCCTCGTGGAAGTTGATGAAGTTATAGTCGTAGTAAAAGTCATCAACAAACGTGGGTGCGGGCAGGCCCGGGGCCTCCTCGATGTCGTTGCCGATGGTCACCGAGGCCGTGGGGGCGGTCGCGGGGACGCGGGCAGGGATGAAGTCCACCTCGTTGAAGAGCTCGGAGCTGGGGAAGCCGCTGGCCGAGCCCTCGGGGTCCAGCGAGTCCGGGGGGCGCGCGCAGGGCGGGCCGGGGCAGGCGGCCTCCTGAGCAGGGCGGTTGGCCGGGTCGCAGGGGACGTCGGTGTCGTTGGTGCAGAGCACTTCCCGGTGCCGGGCTCCCACGCCGCACGTCACCGAGCACTGCGGGGAGGACGCGGAGGGGGTGCGCTGGGCCGGGGCCGCCCGCCTGCACCCCCGGCCCGGGCCCACGGCTCGGAAGGCCGAGGCCTGAGCATCCCGGCCCCAAGCCAGCAGGGCGGGAGCATCCGTGAGACTCGAGTGACCCAGCAGAAGGCCCGAAGTGGCGCTGTGGCTCAAGTGGTAGAGCGCCAGCGTGAGCAGAGGCTGGGGACCGCGCCCAGGCCCCGACTTCAAGGCCCGGGACGCGCGCTGCCGGGGGCGCAGGGTGGCCGGGCCCGGGCTGCACTCACCTGGGACCAGTTGCCCACGGCCCAGGTGGCCGGGCAGGGCAGGTGGCGGTTGCATGGGGTCTCGGCGGGAGGCGGGGGCAGGGGCTCGCAGGCCGCGGGGTGCAGGGCGCTCTGCTCATCCAGCCCGACGCGGCGGAGGCACAGCACCGCCCGGCGGGACAGGCCTCGGGGCCCGCACGAGTGGGAGCAGGGCTGCCACTCCCCGGCCCACCACCTGGCGGGGGCGAGGTGTCAGGAGAAGTCCCGGGGAAGGGGCGGGGCCGTGCGTGGGGGCGGGGCCTGGGAAAGGGAAAGGGCGGGGCTGTGGATGGGATGGGCCAATGGTGGGGCGGGGCGGGACTGTGCGTGGGGGCGGGGCCTGGAGGGACGTGGAACGGGAAAGGACAAGGGCGGGGCTGTGGATAGGACGGGCCAATGGTGGGGCGGGGGGCGGGGCTGTGCCTGGGGGCGGGGCGGGGAACGGGAAAAGGACAAGGGCGGGGCTGTGGATGGGACGGGCCAATGGTGGGGCGGGGGCGGGGCTGTGCCTGGGGGCGGGGCCTAGAGGGGCAGGGCGGGGCTGTGGATAGAGGCGGGGCCCGGGAGGGGAAGGGGCGGGCCTAAAGCCCTGCCGGCTCCCTGTCCCTCCAGCCCCGACTCTAGCTGAAATCGGAGGCTCGAAGCAGGGCCCCTGGGGCTCTGTAGTAGGATCCGAATATTGGGGTTCACCTGGGGGGACAGGGGTCCCCGCTGCACGGCCTCTGGCGGTCGTCGGGCCGCTCCCTGGGGTCGCAGTGGTCCTCGTCCACCGGCCCGGCCTGCTGCTCCTCACAATGCACACTCTGCCTCTGCGTGCCTAGCACCACGGGGGACTCAGCAGAGCCCAGCAAGCACCCACCCGGCCCTGGCTGCCCGCACAGGCGCCTCCACCTTCGGCCTCCCCAGCTGTCGTCTGGGCCGTGGAGTAGGAGGAACAACAGAGCTGGGCACCGGCTGAGGCCTGGGGAAGGGAGGGTCACCCAAGGCCCCCAGTGGAGCGCCAGGCCCGTGCGCCTGCGCGGCGACTCCACGGGCCCCGCCCCTCACCTGTCCCGCAGGAGGCCGAGCACGGCCCCCACGGCCCGTGGCGCCAGGAGAAGCTGGGCGGGTGCGCCCGGCCGGCGGCGCGCGGCTCCCTGTGCACGGTGTACTCGTAGCGCACCCCGGGATTGCTCTCCTGGAACAGAAGCTGGGGCGGGGGAGGGGGGGGCGGTGAGACCCGGGGGGAAACTGAGGCCGCCCCCCCCCCGCGCCCCGCGCTCACCTGGATCCAGACGGGCTCGCGGGTGGGGCCGGGCGCCGTGAGGTTCTCGCGGTGGCCGGCGCGCGCGTAGGTGAAGGCGGTGCCGGCCGCGTGGTAGACCCCGCTCCACTGGATGGTCCAGCCGCCGTTGAGGAAGTAGCGGTCCGGGTCCTCGCCGCGGAGGGCCAGGAAGTTGGCGGCCTCGTCGAGCTCCTGGACCACGATCTCGCGGGCCCCGGCCGGGATCCGCGCCACGTCCACGTACCCTGCGGCCAGGAGCGCGCGGCTGGGCACCCCGGGGCAGGCCCGCCTGGCAGGAGGGGGGGACCCGGGGCGCCCAACCCCGGGAGGCTCCAGGGGCCGGGGACGGGGCGCGGGCGGGGACAGGGGCGCCCTACCCAGGCCCTCGGCCTCCAGGAACGTCTCGCGGACCGTGTGGCAGGTGGAGCCGTTGCCCCGGCAGACGCCGCAGCGGTCCTCGGTGGCGTCCGAGTCGATCTCGAAGTCGCAGCCCACGTTCTGCAGGCGCAGCGCGGGTGGTGAGGGGGGTGGGGGGGCAGCCCGGAGCCTCGGACGCCCTCTGGGCCCTGTCCTCCCAGCTACCGACGAGGCTGAGCTCCGCGATCGCGGTTCAAAGCCAGCAGAAAGCCAGACCTGGTGCTGCGGCTCAAGGGGTAGAGCGCCAAGCCTGAGAAAGCCCAGGGCGCGCCCCGAGCTCAGGCCGGGCCGCTCCCCACGCACACCTTGCAGATGCCGTTGATGCAGAGGTGGCGGCCGGGGCGGCCGGGGTAGCAGGGCGTGCCGTCCATCACCGCGTCTCGAAGCTTCTCGGCGAAGTTCTCCTTGGCCGGCCGGCAGTGCAGCTCGCAGGGGTTTTCTGGAGGCCGAGGGGGACGGGGGGTGGGGGGGGTCCGGTCAGGGGGGCTGTGGGAGGACCTGGGGGCTGGGGAGGGGGGTCCCCAGGACTCACCATCATGCACCACCGGCACCCACGTGTACAGCTGGCCCCTGTAGACCCGGGAGTCGAAGTGGCTGCACTGCACTTGGCGGAAGGAGGGATAACCGGGGGGACAGGCCTGGAGGTTGCAGAGCCGGAAGCGCTTCCGCTCCCCCAGGCAGTACTTGCCCTCGTACTTGGGCCTGTGGGAGGGGGGGGCAGGAAGAGGCGTAGATCCGCACCCCCTTATGGAGGGGAATCCAGGCGTTCCCACCCCGTCCCCCTGGGTGACACTGGCCCCTTGTCCGCCACCCAAGTTGTAAAGCCAGGCCAGGGGCCTCACAGTGCAGGTGAGGCTGCTGAGAGCCAGCAGCAGAACCATGGCCGCCTCCTCCCCTCACCCTGGGCCCCCAGCCCGGCCAGGAGCCTGGGTGCAGGGCCCACATCCTCACAGCCCCCAACTCAGCAGAACCCCAGACGCAGGAAAGGGCCTGGCCCCACTGAGTGGGCCTGCAAACGCCCTCGCTGGGATGCTGGACAGGGGATTTGAACTCCAAGTCCCCTGCGGCCAGTGGGGTCGGGGTCTGAAACACTTCCCCAGCCAGGCTGGCGGCTCACGCCTGTCACCATGCCCGGCTACTGGGAGGCTGGGGTTGGAGGATCCTGGTTTGAAGCCAGCCCAGGCAAGAAAGTCCGTGAGACCCTGACCTCCGGTGAACCCCAGATATCCCGAAGTGGCTCTGTGGCCCAAGGGGTACAGCGCCAGCCCTGAGTGAAAAGCGCCCAGGCCCTGAATTCAAGCCCCCCCACCCCCCCAACAGCATCAACAAGTCCCCGGAAGTGACCTTCTGTGCTTGGCTGCAGGCCATACTTACAGGGGACGTGTGCATTGGCGCTCTGCGCTCTGCACACCCACGCCACAGCTCCTCGAGCACTCGGACCAGGCGCTCCAGCCTGACCAGCCGCCATCCACGGACTTGGGCTTGAAGCCCACGGGGACACACTCCCCATTGAGACACCACTGCCGAGACACAGGGAGGCAGAACAAGGCCCCCTCAGCCCCGTCATTCATTCACACTTGAGTCAGAACAAGGGGATGGGGGGTGGGGGGAGGCTCACGCCCATCATCCCAGCTACTCAGGATGCTAAGATCTGAGGATGGCAGTTCAAAGCCAGCGCTGGTAGGAAAGTCCACGAGACTCATCTCCAAAGAACCAGCACAAAGCTGGAAGCAGAGCTGTGGCTCAAGCGGTGGAGTGCTAGCCTTGAGGAAAGAGGCTCAGGGACAGCGCCCAGGCCCTGAGTTCAAACCCCAGTAACCCCACCACCAAGACGCAGCTATGTTTCCTGAGTTGGAACACAGCAGGGCCAGTGGTTTCCCCAGACACCTCCTACCTTGTCCTCGCCACACTGCGTGCCATCCACGGCGGCGTCCAGCTTAGAGTGGCAGGTGGTCCCCACAGAGCACCAGAGGGTGTGGCACACATTCTGTGAAGAGCAAGCACCGGCCAGTGGCACGCCCCTCCCCTGTGTGCCACATCTCTGTCCCCCACTCCCTGGCAGCCACCTGAGCACTCCATTGTGGGGCTGGCAGAGTGTGGGGCCTGCACATGCAAAGGTCCTGAGGCCTCTAGTCTTGTGTGTGTGTGTGTGTGTGTGTGTGTGTGTGTGTGCGCGTGCGCGCGCATGCGCGCGCACTGATCCAAACTGGTGTCACTTGAGCCATATCCCTGCTTCTAGCTTTTTGGTGGTTCACTAGAGATAAGGAGACTCAGGGACTTTTCTGCCAGGACTGGTTTTGAACCGTGATCCTCCTATCTTGGCTTCCCCACCTCTAAATCTTCTGTATCTTTTTCACCCTGGCCCCTTCTCAGGGCTCTGTCATGGAGCCCTGAGCCAGGGCTGGAAGCCAGAAGCCTCCAGGCTCACCTCGCAGCACCGCCCAGTGCCCGAACTTCCGTTTCCCTAACTTTGCTGAGAGTCTAGCCGGAAGTCCCAGCACTAGTAAAATGGTTGACTCAGAATCCAGACCCCAGCTGGGCACTGGTGGCTCACGCCTGTCATCCCAGGAGGCTGAGATCTGAGGATGGAGCTTCAAAGCCTGCCCAGGCAGGAAGTCCGTGAGACTCTTACCTCCAATGAGCCACCAAGAAACCGGAAGTGGTGCTGTGGCTCAAGGGGTAGAGCGCCAGCCTGGAGCTGAAGAGCTCAGAACAGAGCCCAGGCCCAGAGTTCAAACCCCAAACCCAACCAAAAACAGTGTCTCCTGGGTTGGCCTCGAGAGGCCGCCCCCCACCCCCCTCACCTCACCCCCACATCCCCACTCACGTCCATGTCGTTGCAGAAGGAGGAGAAGCCCCCGTACTGCAGGCGGCACTGGTGGCTGGCGTCGTAGAGGACGCCTGGCGGCACGGAGGAGAAGCGGATCACTTCCTTGGCGGGAGGGTCATCCAGGCACGCGCCCCACCCGCGGCTGGGGACGGCACGGGAGGACACGTGAGGCCCAGGAAGGCCAGCCAGGAGCCCGGCCTGCATGCCTGTCGTCCCAGCTCCTCGGGAGGCTGAGATCCGAGGATCGAAGCCTGCCCCATCGGGAAAAGTCCAGGAGACTCCGATCTCCAATCAGCCACCGCCAAAAAGCTGGAAGTGGAGCTGTGGTGCAAGTGGCTGAGCAGCGCAGAGGCAGTGCTCAGGCCCTGGGTTCAAGCCCCAGGACCGCCCCCTCCACACACACTCATGTATTAACAGCGGCGTGTATACAGGACAGCCGGCCGGCAGCTGGCCTTTCCTTCCTGTGGCGGCTCCCGGCCAGCTTGCACACCCCACGTGAACGTGGGCCAGCTCTCCTCCCTCGCCCTTCCCCAGGGCTAATTCTAGCAGCTGAGAGCCGGGCCGCGGCTGTGCAGGAAGCCCGCTGTGTCCTGCACCGGCCAGCTGCGTGCCCAGTGCCACCGCCCCGCCATGGTCTGTAGAAGTCCACGCACACCCTTGCCAGAGCCTACAAGCTCAGAGCCCGGGCTGAATCCTGCGTGGACCAGTGGTTTTCTGGAGATGTCTCATGGAGTTAGCTCCCCGGGCTGGCTTTGAACCAACGATCCTCAGATCCCAGTGGCCTAAGTAGCTGGGATGACAGACGTGAGCCATAGGTGCCCGGCTGGTAGTAGACATTTGCCGGGATTCCAGAGGCGTTGGCAGTGGGTGGTGTGTGAGTCCCCCCGCCCCACTGCTGAGCTCACTTGTTATTCTCTCTGGGCACCCTGTCTCCAGCCACAGCCCCTGCAAGGAGCAAGCTGGGAAGGAGGGAGTCAGACCCGTGCCCCTGTTCCCACCCCCTACCTGCCACCTGTCACTTGAGCTGGGGTCACGGAGCTAAAGTCTTAGAGCCAGATGCCTAGAGCTAGTGGCTCAGGCCTGTCGTCCTAGCTTTTCAGGAGGCTGCGATCTGAGGGTGATGGTTCAAAGCCAGCCGAGGCAGGAAAGTCTCCATAAGCTTTATCTCTAACCACTCACAAACCACAAGTGGTGCGATGGCTCAAACTGGTAGAGCGCAAAAGAGGCTCAGGGACAGCGCCCAGGCCCTGAATTCAAGCCCCACAAATAACAAAAAATAGCCATCATAATGGCAATAGTAAACGTTTAGCAAGGTTATACTCCTGGCAGTCCCTCATTTAATTAAGCAGCCTGATTCGTACAGGCCTAAGGAATAAAGTAAATCATCTCCCTCGTGAGTCAAGGCCCATTCCCCAGGCCAGGTGTTGAACTCAAGGCCAGGGTGCTGTCCCTGAGCTGCTTTTTTGGTCATGGAGATAGAGTCTCACCAACTTTCCGGCCTGAGTCCCAGGGCTGGCTCCCAGTCCAGGTTCCAACCAGCTTACTGGACTCCAGACTCGCACATCCTGTCCCCCAGGGGCGGCCCACGGCCCGCTCTTACCCCCGGGCTGACCACACACTGTACTTGAGCCCTGTGCACACTGGATTTCTAGAAAACAGATCTGATGCCCTGTGCCAACAGAGGGGTCTGTGCTTCTGGCTGACACAGACGGGCATGAATCCACGCGGGTAATGCGGGAGGGAGCAAGATGCGATGACAGCTCGTGGACGAAGTCCACAGAACTCTGGAAGCCGGGAAGCAGATGTCAACTGAAGCTGGCTTGGTCGAGTGGTGGAGGCTGAGAGCCAGGGACCCCCAGGGAATAAGGATAAGCAGAACCCTGGAAGGCTCAGAAATGGGGGAACCCCTTGAGGTCCAGAAGCCAGGAGGGCTTGAGAACAAAGTCTGTCTGTGCATCTGTAAGAAGCGCCTGTAGCTCACACCTGTAATCCTGGCTACTTGGCAGTTAAGAAATTGGGAGGATTGTGATCCAAGGCCAAGCCTGGGCAAAAAGCCTGAGGCCCTGCTGTGCCAGTGGCTCACACTTGCAATGCAAGCTATTCAGAAGGCTGAGCTCTGAGGATTGCGGTTCAAAGCCAGCCCAGACACTAAAGAACGGGATAAGCTTATCTCCAATGAACCACCAGAAAACCAGAAGTGGTGCTGTGGCTCTAGGGGTAGGGCGGTAGCCTTGACCTGAAGAGCTCAGGGACAGCGCCCAGGCCCTGAGTTCAAGCCCCACGACCCACTCTTGTTCCCTGTGTTTACTGCACCCCCCCAGACCGGGGCGGGCAGGACTTACTCCAGGAATCTGGTGATATACTGGCGGCTGCAGCGGGACCAGGCCAGCGGCGCCCCGTCGTACAGGAGCTGTGGAGACATGATGGAGGGCCGTTTCCCACGGGGCTCACAGTCGTTTCCACTGCCATCGTGTTGAATGCCAAAGCTGTGAGGACACACAGACCCCAGGGTGGGTGAGATCTCGCCTCAGGCTGCCAGACCCCCTCCTCCTGGTCCCTCGGGCTGGGTGACCCTCTCGGAGCCTCAGTGTCCTCAGACAAAAGGTGCATGTGAGGGGATTGTACCTCAAGCTGGACACCTGTCACCCGGCTACTCGGAAGGCTGAGATCTGAGGATCACGGTTCGAAGCCAGCCCAGAGAAGAAAATTTTGTGAGATTCTTATCTCTAATGAACCAGCAAATAAACCAGAAGTGGAGCTGTGGTTCAGGGGGTAGAGCACCCAGGCGTGAGTAAAAAAAAAACAAAAACAGCTCAGGGACAACACCTAGTTCCTGAGTTCAAGCCCGAGAACCAGCACAAAACAAGACACATAGTCGTTACAAAGTGACATGCTGAACTGAAAATCCTTTTGGACAGCTACTTAGAGATAAGCTCTAGTCCCAGGGCTTGAACTCAGGCGCTGTCCTGCGCCTTTCTGTGCTCAAGGCTAACCGTCTACCACCGCAGACTCGGTGCCACTTGCAGCTTTTTCTGAGTAGTTAACTGGAGATGCGTCTTCATGGCCTTTCCTTCTCAGAGCCACTTTCCAACCGTAATTCTCAGCAATTAGGTGACAAGTGTGACGCCACCAGCGACCAATGTAAATGTAATTTGAACTGGGAATGTGGCCTAGTGGTAAAGTACTTCTTGCCCAGCATGCACGAAGCCCTGGGTTCCATTCCTTAGTACTGCAAACACAGAAAAAGCCAGAAGTGATGCTGTGGCTCAAAGGGTAGGGTGGTAGCCTTGAGCTGAAGAGCTCAGGGACAGCGCTCGGGCCTAAAGTTCAAGCCCTAGGACTGGTAAAAAAAAAAAGGAATGGAGAGGCAGTGATTTCCTATCACAACTTTGTTCAACTAAACCTGGTCCCAGCCCGGGCTGGGCGTGCCTCTCTCCTGGAGGGGGTAGGAGGGGATTGTGTATGGGGGGACCCCGGGTTTGAGGCTTTCACCCGGGGCCTGTGCCCTGTGAAGGCCGCTAGCGGGGAGGGGTTACCTGTGGCCAAGCTCATGAGCCACAGTGAAAGCCAGCGGCAGGCCCGTGTCCTCGCTGACGCTGCAGCTGCGTAGTGGCTGACACATGCCCGCGACGTGCGACAGGCCCAGGGTCTCGCAGGGCCGGTTCATGGCCACGCACAAATCCTTCCTGAACAGGCAAAGAAAGTGAGCTGAGGATTCCCCCAGGCCAGGGAGTGGAGGGGGCCCGGGAAGAGCCCCTCCACAGTCCTGGGCCACACACAGAGGAGACCTGGAAAGCAGATGCGCACTGGGAACAGATGTGCACAGCTGGAGACCAGACCCGAGTCTGGGCCCCCACACAGGCCGTGGAATTACAGCCGTGCAATCCAGCTACTCAGGACGCGGGAGACTGCCTGGAGGACAGGGGTTCAAAGCCAGCCTGGGAAACCGAATGTCAGTGAGACCTCATCCCGATCTGTAAGCCGTGCGTGGTCACGCAAGCCTGTGGACCATGAAAAAGGGGGATCGTGGTCCAGACCAGCAGTACCTGGTAAGCAGGATGGCGGTGTCGTGGTGCAGTGGGTGACTGTCCCCCTTCATGTTGATGCTCTTCTGCCACCTACAGAAGCTCCCCAGGGTGTTGTCCGCGTGATGCGTGATCTTCAAGTCCTCCTGGAAACGGGGGGGTCGTGCACACTTCAGCGCCCCCAGAGACGGAGCCGATGCTGAGAGACGAGGCCGGAGGGGGAGGCCCAGGGCGGGAGACCAGGGGGGGACCAGAGGCTGGGAGGCCTATCAGGAGCATGGCCTAGTGGTTGAGTGCTCACTTAGCATGCATGAAGACCTGGGTTCGATTCCCTGGTACCACATGAATAGAAAAAGCCGGAAGTGGTGCTATGGCTCAAGTGGTAGAGCTCTAGCCTTGAGAAAACTCAAGGACAGTGCCTGGGCCCTGAGTTCAAGTCCCAACAAGTAAAAGAAGAAAGAGCGGACACTGGTCAGCTCTGAGGCCAGGTTTCGGGGTCACACGGCCGCTCACCTCATCTTCCAGCAGAACCAGGCGCACGATGGTGATGTGGATGGGGTTTCCGATGCTGGGGTCATGGAACAGGCTGGCCACCTGGGAGAGAAACGGGGGGCTCAGAGGAGGAGGAGGAGGCGGGGCTCACGTGTGTGCACATGTTCACACACAGGGCTGGCACACCAGTACGCACTCCAGCTCCCATGTGCCCCCAGGTCAGTACACAGAACACGGCCCAGCCCCACCCCAGCAATGCCACATCCGGGGCACGCAGCTCTCCTGAGCCACCCGCCAGGAGCTGCTTGACAGACTGGGTCTAAATGCTGGCTTCGGGTGGGGGGGGGGCAGGACTAGCCTGTAAGGAGGGGGTACCTCAGTGGAGGTGGGAGGCGGGCTGGGGACGGGGGCCTGTGGCATGCCCTGTCTTCTCTGCATGCTGGGATTACAGGCCTGCACCCCCTCTCTCCCACCTTCCTCTCCAATTTACAGAGTAAGGACAGAGGCTCTAGCCTGGCCAACAGGCCTTTATGGTCTAGCCCTGACCTTCTGTCCAGCCTCCTCTCCTCCCCCCATTCCCAACACAGGGCCTTTGCACATGCTGTGTCTCAGCCTGAAATACCCTCCCTCCCTGCGTCCAGAATTCAATTTTCTCCTGTCTAGCTCTCAACCTTTGTGGAGACTTTTATTCAAAACTACTGATGATTTGCTGAATGAATGAATGAATCTTAGTTCCAATACATCATTTTATTTTAAAATAACTGAAAACAGGGCCAGGAATTTGGCCTAGTGGTAGAGTGCTCGCCTAGCATACACAAAGACCCGGGTTCGATTCCTCGATACCACATACACAGAAAAAGCCAGAAATGGTGCTGTGGCTCAAGTGGTAGAGCTCTCGCCTTGAGAAAAGTCCAGGGACAGTGCTCAGGCCCTGAGTTCAAGCCCCAGGACTGTCCTTGGACTTTCTCCAGGCTAGAACTCTACCACTTGAGCCACAGCACCGCTTCTGGCTTTTCCTATGTATGTGATACCGAGGAATCGAACCCGGGTCTTCGTGCATGCTAGGCCAGCACGCTCCCACTCGGCCGTGCCCCCGGCCCACAGCTGCCTTTGTAAGGGTCCCAGCGGGGCCTGGACGCCGCTCCTGCAGCAGGCTTACCATGTTCATGATGGTCAGCACGTAGCTCTCCACCTGGGGCCGCCCGTGGTACTCCACCATCTTGCTGTCCGCCACCACCAGCGTCTCCACCCACTTTTCCCTGCTGACCGAGCGTGGCTGCATTCGCCTGGCCGGCGCGCGCCGCCTCCGCTGCTCCCAGCGCTGCCGCTGGGGCTCAGGGTCCCAGGACCCTGTGGGCCCCAGAAAAGGGGGGGGGCTAAGATGAGCCAGCTCTCCCAGGGCCAGCGCCACTTCTGGTTTTCCCAGGGACTTTCCTGCCTAGGCTGGCTTTGAACCCTGATCCTCAGACCTCAGCCTCCTGTGTAGCTGGGATGCGAGCCGGACACAGTGCTCCCAAGGAGGCTGAGATCTGAGGATCGTGGGGTGAGGTTATGGAGGGCAGGAAAGCCTGAGAGACTGCGGGCTCCAGTGAACTCACAAGCTGGAAGTGGGGTCCGGCTGACTTTAGAGGGGGAGCGCTAGCCTCAGGCAAAAGAGCACAGAGACGGCACTCAAGCCCCGAGTTCAAGCCCCACGACTACCAAAAGAAAGAAAGAGCCTTCTGGATCCCCAGGGAGCAATGTACCTTGTACCCCACAGGCCCCCTGAGCCCCAGAGCCTGCGAGCCCCTCGGGGGCCTGGCGCTTGTATATCAGATGTGGCTGTGCATGGCCGGGCCGGGCAGGGGCTCCTGCCAGGGGCTCGATGAAGTAGTCCTCATTGGAGAGCTGGAACACACCTTTCTAGGGAGAAAGCATCGGGGGTCACAGAAGTGGGGGTGCAGGCGCTGGCTGCCCCAGCTAAGCCACACTGCACTTATTCCCACACTGTGTGTGTGTGTGAGTACTGGGACTTGAACTCAGGGCCTTTGCACGCAAGGCTGGCGCTCTACCACTTGAGCCACGGCTCCACTTCTGACGTGTGTGTGTGTGTGTGTGTGTGTGTGTGTGTGTGTCACAATCTTTCTTGCCTGGACTGACCTCAACCAGTGATTCTCCGACCTCAGCCTCCCGAGCAGCGGGGAAGACAGGCTTGAGTGCTCTCCCCTGCACCTCCGCCTGGAATGTTCTGGCCTGCCGTTCTCCCCGGCAAAGAACTTTCCAAACAAGAAGCCCCCCCAGAGGAGGCTGCTCCCCACACCCCCCAGAGGGAGAATCTGTGAATACACTGGCAAGATGGCGGCTTGCACACTGCCAGCCCTGTTGAGCTGGGCAGTGCTGCTCAGAGCCTCCAGGCTGTTTTACACCCCCTTGGCATCCCATCTGCCTCCAGCCACCGCGCCCCCTCCCGCCTGGCCAGCGCCCCGGCTCAGCCTCCATCGCCCCCCAGACGATGAATCACCCCCAAAGCATCTCTGCCCACACCCAAGCCACCAAGACGCTCAGGGCCAACGGCACACACGGTGCCCGGGGCTCAGGCCCAGTGCTGGATAAGAACCCTGGCTGCCCGCACCCGTGTCTGGCCACTCTGGAACTCGGAGCCTGGCAGGCTTAACTTGCCTTCCCTTCCTCCCTCCCTCCTTGCTGGGCTCGAACTCCAGGCTGAGCTGTTAGCCTGTTCTGCTCAAGGCTGGTGCTCTACCGCCTGAGCCGCAGCTCCACGTCCAGCTTTTTGGTGGTTGGCTGGAGATGAGACTCACAGGCTCCCCGCCCCGGCTGGCTCTGCAGGGAGACCGTCACACCTCAGCCTCCCGAGGTAGTGTTCGATACCCACCCTGAGGTGAACATGTGTGAGTCCTGTGCTCGCCAGACCCCACGCTCGCCAGACCCCACACACTCACCAGACCCCACGCTCACCAGATCCCACGCTCGCCAGACCCCACACACTCACCAGACCCCACACACTCACCAGACCCCGCGCTCGCCAGACCCTACACACTCACCAGACCCCACGCTCACCAGATCCCACGCTCGCCAGACCCCACACACTCTCCAGACCCCACACACTCTCCAGACCCCACACACTCACCAGACCCCACACACTCACCAGACCCCACACACTCACCAGACCCCACACTCACCAGATCCCACGCTCGCCAGACCCCACACACTCACCAGACCCCACACACTCACCAGACCCCGCGCTCGCCAGACCCTACACACTCACCAGACCCCACGCTCACCAGATCCCACGCTCGCCAGACCCCACACACTCTCCAGACCCCACACACTCTCCAGACCCCACACACTCACCAGACCCCACACACTCACCAGACCCCACGCTCACCAGACCCCACGCTCGCCAGACCCCACACACTCACCAGACCCCACGCTCACCAGACCCCACACACACTCACCAGACCCCACACACTCTCCAGACCCCACACACTCTCCAGACCCCACGCTCGCCAGACCCCACACACTCTCCAGACCCCACACACTCTCCAGACCCCACACACTCACCAGACCCCACGCTCGCCAGACCCCACACACTCACCAGACCCCACGCTCACCAGACCCCACGCTCGCCAGACCCCACGCTCACCAGACCCCACACACTCTCCAGACCCCACACACTCACCAGACCCCACGCTCACCAGACCCCACGCTAACCAGACCCCACACACTCTCCAGACCCCATACACTCACCAGACCCCACACACTCTCCAGACCCCATACACTCACCAGACCCCACGCTCGTCAGGCCCTGCATATTCTCCAGGCCCTGCACACTCTCCAGACCCTACACACTCACCAGGCCGTGCACACTCTCCAGACTCTGCACACTCTCCAGACCCTGCACACTCTCTAGGCCTGCACACTCTCCAGGCCCTGCACACTCTCCAGACTCTGCACACTCTCCAGGCCCTGCACACTCTCCAGACTCTGCACACTCTCCAGGCCCTGCACACTCTCCAGACTCTGCACACTCTCCAGACTCTGCACACTCTCCAGGCCCTGCACACTCTCTAGGCCTGCACACTCCCCAGACTGCACACTCTCCAGGCCATGCACACTCACCAGGCCCTGCACACTCTCCAGGCCCTGCACACTCTCCAGGCCCTGCACACTCTCCAGACTGCACACTCTCCAGACTGCACACTCTCCAGGGCCTGCACACTCTCCAGACTGCACACTCTCCAGGCCATGCACACTCTCCAGACTGCACACTCTCCAGGCCATGCACACTCTCCAGACTCTGCACACTCTCCAGGGCCTGCACACTCTCCAGACTCTGCACACTCTCCAGGCCCTGCACACTCTCCAGACTCTGCACACTCTCCAGGCCCTGCACACTCTCCAGACTCTGCACACTCTCCAGACTCTGCACACTCTCCAGGCCCTGCACACTCTCCAGGCCCTGCACACTCTCTAGGCCTGCACACTCCCCAGACTGCACACTCTCCAGGCCATGCACACTCACCAGGCCCTGCACACTCTCCAGGCCCTGCACACTCTCCAGGCCCTGCACACTCTCCAGACTGCACACTCTCCAGACTGCACACTCTCCAGGGCCTGCACACTCTCCAGACTGCACACTCTCCAGGCCATGCACACTCTCCAGACTGCACACTCTCCAGGCCATGCACACTCTCCAGACTCTGCACACTCTCCAGGGCCTGCACACTCTCCAGACTCTGCACACTCTCCAGGCCATGTACACTCTCCAGGGCCTGCACACTCTCCAGACTGCACACTCTCCAGACTCTGCACACTCTCCAGGCCATGCACACTCTCCAGAGTCTGCACACTCTCCAGACTGCACACTCTCCAGACTCTGCACACTCTCCAGGCCCTGCACACTCTCCAGACTGCACACTCTCCAGACTCTGCACACTCTCCAGGCCCTGCACACTCTCCAGACTGCACACTCACCAGACTCTGCACACTCTCCAGACTCTGCACACTCTCCAGACTGCACACTCTCCAGACTCTGCACACTCTCCAGGCCCTGCACACTCTCCAGACTGCACACTCTCCAGACTCTGCACACTCCAGCCCTGCACACTCTCCAGGCCCTGCACACTCTCCAGCCCTGCACACTCCAGCCCTGCACACTCTGCAGGCCCTGCACACTCACCAGGCCTGCACACTCTCCAGACTCTGCACACTCTCCAGACTCTGCACACTCTCCAGCCCTGCACACTCTCCAGGCCATGCACACTCTCCAGACTGCACACTCACCAGGCCCTGCACACTCACCAGGCCTCGGCAGGCGCTGAGGGCGGCGCGGCCCAGCGCGGGTCCCCGCACGGAGCCCAGCAGGTGGCAGGCGGGGGCGCGGGCGTGGATGCGGGCCCCGCGCAGGCCCCCGGCGCCGCGCGTCTCGCTCACGAAGCCCGGCGCCAGCAGGTGCGGGTTCGGGGCCAGGCGGAAGAGCAGCTGCCTCCCGCGGAAGCGCAGCGCATAGAAGGCGGGGACCGCGCGGCCCAGCCTGGCCTCGGGAGCCCCGGGAGCCCCGGGATCCCCGGGCCCGGCCTCCGCCCCCGCCCCGGCCGCCCGGCGGCGCAGCGCCCGCGGCCACAGCTCGAAGGACAGGAAGACACCGGCGGCATCCACGCGCACCGGGTGCACCACCGCCACGGGGCCCAGTCCTGTGGGGACACGGGGACATGGTGAGAGGGGGCCCGAGGGGACACGGGAACATGAGGACACGCGAGACAGACGGGGCCCGCGGGGACATGGGGACATGGTGAGACAGACAGGGCCTGCGGGGACATGGGGACATGGTGAGATGGGGCCCACGGGGACACGGTGAGGCAGACAGGGCCTGAGGGGACATGGTGAGACAGGGCCCGCGGGGACATGGGGACACAGGGCCCACGGGGAGACGGAGCCCGCGGGGACACGGTGAGACATACGGGGCCCGCGGGGACATGGTGAGATGGGGCCCGCGAGGACATGGGGACACAGTGAGACAGGGTCCTGGGGGATGGGGTGGGGGGGTGACACAGGGTAAGATAAGGCCTGGGGGGGCAGGGTAAGACAGGGGACACGGGGTGAGATGGGGGACACGGGGCCCGACTGGGTAAGAGGGATCAGAAGGAAGAGCCAGGCCCACGTCCCTGGCTGACACCTGTCATTCCAGCTACTCAACGGGACAGGAGGCTGAGATGTGAGAATCCTGGTTCAAAGCCAGACCGGGCATGAAAGTGTGGGCGTCTCTCATCTCCAGTGAAGCCACCAGAAAACGGGAAGTGGCACTGTGGCTCAAAGTGGTAGAGCGCTAGCTTTGAGCTGAAGCGCTCAGGCCCAGAGTTCAAACACACACACACACACACACACACACACACACACACACACACACACACACACACACACACACACGAGGAAGAGCAGAACTGCCGGAGTCAGATCTTCATTGGACTTTTCATTCCACTACTTCATCTCTCAATGCCTCAGTTTCTCCATCAGCAACACTGCAATACGTGTGTGTGTGTGTGTGTGTGTGTGTGTGTATACTAGCGTTTGAACTCAGAGACTGAGTTGTTCTCTCTCTCTCTCTGTCAGCTGGTGCTCTACCACTTGAGTCACAGCTCCTCCAGGGGCTTCTCTGGTACTTAACTGGAAATAAGTGTCTCACACGCTTTCCTGTCTCGACTGGCTTCGAACTGCCATCCTCAGATCTCAACTCCTTGAGCACAGTCATCGGGATTACAGGTGTGAGCCCCACACCGGGCCTGAAGGAGGTTCTGAACAGGTCTCCCTGCTCGCCAGCTTCCAGCACAGCCACCAGGAATCATCCCAAATCACGCCCATGGCCGGGCTCTGAGGATCACAGTTCAAAGCCAGCCTGGGACAGAGTCCACGAGGCTCATCTCCCAAGAATCACCAAGAAAGCCGCAAGTGGAGCTGTCTGGTTCAAGTGGTAGCCGGCTAACCTCGAATGAGACCACTCACAGACAGGGCCCTGAGTTCAAGCCCCAGGACCGCTGTATATGCAGAAGCTCGAGCTCAAGCATGCATGCACGCGTGCACCCACGCGCGTCACACACACACACACACACAGCTAATGGCAAATTTAACATTATGGTAATTGGTGATTAGTGGTAAGCCTAGCAATTTGGGAGGCTGATATCCAAAAAGATCCTATGTGTGAAACCAGCCTGGACAGAAGAATCCATGAGGATCCCTCTCCAAAATAACACAGCAAAAAGCTGGGCTGGAGGCGTGGCTCACATTAAGCAACCTATAGTACCTTCCCCAAAGAACATGAAAAGTGGGTGAAGTTGCAGAGACCTTGGTGACTGAAGGTAGCACCAGCTGGTGCTAGCAAAAAGTAATTGCAGGCTCGAATCCCGGGGAGTGCTCTAGGAGCAGAGATGCAGTTAAAGCTCCATGCCCGCCTCTCCCCCTCCCCACCCCCCCTCCCTTGTGTGGAGGGTGTCCTGCCAGGTCACAATTGCCACACTCAGAGATAAATACTTTGCATATCGCCCCAGGCTGTCATGTGAAAGTTTCCATGACAGAAATCAACACCCAAGCTCAGGTTGACCCTCCTCTCCCTATCAAGAGCCTGAGTTCCAATCCAGCCCTGCCAAGATGGAGAATCAGACTCAGTAGACAGGACGTTGTGAAATGAACTATTTGCCTGCCAGTGGGCAGGAGGGGAAAACTAAAGGAAGGGGTGACATTGTCCCCCAAGAAAGAAATGTACACAACCCCTGACTTACGGAGCAATGACCCCTCTATACACCTTAACAATAACAATAAAATTAGATTTTAAATGAACAGAGCCCAGTAGGCCAGGGACACGCCTTCCTCTGTAAACTGCTATCACAAAAGTATACGCACCCTGGCCCCCGGCCTTCTCTGGGCAAGGAAAGCCAGCATATGTTTTTTCCCCCCTTGAGCCCTTGTATTTCAAAGAGAGTAGCCATACCTGGGGAGCCTGAGATCTGAGGATCAAGATTTGAAGCCATAAAATGAAGGAAGGGAAGGAGGGAAGGAGGGAAAGAAGGAAGGAAGGAAGGAAGGAAGGAAGGAAGGAAGGAAGGAAGGAAGGAAGGAGGGAAGGAAAGAGGGAGGGAGGAGGGAGGGAGGGAGGAAGGAGGGAAGGAGGGTCAGAATCTATGGAGAGGATGGGAGATGCAGAGACTGCCTGCCTGGCCTGGGTCAAGTTTCGGGGTTCACGGAGCACCCCAAGTCCTGTGATGAGCAGGGGCGACCCACGTGCGTTATTTCCTTTAGGACCCGGCCGGAGCCCTTCCCCAGGCGGCTGCTCCCAGGGGGGGGATGAACCCCACTTCCCAGCCCCGTCCCCCTCCCCCGCCTCTGGGTCCCCAATTCCCGCGGCCCCGCGCCCAGGGCTGTGCAGGACGGAGGGGACCGGCTGGCAGATGAGTTCCCGCCGGAGACCAACCCTCCCGCCCCTCCTCGGTCCCCGCACGGGGTCCCCGCTGTCACCGGGGGGGGGTCCCCAGGCCTGCTCCAGTCCCAGAAAGCAGGGGCGCCCTCCCCGCGGGGGTCCCCCGCCCCGTCACACCTGCCGCTCCGGGCGGGCGGGGGCCCCCCTGCACCCCGAGCTCCACGCCCAGGCCCGGGGCGCCGGCCTCCCCGCAGGTCGCCCTGGAACCAGAGCCTGGACGGCAGCCCGGGGTCCGTGGGAGCCCGGCGGGGCGGGGGGAAGGCGCGGGCCGCCCGGGGGAGGGGGAGGCAGGAAGCGGCGGGACTCGGCCCGCGGCGGTCGTCGGGGTTCGCGCCCCGCCGGGCTCCCCGCGCGGGGGGCCGAGGTCGGGGGCGCGGGGTTCGCCACCCACCTGGTGCGAGTCCGGGGACGCCGGGCGTCAGGACGCAGAGGAGCAGGGGCGGGAGGAGGAGGCGCAGCCCCGGCCGCGCGGGGCTGCGGGGACCTGGACGGCCGTGCATGGCCGGGGCGGGCGGCCGCCCCCCGGCCCGCGACCCCCCCGGTCTCGATCCCGCTCTGCGCCGTCGGGTCCCAGCCTGGTCCCCGGTCCCACGGACGACCCCGCGGCGCGCGCGAGCCCTCGGAGTCCCGGCGGCCGTGCCGGGCAGCGACGTTACGCTCCTCGGGCAACAAAAGGCTGCAAGGCCCGCCCCCCTCGGCGGCGGCGGCGGCGGAGGCAAAGAAAAGACAAGAAGTCGGGAAGGAGAGAAAGAGCAGGAGGGGGAGGGCGGAGGGAGGGAGGGGGGTGCCCGCCCCGCCGGCGTCTGGCCCCGCCCCGCCGCCAGGCCACGCCCACCACAGCATGGCCACGCCCACTGCCGAGCCAGCCCTGCGGGCGCGTAGCCACGCCCTCCGTCTGGCCACGCCCCTTTCCCCGCCCCCCTTGTGGGCGGGGCCAGGAGCCGCGCCCGCCAGGCCGAGGGCGCCCCCTGGCGACGGAGCTGAGCGGGACCCCGGCCGGAGGAGGCCACCTGGAGGCAGCCCGGGCCTGGGGCCTGGACGGTGGACACGGGGACCACGCGGGGACCACGCGGGGACAGCAGGGTCCCCGGAGAGCAGGGATCCAGATGCCCTTCCCCCACCTGTCGTTCCCCCTCCAGCTTCACCCCAGGCAGCAGAACCTTTCCCGGGGCTCCCTGGGAGCCTGAACCCCCCCTCCCCACCCCCCACCCCTTCACCCCACCCCTTCCAGCCCCAGCCCGCACCCCAGCCAAGGCCCCGGGCACTCGGGGAGCCAAGTCCCGGCCACACCTGGGCCTCCCTCGCACGCCTGGCGGCCCAGAGGCAGTTAGGGACACCCACCCCCAGTCTTGGGGTGCCCCCCACCCTGCCTTCTGGGGCCCCCCGAATTTCGATCTCACAATCCCCATCGCCCTCACTTCTGCCTCTCTTCTCAGCAGAGCCCCGGGGCCACGCGGCCCCCACGTCGACGGCATCTTCCGAGGCCTCCAGGCCCCAGCATAAACCTCATGGCCCCTCGAAAGTGTCCCCCCTAGCATGCAGGAAGCCCTGGGGTCGCACAGAAAAAGCTGTGAGCAGAAGCAGCTCAGGACAGGGCCCAGGCTGTGAGTTCAAGCCCCAGGACTGGCAAAAAGAAAAAAAAAAAAAGTCCCCCTCTTGGTGTGTGAACTCAAGCTGTCCCATAGCTTTCTCATTCAGGGTTGGCCCACTTGAACCACAACTCCACTGCCAGCTTCTTGCTGGATCCTTGGAGATGAGAGGCTGACAGACTTTCCTGCTTGGGTTGGCTTCGAGCTGGAATCCTCAGATCCCAGTAGTTGGGAAGACAGGTCTGGTTCTGACAAGAAACCCACTCCCTTGACCAACCCTGTCCCAAAGGGCTGGGCTCTGCCTCCATTTGCTGCTGGTTCCCCTTCCTTTTCATTTGCTTGGGAATCTTATTTCACCACCATAGGAAGGAGACAGTGGAGAGGCTTAGTCATATCCTCATGTCACAAAACAAACCAGGCCCAGTCCAAATGTCATGGGGGAGCGGGTAAAGGACACACTTGGAACAAACCAAAGAATTTCACATTTTAATGTATTTGATCATAGCATTCAGAACAGCATGTACCTGATTAGGGATTTTCCCCTCCAATCCTTAAAAAAAAAAAGACATTTCTTTTCTCTAAGTGATTGAAAGCAAGCATAAGCAAGTTGGTGGCTCTCACCTGCAATCCTAGCTCCTCAGGAAGCTGAGATCTGAGGATCGTGATTCAAAGCCAGACACACCAGCTAAGTCCATGAGATACTTGTCCTCAAAAAACTACCAAAAAGCCAGCGGGAAGCTATGGCTCAAGTGGTGGAGTGTTAGCACAAGGGGGGCTTAGAATGTGCTCAAGTGGTAGAGGCCTGGCCTTGAGCAAAAAGAAGCTCAAGGACAGTGCCAGACTCTGAATTCAATCCCCAGGACCAGCACGCGCGCGCACACACACACACACACACACACACACACACACACACACACACACACACAAGGAGTATAACTAAAACACTACTAGAAATTAATCAAAAATATATAATAAAGTTGGACATAATGGTGACATTTGTAATCTCAGAATTTGAGAGGCAAAGATAAGATTACAAATTCAAGGCCAACTTAGCTGAAACCTTATGGAGAACCAGAAAGAAAGAAAGAAAGAAAGAAAGAAAGAAAGAAAGAAAGAAAGAAAGAAAGAAAGAAAGAAAGAGGAAGGGAGGAAGGAAGGAAGGGGAGAAAGAAAGGGGGAGGAGGGGGGAAGGAGGGAGAGAGAAAGAACCATATTCAGTTTCTTTTGTTTATGGATTGGTAGGTTATTAAAAGGCAGGGAAGTAAAGCTGGGACTCTGATACTTGTTAGGAAACTGAGCTAGGAGTCTTGGGAAAGAGCAAACTGACAAAAGAAGAGAAAGAAGGCCATCTACCTCTTGAGCCACAGCACCACTTCTGGCCTTTTCCGTGTATTTGGTACTGAGGGATCGACCCCAGGCCTGTGTGCATGCGAGGGACGCACTCTGCCACTAGGTCACCTTAGAATCTTTGCAAGGTCTTTAACACAGGTTTTGTCGACTCCACATGTTTTGCCTCCATGGGTGTTTTCAGTGTCTGGGGGTAGTCTGGGTTGTGCCAGTCAGAGACAAGACACTGCCAATCCACACAGCTGCCTGCAGCCAAGACTTTTCCAGACCCGAATGTCAGATGAATGTGCTGGATGCTGATGGCTCACACCTGTCACCCTAGAGACTCAGGGAGGCAAAAATCAGAGGATCCCAGTTCAAAGCCAGCCTGGACACAAAAGCCCGTGTAAGACTCTTGTCTGCAACGAACCACCAGAAAACTGGAAGTGATGCTGTGGCTCAAGTGGTAGAGCCTTTGTCTTGAGCTGAAGAGCTCAGGGATAGCACCCAGGACCAGAGTTCAAGCCATGATTCACAGACCTGGGTCCCGTGACCTAGGACATAGACATATCCATAGGCCAAAGCCAGGGTTAAGCACAGCCAAGTCCTGGGACCCACTCCTCCTCCTCCTCCTCTCCTCCTCCTCCTCCTCCTCCTCCTCCTCCTCCTCCTCCTCCTCCTCCTCTCCTCCTCCTTCTCCTCCTCCTGCTCTTTCTTGTTCTCTTCTTCATTCTCCACTTTCTCCTCTGTCTCTCCCTCTCCTCCTGCTCTCCTTCTCGTTCCTCCTCTTTCTTCTCCTCCCCTTCTCCTTCATCTCCTTCTCTTCCTCTTCCTCCTCTTCTTCCTCCTCCTTGTCCTTTTCTTTCTTCTTATTTGATTTCTTTTTCATGTTACCATTTTCACAAAGGATGTTCATAGTTTCATGTCTGAAAATATTGTGAAACCATCTTATGCTTCTCTATTGTATTTCCTGGGTATTGTATTTAAGAGCTGCTATTCATTATTTAATCCCGGAATGATTTTTGGATGTACTTTATTAACTTATAGAAAGGAAATGCTTGTGGGCCAGGAGTTTGGCCTAGTGGTTAAAGTGCTTGCCTAGCATACATGAAGACCCAGGTTCGATTCCTTGGTACCACATACATAGAAAAAAGCTGGAAGTGATGCTGAGGCTCAAGTGGTAGAGCTCTAGCCTTGAGAAAGTCCAAGGACAGTGCTCAGGCCCTGAGCTCAAGCCCAGGACTGGCCAAAAAAGAAAGAAAGAAATCATTACACTCTTTTATTTATGCTACAAGCACATGCCCTGCCTATAGTGAGGTATGAGGTAGATTTTTTGTTGTTGTTGTTGGTCATGGGGCTTGAACTCTTGGCCTGGGTGCTGTCCCCAAGCTCTTTAGCTCAAGACTAGCTCCTTACCACTTTCAGCCATAGCACTGCTTCTGGCTTGTGGTTAATTGGAGATAAAAGTCTCAGGTTCTTTTGTGCCCGGGCTGGCTTTGAACCACGACCCCCAGATCTCAGCCTCCTGAGTAGCTAGGATTACAGGCGTGAGCCACTGGCACCTGGCTTTGGGTAGATTTTAAAACCATGGAAACATTATAAAATTGCTGTTTGTTAACACTGTCCCTTAGCTTTTTGTGTTGTTGTTCCAGGCTGGCATTCTACCACTCGAGCTGCAGTTCCACTGTGGTTTGAGGTGATACATTGGAAATAAGAGTCTCACAGAAGCCAGGCAAAGGTGGTTCACATATGTAACCCTAACTACATAGGAGGCTGAGATCTGAGAATCACGGTTCAAAGCCAGCCTGGGCAGAAAAGTCTATGAACTCTTATCTCCCATTAACCACCAGAAAACTGTGGCTCAAGAAGTAGGATAGTAGCCTGGAGCTGAGGAGCTCCGGGACAATGCCCAGACCCTGAGTTCAAGCCCCACCAATGGTCAAAAAGAAAAAGACAAAGCATCTCACAGACTTTTCTGCCCAGGCTGGCTCACACCACAATTTCCTGAGACACCAAGATTAAACCCAGCAGCCCGAGACTGGCATTCTATCATTTGAGCTGGACCCTTATGACTGGCCTTTGTGTTGGTTAACTGGAGATAAGAGTCTCTCACATTGTCTGCCTGGGATGGCTTTGAACCTTGATCCTCTGATCTCAATTACTTAAAAAAAAAGCTCAGGGACAATATCCAGGCCCTGAGTTCAAGCCCCAGGACTGGAGTGGAGGTGGGTGGGGCTGAGAGGGGAAAACTAGGAGAGAGCAAGGAAAGGGTGATATGGTTCCAAAAGAAATGTATTCTTGAGCCGGGTACTGGTGGCTCACGCCTGTCATCCTAGCTATTTAGGAAGCTGAGATCTGAAGATCACAGTTCAAAGCCAGCCTGGGCAGGAAAGTCCATGAGATCTTATCTTCAACAAACCACCAGAAAACTGGAAGTGGTACTGGGGCTCAAAGTGGGAAAGCCTAAGAGTGGGAAAGCCTAAGGACAATGCCCAAGACCTGAGTTCAAGTCCTAGGACTGGCCAAAATTAAAAAAACAAAACAAAACAAAACAGATTGTATACAGATGTATAAGCAAAAAACCAGGAGAGGCTTTCTAGAAAGCCTAGCAGACACACACATGTGCACACACACACACTGCATTAGGAAGAGATGCACGAGTGCACATGGGAGAGAATTGTGAGCCAGCCATTTTTTCCACTGCGACCTTCACCTCTGGTCCAGTGACTTCTGCCATAGAACTTCCTCTGTGCGCTCCAGAAATGTGGCACCAATGTTTCTTTATTTTTCATTTATGTATTTTTTTTGGTGCTGGTTCTGGAGCTTGAACTCAGGGCCTGAGCTTTTTCACTCAAGGCTACAGCTCTATCACTTTGAGCCACAACTGTACTCCCAGTTTTCTGGACTGGCTTTGAACCATGATCCTGAGATCTCAGCCTCCTGAGTAGCCAAGATTACAGGTGTGAGCCACCAGCTCAGGGCTTAAGAAAATGTTTTTTTTATCATCCATAGTGATGATAACTAATTCTTGTCTGACTCCTCTAAACCTCACGAGGACGAGACTGAGAAAACTCAGAGCCACTAGGACCAAAAGAACAACTGACTTTGCCTTTTTTGGTGTGTGCCAACCATGGGGCTTGAACTCTGGGCCTTGGGCACTGTCCCTGAGCCCTTTTGCCCAAGTCCAAGGTTCTACCACTTGAGCCACTTCCAGCTTTTTCTGTGATTAGTTGGAGATAAGACTCTCACAGACTGTCCTGCCTAGGCTGGCTTTGAACTGCAAACCTTAGATCTCAGCCCCTAAGTAGCTAGGGTGGCAGGTGTGAGCCACTGATGCTGTACAACTACTTTTTTTTTTATTATTTTGCCAGTCCTGGGGCTTGAACTCAGGGCCTGAGCATTCTCCTTGAGCTTTCTTAAGGCCACAGCACCACTTCGGGCTTTTTCTGCGTATGTGGTACCAAGGAATTGAACCCAGGGCTTCATGCATGTTAGGCAAGCACTCTACCACTAGGCCACATTCCCTGCCCCAACAACTTATTCTGAATGAGTATTTTGTGTCATGCTAGGCCATTCTTTAGTGGTTTATCCCTCATTTCACAGAATGACTCTACAAGGCCAATTCTAGTGTTTTTTTTTCCCCCTTCACCCATGGAGAAACCAGGACTCAAGGAGGAATTTGTTCAAGGTCACATAGAGAGTTCAAGGTCAAAAGCTGACTTTAAAACAACAAAATGTCATGGCAGCCTATTGCTAAACAGAACTGCTTGAAAGACATGCCACGTGAATCCTGGTATTCATCACCATGAATGTCTGTGGAGATAAACATTAAACAGTCCTAAGAGTGTTTATACATTGTCTTCGGTACAAACAGGGAAAAGCCATGAAAAGACCTGTAGAGTTGCAGACTGGATGAACGGGCTTACAGCCAAAGATAGCTGGTACAGCTGGCCTCTGGTGGCTCACACCTATGATCCGAGGTTCTCAGGAGTCTGAGACCTGAGGAATGGCGATTGCCAGGCAAAGCCAGCCAAGCTGGAAAGCCACTCAGGAAAAGTCAGAAGTGGCACTGTGGCACTGTGGCTTAACTGGTAGAGCACTAGTCTTGAGCAAAACAAGCCCAGGACTGGCAAGAAGAAGAAGAAGAAGAAGAAGAAGAAGAAGAAGAAGAAGAAGAAGAAGAAGAAGAAGAAGAGGAGGAGGAGGAGGAGGAGGAGGAGGAGGAGGAGGAGGAGGAGGAGGAGGAGGAGGAGGAGGAGGAGGAAGAAGAGGGGAAGGGGAAGAGGAGGAGGAACAGGAGGAGGAGGAGCAGGAGGAAGGGGGGGAGGAGGAGGAGGAGGAGGAAGAAGAAGAAGAGGAGGAGGAGGAGGAGGAAAAAACTGTAATTATCAGGAGTGTAGGTATGATCAACTACCCATGTTAGGGAGATCCATTTTTTATTTATCTATTTATTTATTTGCCAGTCCTGGGACACACAAGACAGTAGATCTGTCACATAAAGCACACATCTATCCGTACTGAATAGTTTCTAGTTAATACATGTCTTTTTTTCCTTTAATTCAGGGCCTGGGCGCTGTCCCTGAGCTCTTCAGTTCACGTCTAGTGCTCTACCACTTGAGACACAGCTCCACTTTCAGTTTTCTAGGGGTTCCTTGGCGATCAGACTTCCATGGACTTTTGTACCGTGGGCTGGCTTTGAACCATGATCCTCAGATCTCAGCCTCTTGGGTAGCTGGGATGACAGGCGTGAGCCAGCAGGGCCTGGCTTGATGCATATCTTTAGTATGATGCTCTTTCTCTGTTTTTAGAGCACACTAATTGTTTGGGGATAGCAGGCAAGATCAGATAGAGAGAGGGGCAGAGATGCTCTCTCTCTCTCTTTCTCTTTTTAATACTACAGCTTATGAGGGAATACAAGGGTTAAAATAAAGGAGATACTGCTGTGTTTATAAATTCCTGGCTTCCATTTATCTTATTTTCCCTCGTTTATCCTGCCTCAATTCCATGGCCACCCCAGAAAACAGCACTGCAGGACGTCTTCAGTGATTTCTGGCGGCTGTGGACATTGGCCTCAGGTTATACAGGGAGAATGGGGGGGGTCTGCAGTGACCCCAAGTCCAGGTCACAGGAGGGCCTGTAGGGGGACCCGAGGGCAGTCTTCTCTTTCCTGCATACCCCAGATCAAAGTTAAAGGATTTAAGCCGAGTGCAGGTGGCTCACGCCTGTCATCCTAGCTACTCAAGAGGCTGAGATCTGAGGATTGTGGTTCAAAGCCAGCCCAGCCCAGGAAGATCCATGAGACTCCAGCTAATCACAGAAAAAACTGGAAGTGGCACTGCTCCTTTTGCCTCACTGTGTGGATGCCTGGAGCTCTGGTTCATTTCTCTGATGCCTCTTACAGCACTTCAGATTGCTTCTAGAATGGTCTAGAGGCTCCACACAGTGTTAGGAGAGTCTGGGCATGCAGAGCGTGAGAAGGAAGTGGCCTGGAAGGAGGCTGGGTGTTGTGGGAAAGTCAGCTCGGCCACGGGCTCGGTGGGTCCCTTCACCCACTGGTGTTCTATGGCTTCGTGGACAGGCTCCTTAACACGGCTGTGGTTACTGAAGGCTTGTTGACCACTAAGTTTCCTCCCACCACATTCTAGAAAGACAAAGAAGCTCTTCCCAGCACAATAATAGCAGCTTTGTGGACTCTGGGCCTCAGCTTGACAATTTCCTTTCTGTCCTTTCTTCTTTTTTTTCTTTTTCTTTTATTATTTATTTTTGTCGGTTGTGGGGCTTGAACTGGGGGCCTCGGTGCTGTCTTTGAGCTCTTCAGCTCAAGGCCAGTAATGTTCTACCACTTGAAGTCACAGAACCACTTCTGGCTTTCTGGTGGTTTTACTGGAGAAGAGTCTCACAGTCTTTTAGTGCCTGGGTTGGCTTGGAACCATGATCCTCAGATCTCAGCCTCAAGAGTAGCTGGCATTCCAGGCTGATCTTTCATGAAGTTGCAACTCAAGCTTTCGCCATGGTAACAGCAGGAGAGCATTTCTTCTTGTGCAATTCCCTCCCTGCTTGTGTGTGTGTGTGTGCGTGTGTGCGTGTGTGTATCAGGCTAGCCTGAAGTCTTGTCTCTGATATCCAGAGGTGCACTTAGAAGGGAAGAAAATGTCCAGAAAGATGTCTGCTAGAGACCACACTCTGTGTTTCTTTTTTTGGGGGGGGGTGGTAGTGGAATGGGGGGGCCTCTTCTATGATCCCCGGGCTTCTTTAGCTCAAGGCTCCACAGCTCCACTTTGAGCTTTTGATTTTTGGAAGTTTTAATGGAGATCATAGGGTCACAAAGCCTGGCATCGGTGTCTACGGCTCACCTCTGTAATCCTAGCCACTCAGAAAGTCCAGATGGATATCTCACCAATGAATCAGTCCACAGCCAGAAGTGGAGGTAGGGCTCAACTAGCTAGCCTCGAGTGAAAAAGCTAAGGGACGGTGTCCAGGCCTTGAGTTCTGGCACACAACACAAGAAAAAGAAGGTGCGGAGGGGGGAGAAATGAGATTGTATCACTAATCAAGATGTGTGTTGGAATGAGTAAATTACTGGCAAAACTCAGACTAATTCCTGGAGTGTGTGTGTGTGTGTGTGTGTGTGTGTGTGTGCACACCCCAGTACTGGAGCTTGCGGTGTCTTGACGATACCTGGCACTCGACCTCTTGAACCACGCCACCACTGCTGCACAACTTTCTTTAGGAAGGTTTGCCATGGAAGCCGGCCTTTTCCCTAGCCCTGCAGAGGGCTTGGTTTGGGTACCCCTTCCATCCCTTGACTGTGACAGCAGTCCCCACCGGGGAAACAAGAAGAAGGGCGTGCATTATTATTACCTATTGGTATTCCAATGCTGCTTCTTGCGGTGGGAGCTCAGCCCCCCCACACCCCCAGGTTGTAGACCCCCCCCCTGCCCTCACCTTTTCAGTGTCCTGTGCATGCAAATCCTAGGATATCTTGCAACCGATTTCTGGGCGCCATGGTCTTTCTTGGCATCCTCTGGGCGGGGGCATTGGGAAGCCGGGGTGTGTCCGGGGCCTTCCTCCAGCGCTGCACCCCCACCCCGCCCCCCCCAGTCTGCAGGGTCGGGGTGGGGTGGGGTGGGGAGACCTGGGATCCCCCCCTCCTCCCTCCTCGGGGGCCTGCGTGTGCCTTGACTGGAGATGCTCGAGCCCGGGCCGGGGCGATGCGGGGAGGAGAGGCCGGGAAGGGAGGCCGGGAGGAGGAGGAGGAGGGGGGGGGGGGCCGTGCGCATCCGGAGAAAGGAGCGAAGAGCGCGTGCGCCGCCGGCCGCCCGGCTAGCTCAGTCGGTAGAGCATGGGACTCTTAATCCCAGGGTCGTGGGTTCGAGCCCCACGTTGGGCGGGGTGGGTCGTTGTTTTGCTTTTCCAGGGCAGATTTTTTTTTTTTTTTTTTTACAACTGTTTGAAGGTTAAAAAAATAAATAAAAAATTTAAAGCAAAGGCGAGGGGGGGCTGTGGTGGGCAGAAGGTCAACCCTGAGGCCATCAAACAGACACACATTGTCCAAGTGAGTTCCAGCAGAACAGTTCAAGCCCCATGAGCGACCAAGAAATTAAAATAAAAAAATACAATTATGTTATGATTGTTATTATTTTTTTTGCCTCTGTGGGATACTGGGGATTGAACTGAGGGCTTCAGGCTCTCCCTTGGCATCTTCACGGAAGGCTGGCGCTCTGCCATTGGAGCCACACTTCACTCCAGCTTTATAATATCATCAGAAATTCAAGATACAATTTCACTCGGGTACTAGTGGTTCACACCCGTTACAGGCGTGCGCCAACAGAGCCCCACTCCTTTTTCATTCTTATATTTGAAAACAGTTCAAGGCCAAGCTGGGTGGCTCATGCCTGTTTTCCTAGCTACCCAGGAGACTGAGATCTGAGAATAGCGGTTCAAAACCAGCCCACACACTAAAGAACATGAGAATTCTATCTCCAATTAACCTCTAGAAAACGGGAAGTGGGGCCGTGGCTCATAGGTAGGACGATAGTGTTGAGCCGAAGAGCTCAGGGACAGCACCCAGGCCCAGAGTTCAAGCCCCATGACCCCCCCCCCCAAAAAAAAGAGTTTAAGTTGGGGGCCAGGAGTGTGGCCTAGTGGTAGAGTGCTTGCCTAGCATGTACCACATACATATAAACGCTGGAAATGGTGCTGTGGCTCAAGTGGTAGAGCTCTAGCCTTGAGAAAGCCCAAGGACAGTGCTCAGGCCCTGAGCTCAAGCCCAGGACTGGCCAAAAAAAAAAAAAAAGTTTAAGTTGGGACGAGTGGCTCTTGCCTGTAAAATTCTTGCTACTCAGGAAGGTGAAATCTGAGCATGAGCGTTCAAAGCCGGCCTGAACTAAAAAGTCTGTGAGACTTTTACCTACAATTAACTACTAAAAACTTGTGGTTCAAGTGACAGAGAAATAGCCTTGAGCACAAAATCAGAGACAACATCCAGGCCCTGAGTTTAAGCCTGAGGACCTGCACAAAAACAAAAACCAAACTAGTTTTCAGAGCATAATAGCTGTATGGCAAGGTGCGGGGAAAATGGACCTTCTCTTAAATTGCTGGTTAAGATGTACAATATCCACATTATTTGACTTAGCAACTGCATGTCTTCGGTATGGAAAATGTAAAAGTGATGCAGCCAAGCACTGATGTTTCACCCCCAATAATTCTACCTACTCAGGAGGCTGAGATGTGAGAATAGAGGTTCCAAGCCATGCCAGGCAGGAAAGTCTGTAAGACTGTTATTTCCAATGAACCATCAAAAAGCCAGAAGTGGAGGTGAGGCTCGAGTGGTAGAGACTCAAATGGTAGATTTCAAGCCCAAGAGCTGGCACAAAAAATTTTATGTTGCAGCTCCAACAGACAAATTCCAGGAACTCTTATTTTCCAATTAACTAGCAAAAAAAAAATGTGAAGTGGAGTTTTGGTTCAAGTGGTAGATGGCTGTCTTTGAACAGAACAGCAAAGCAAAAGTATGATGCCCAGTATTTCAAGCCTGGGCATAGGCACACATAAGTGTGTATGCATGCACACACACACACACACACACACACACACACACACTCAGGAGGTTCTGTGGAAAAATTGGAATGAGACAATTAGACCTTGGCATCTGGGATCAGTGGGGGGACAAAACCAGTTGAAAGGAAGAAATAGAGCAGCTCTGCAAGCCAGAGTTTGTGTAGCTGGGTCTGTGCACCAGGACTGCTCCTGGCCTGGGTGCTGTCCCTGAGTTCTACAGCTCAAGACTACCACCCTACCCCTTGAGCCACAGCACCACTTCCTGATTTCTAGTGGTTAATTGGAGATAAGAGTCTCACCATGTTTAGTGCCCAGGCTAACTTTGAATCTTGATCCTCAGATCTCAGCTTCCTGAGTAGCTAGGATGACAGGCGTGAGCCTGGCTTGAAGTTTCCCTTTAAAAATAGGAACACTTCACTTAGCGTCTTTGACCTGGGTCGTAGAATAAGAATTTCTGGCCAAGTTACCATGGTAAGAAAGTCAGGAAGCAAGCAGACAAAAAGCAGATCGACAAGCAGAAAGGCTGGGGGGGGCACTCTAACAGATTGTGGGTGCTTTCTGGGGGACAGACAGACACAGACACACACAGCTCCTAGGTTGTCAGGGGTGTTACTGTGGTTCATGCAGAGGATCTGACTTCTAAGTTGTACAGAGATGGCTGTTTTATCTTTGCTCTAATCACTCCTGGTGTTGCAGAGTTTCTGGGTGTTTGGGACATTTCTCCCAGGTAAGAATGCACCCATAAAACAGATCCTTGTCCCTGAGCTAGGAAAGGTGTGCAGCTGTCCTTCAGCCTTTCTCTCAGGTTCATTCTTGGGGTGAGAAATGCCTCCCCCAGGAAAGCAGGCTCCTCCACTCATCCTGTAAACGTGAACACCCCATTTCCCCGTGAGGGTCTAAGCCTGCTTCAGAGCGGCTTTGGAGAGGAGGCTGTTAGGATGCAATCCCGAGTTCAAGTCCACACCCAGGCTGTCCGGGGGGGCTCCTGGGCCTGTCTGCCCAGGCTGGCTTTGAACCCGGGTCCTTGGATCTGACTCCTCCACTGCTGACCGGCATGGGCCACCCCGCCCGCCCCCATCAAGGGGTCCTGAGAAGAGGGGGGGGGGTCACCATGAAGAAACCTGGCCACAAAGGGCGCCCGGGCCCGCCAGGCAGCCCACCCACGGCCATCAGCCCCCAGCTGAGGACCTGGGCCCCGACACGGACCCCCCCATCACGTCCGTCCCTGCTGCGGGCTGCAGGCCAGGCCCCCACCCCGCAGGACCCCCCCCCCCCCACCCCGGCTTCAGGCCTGCAGCGCTCACCCGGGTACCAGGGACCCTGCATCCGGGCCTTTCCCATCACCAGCTCCATCTCTTCGCTCCCCCCTTCCCCCCCCCCCAGCGCCCTCTCCCAACTCAACAACTACACAAAGTCCCACCCGAGCCTCCTCCGGAGCCGTGGGGGGTGCGGGTGCTCGGGGGCGGAAGGGGGCCGCCCCTCCCCCGCCGCGGCGGCCGCCCGGCGGGACTACAAGTCCCGGCGTGCCCCGGGGCGCCGCGTGCGCATGCGCGGGGGACCGGCGGGCGGCCGTTGGCTGGAGCGGCGTGGCGAGCGGGTCGCGGCGCGGTGAGGTCGGCGGGCGCTGGCAAATCGGGCCGGGGATGTAGAGCCGGCGGCGGCTGACGGCGCGTTTGACGCGAGTTTGGGTGGGGTGGAGAGTGGGGGGCGGTCGTCGGGGGTGGTGGGAGAAGGCGGCGGCGGCGCGGCGGCGGCGAATCACTTATAAATGGCGCCCAAGCAGGACCCGAAGCCCAAGTTCCAGGAGGGTGAGTGGCGCGGGGCGGCGGGGCGGGCGCCACTGCGTCCCGGGAGGGCGGCCGGGCCCCGGCCTTTGTGTCGGGGAAGCGCATTGCGGAGGCCGAGGGAGGCCCGCCGGCGGGGCGGCCGCGGAGACAATGCCGGAGCGGGGCCGGGATTCGGGGCCCCGGGGGGTCGGGACGGCGGGGGCCGCGGCCCGGGCGGGGGGGCCCTCGCGGACGTGGCGGGGCGGCGGGAGCGGGGGGGATGGGCCGGGAGCCTCGGGGCGGGAGGAACTGCGTTGGTAAGATGGCGGCGGCAACCTGGCCGCGCCAACATGGCCGCCGGCGTCGGGAGCCCCCGAGGGGCCCGCGCAGCCCCCCACCCCCACCCCGACTCCCTCCCCAGGCCGCCGCCGCCGCCGCGCCGGCTCCCCCTCCCCGCGCCCCCTCCTCCTCAGGCAGCGCGGCGGCGGCGCGCGCCGTGCGCCTGCGCGGGCGGCCGGGTGGGCGTGGCCGGGCGGGCCGGGTGGGCGTGGCCGGGCCGGGTGGGCGTGGTCAGGGGGGAGGATGCAGGGGCCTTCGCCTTTATTTTTGTTTGGCGTGGCCCGGAGGCGGCCGCCTGGGCGCCCGCGCGAAGGCTCGGCCGACGATCCCGGGGCTGCGCGCCCGCCGTGCTCCCCCCCTCCCCCCGTCGTCGTGGGCATTGTCCTCGGCCTGGGCCGTCTCAGTTGTTTGTATGTCCACTTTTGAGTCGCAGCTCCACTTCCAGGCTTCTGGGAGTCTCAGGGGCTCTCCTGCCTGCGCTGGCTTTGAACCGCGACCCGAAGAGCTCAGCCTCCTGAGTCAGTTAGGGCGACAGGTAGGAGCCACCAGGGCTCAGGTTTATTTTATTTTTTAATTCCAGTCCTGGGGGACTGAAATCAGGGCCTGAGCACAGCCCTCGGGCTTTCCTCAAGGCTAAGGCTCTACCACCGACGCCACAGCACCCCCTTCTGGCTTCATGTATGTGGTACCGAGGAATCGAGCACGCTACCACTAAGGTCAAACCCCCAGCCCTGTTTTTTAAAATGACGGGGACATTGCAATCATGTGTGATTAATAGTGACTGGCAAGTTATTTTATTTTGGGGAGGGGAGGGGAGAAATCTCTAGCTGAGCATGGGTGGCTCACAGGCTGAGATCTGAGGATCGCTGTTGATGAGCCTCCATGTCAACCAGCTAAAAGCCGAAAATGGAGCTGAAGCCTTCTTTGGGAAAAGTTAGTAAGCGCTTGAGGTCAATCCCGGGTTGCACAACTATGCATGCACACAGCTACTGGATCTTACTGTGGAGATTCTAATTAGAAGTTCTGGGTGAGCTGTGGAATACGTTTTATTTATTTTTTTTTTTTGCCAGCCTGGGGCTTGAACTCATGGCCTGGACATTGTCCTTGGACGCTTCTTGGTCTACTACTAGGCTATGCTCCCAGCTGTGGAACAAGTTTTATATAACAAGTTTTAAAAAACGATTCCAGAAACTGGGGAAAAGTACAGGAGGATGACATTGCCCCATAAAAATAATATAGGTAGGGGCAGGCAAAAAGAGCTCAGGGACGGGGGTTTGGCCCTGAGTTCAAGCTCTATGAGTGACTAATAAAAGGACAGACAAAAGTAAAGTAAGATTCTTGGTCAGATTTGGGCGTCATGTAAGGGATAAACACTTGACCATTGTAGTTATACGCATTTGCTTCTTACACTTCAGCTTGTACAATGTTTATTCAATATTTCTGTTTTGTTTTGTTTTTTTTTTGCCAGTCCTGGGGCTTCAACTCAGGGCCTGAGCACTGTCCTTGGACTTTCTCAAGGCTTAGCACTCTACCACTTGAGCCTCAGCACCACTTCCAGCTTTTTTCTATGTATGTGGTACCGAGGAATTGAACCCCCCGGGTCTTTGTGCATGCTGGGCAAGCACTCTACCACTAGGCCAAACTCCCGGCCCCCCTTGTGCTTTCTTAAGGCTATCGCTTTTTTTTTTTTTTTTTTTTTAATACCAAGGACTCAAACCCTGGTGTTCATGCATGCTAGGCAAGCACTCTACCACTAGGCCACGCTCTCAGCCTTATCCCATGTTTCTGATAGCAGGTCTTACAGTCTGCTTTTGTTATGTACTGTACAAATGCTTCCTTCTCTGACCCTCCCAAGTAGCTCATCCTTCACTCTTCTGATTGTTAGAAATAATAGGAAATTATTCGCTTACAGGTCATTATTAATTTGATAGTGCTCAGTACACAAAGACCAGGTAAATAGGTTGGGAAACAGATACTCAGATTTGCTGTGCAATCATCAGATTTGAAGTATATCTTTGAGTTCTACTTAACAAAAGTACTGAAGTGTATTGCTGCATATTTCTTTGGAATTTAACCAACTTCTTTGGAAGTTATAGTCCACAATAGCAAACCCTTTTCCAATCTTTACTTGTGGTTGTTGAAACAAAATGGGCTGGAGATAAAAGTGTGAGGTGTATCTATAATCAGGTGCAGTCTGAGGTTGTACCGGGAGTTGCCTGCTTGCTTCTTTGATGAACAGCAATGGCATTTAAATTTTACCGCCAGTCCCTGCGTGTCACTTGGCTTTTCAGTCCTAACGGAATATTGGAATACTGAAAGGTATAACTCCCAAAGACCTAAGACTTTGTGTCTGTTCATTAAAAGTACAATTGAACATAGGGTAGTGTAAAATCTATCTCTGTGATTCATGGTAAGAAAACACATAGGAACGTGTGAAAAGTAATATGGCTAGAACAACCCAAGCCAGCTAACCTTGAAATAGCTCACTGTAGGAGCCCAAAGTTTTAGCGAGTTGAGTTCATTCTACACTGCTGCCTCTGTATCCTTACCCATTTTTCATAATTTTACTCTCAGCTGCTAATGTTGTCAGTTTGAGGTTGGAATCAAATTAATATCATTGTTTTTATTTTTGCAGGCGAACGAGTGCTGTGCTTTCATGGGCCTCTTCTTTATGAAGCAAAGGTATGGAGTTGGTTTCTTTCAAGAAAGTTGGCCAAAATTACTAGCCAGCCAGATTTGATCTTTTTTGGGAGGGAGGGTACTGGTAATTGAGCTTTGAACATGGTGCCTTGGAGCTCTTGACTGGTGACTTTCCTGTAATAATTTGTTCAGCTGCTTTTTTTTTTTTTTTTGCCAGTACGGGGCTTGAACTCAGGGCCTGAGCACTGTCCTTGGACTTTCTCAAGGCTAGAGCTCTACCACTTGAGCCTCAGCACCACTTCCGGCTTTTTTTTCCTATGTATGTGGTACCGAGGACTCGAACCCGGGTCTTCATGCATGCTAGGCAAGCACTTTAACCACTAGGCCAAACTCCTGGCCCCATGTTCAGCTGCTTCTAAGAATTAAGGTGACTTTGTGAAACATGCGTGTATTGCTTTTTAGGGACTGATTAGATTGTTTTTTAAATAATTGCAGCTCTTTGCTTACTTTGACCAAGTGGTGGAGCTTTCAAGTAACCCCAGAACAAAGGAGGATTGTGAGTTCAAGGCCAACCTGGACCACATAGGGAGATGCTGTCAATAACACAGAGAATGGGGTAGGGGAAGACAGACAATCAGTGCACAGATAGCTCGGAGGTCTCTGCTTAAGAAGATGGATTGTGGTTTGAGTCTCTGTTGGGCAGAAGCAGACCCTGCCCAGTCAACAAACAAGCCGGGCACACTTTTGTACCCCCTGCTACACAGGTAGTGTAAGCAGGATCGTGAGAGTGGAGACCTTCCCTGAAAAGCAAGGTAAAGCAAGAAGTGAGGGTGGTATGGATCAGATGGTAGAGCCTGTGTTCTAGCAAGCTTGAACAAGCCCTGAGTTTAAAACCCAGTTTGCTAAAATAAATTTTTTTTGGGGGGGGGCAGTCCTGGGGCTTGAACTCAGGGCCTGAGCACTGTCCTTAGACTTTTCTCAAGGCTAGATCTCCACCACTTGAACCACAGCACCATTTCCGGCTTTTCTCTATGTATGTGGTACCAAGGAATTGAACACTGGTCTTTGTGCATGCTGTGCAGGCACTCTACCACTAGGCCATATTCCCAGCCCCTAGACTGCCTTTTAATAAGTTGACTTTTTTTCTTTATTTCAGTGTGTGAAGGTTGCCATAAAGGACAAGCAAGTAAAGTACTTTATACATTACAGCGGTTGGAATAAAAAGTGAGTATTAGCTCTTTAAAATACAGTTGTAATACGCTGAAGCAAGAGTGAGCCATTTCCAGTCAGCTATTTTTTTAAAAATATCACTAGATTTTACCTGTAGGAGTATTTCCTATGATCTTGTGTACGTTAAATAGCTACTGTATCCACCAGCTGTCTATCCTGGTTGATGTGTGGCTGGCAGGCCAGCACACTGAAGGTATTGGTGCATTTTTGGATAGCCTGAGGTTTTGGTCTTAACACATCTAGTTAACGTGGCATTTCAAGAAGTTAAATTGAAAACTAGTTGGGATTTCCCACAGAGAAGGAGGATAAAAATTGACTTGGAAATGAGTTTACCAACTCATTTTATATGTAGTTTAGGAACATAGTGTTCATAGAAAGTGATTTCTTGTGGTTTAGCATGTTCCAAGTATAGAATTCAGTGAAATCTAGTGTTTTACTTAGTCATCATAGCCTTTAGTGACAGATCCTTCTCCATGGGAACTACAGAGAACTTCAGCCCAGGTTGCTTTTTTTTTTTTTTCCCTAGGTTGCCTTTTTCCCCCATTGATTCCTATAATTGAATGGTTTGTAATTTTTACTAGGATGGCATTTAAATTGGTTTTATTAATGCTTTGTCCTTCAAAGATGACATTACCAGTGACTCTTTACAGGTTGCTTTCTCTAAATGCTCTATCACCTGATTCATTCTCTGGTACCTGGGTGGTGCCATCTGATTTGATGAGTACTCTAGGGTTGTAGAAGGAAGGTCTTTATGTTACGTTCCTGGCCCTGTGAATTCAGTCTTGTTTTATACGATTCCCTCTTGGTAGGAAATTGTTTAAGTTTTCTTCCGTTAGTATTGTAGAAAGGTGGGAATGTCAGTGCATAAAAGCACATTCTGATAATTTGTATTTTTTTTTTTCTTAATCAGTAACTGAAGATGATCCCAGTTGTATTTTAATATTGTATTTTAAATGTTGAGAATTTGTGGAAATAATGAAGAGAACTATCTTTTGAGGTTTCAGAAGTTAAAACTGTGATCTAAAATTAATTCTTATATCCAGGAAATAGGAAAATTTACCTGTGGCTTTCTCTTCAAGTGAAAAATGAGATGTTGGGCTAGGAATGTGGTTTAGTGTTAGAGTGCTTGCCCACCATGCCTGAAGTTCTGGGTTTGATTCCTCAACACCACATAAACAAAAAAGACAGGAAGCGGTGTTGAGGCTCAAGTGGTAAAGCGCTAGCCTTGAGCAAAAGAAGCTCAGGGACAGCGCCCAGGCCCTGAATTCAAGCCCCAGGACTGACAGAACAAAAGCAAAAAAAAAAAAAGTTGGATTCTCTCTCCTCCCCCTTCCCTCTCTTTCTCTTGCTGTTGGTCTTCAGCTCAAAGCTAGCATTCTACCACTTGAGCCCTAGTGCCACTCCGGTTTTCTGGTGGTTGATTGGTGATAAGAGTCTTACAGACTTTCATGCCCTCGACTGTCTTTGAACTGTAATCCTCACGTCTCAGCCTTGGAGTAGCTAGGATTACAGATATGAGCCACTGGCATCTGGCTCATTAGTACTATTATTTTTTTTAAGTTTTGTTGTACAGAAATATTAGTACATAAGTCAGGTATTGTATCGAGTACTATTTTTCCTCCCGTCCTCCCCCACAGCACCACTTCCCTCTTTTTCTGATTTTTGCTGTACTGAAGAATCAAACCCAGGGATTCATGCATACTAGGCAAGCACTCTACCACTAGGCCACATTCCCAGCCCCTTGAGTATGTGTCTTTTTGAAGTGTCATCTCCTCCCTCCTTTTTCTCTCAGCTTTTTCTCTCCTGATCCCCCTCCCCCACAAACTGATGCATTTGCTTACTGGCTATGCTCTGTCAACTAATTCATGCCTCCAACCTTTAGGCTCATATTTTCCATGTTGATTTTTTGTTGACACCCAGATCAATTGAGAGTGCTGTGATGAAAACCTCTTATTTCCTATAGGAAATAAAGTCTTTGTGAATAATCTGAGTGGTGGAGACAGTTCAAATCTAACAGAGCAGCCTTGTAAACACCAAATTGTAGAGTAGGCCTCTGGCCCATCTATATAATTTTAAAGGATTTTTTTATTTATTTATTTATTTTGTATAACTACTTAATTACGTTTAGCCAGGTGTTAGTGGCTCACACCTGTAATCCTAGCTACTAGTAGGAAGCTGGATCTGAGGATGTGGTTTAAAGCCAACGTGGGCAGGAAAGCCTATGACACTTACCTTCAATTAGCTACCAAAAAGTTGGAAGCAGAGTTGGGGCTCAAAGTCATAGAGTACTGACCTTAATCAAAAAAGCTCAGGGACAGTGCCCATGTCCTGAATTTAAGCCCTAGGACCAGCACAAGGGAATTTTTTTTTTCTTTTTTTTTTTGTCAATCGTGGGGCTTGAGCTCTGGGCCTGGGTGTTGCCCCTGAGCCTTGAGTCACAGTGCTATTTCCAGTTTTCTGGTGGTTAATTGGAGATGAGTCTCTTGGACCTTAGTGTCCTGGACTGGCTTTGAACCTTAATCCTCAGATCTCAATCTCCTGAGTAGCCATGCCTGACAGGAATTTTTCTTTTTTTAATTAATTGCTTTAGCAATTCCACTTTAATAGCTTTGTATAGTAGGTAGTTTGTATACAATTATATCAATTCAAAGACTCAAAATACAGCTCAAGGACTGTATTTTAAGACTGGCTTTTGTACCTAACTAGAAATTGTGAAAATAACCAAATGCTATGGTTTCATTACTTAAATACTGTTGATTCCCTTGGTATTATGTAATCTGCTAACAGGAGTAAATGAGAGTTTTAAGCAGTTTTGTTTTTTACTTGGGGACAGTTGTGGGAGAGCGTAGCATTATATATCAGCAATGTTTGTGGTTAGATTGGTTTGTAAATTGGTTTGTAAAAAATTCTCAACCTTCAAAATAAACTTTGACAGAAACCTTTGTGTTTATTTTGGAAGTAGGTGGGCAGGGCTCTTCAGACATTAGCTAGTATGCTATACTATACTTTTTTTTTTTTTTTTTTTGCCAGTCCTGGGCTTGAGCTCAGGGTCTGAGCCACTGTCCTTGGACTTTCTCAAGGCTAGAGCTCTACCACTTGAGCCTCAGCACCACTTCCGGCTTTTTTCTATGTATGTGGTACCGAGGAATCGAACCCGGGTCTTCATGCATGCTAGGCAAGCACTTTAACCACTAGGCCAAACTCCCGGCCCCGCTATACTATACTTAACACTTTCCATAGACTTTGGGAATTAGAAGCTACCTTTCAGAAGCTACCTTTCGGAAATTCCAACATGCATATGCTTGATCTGTATGCTTGTTTAGCCATCAGCTGTTACTCTAGCAGAGATAACTTCAGAGCAAAAAGTATTGTCCATTTATTTCATCTTACTTTGATTCAGAAAGGATTTCAGAGCTGTGCCACATAAGGGAAACTCTTGAGAGTCCATTGGATATTACGTGAAGATGCTTGTTTAGATGAATTTTGTATGTTGTTGGGGGAGGGATGTGTCAGGTGGTAAACTGTCAGGACAATTGTCAACTTAGCTCCCTTGATAGAGAATTAAAATAGATCTTCATTTTGAAGAACAATTCTGACATCAATATTCCAGTTTCTCAAATTGGAATTTCCTTCAAACTTGAGTCTACTGTTTCCAAAACTTATATGTATTTCTAGATTTTCCCAAAATCTTGTAGGAGTAGGTTGACCCAGACATTCCAGTTTTCCTTTGTATATAAATCTGAAAGCGTATGCTAATTCTGGACCCAGTTACTGAGATCACTTTGTACTATGCTGTCTGTATCAGAAGTGCTGTGAGGCCCAGGCGCTCTGAACAAACTTTGAAGACACGTGAGGATATTGTAGCCCCTTTTCCTGTTCCTGAAGGAGTTCCCTCAGTGCACCATCCCCTCCTGACCTCTAGGTAAATGCATGTTTAAAGTTTTCTCTAGGAAATCATGTTGAAGAATGCTTTCTATTTATTTTTCCTTATGGCTACATTCGATAAGAGGTCAGAGGTGAGGAATCATTCAACAAAAGCCTTTGCCTTGAGCGTTTACCTGATGTGCACTAATGGAGCTCCGTCAGCGGGAGGAAAGGGCCCAGAGTGCTGGGCACTCAAAGAAATGTCGTTTTCTCTCTCTGTCTTTTTCTTCGGCCATCTTGGGGCTTGAACTCAGGGCCTGAGCACTGTCCTTGGGTTTTCTCAAGGCTAGTGCTCTGCCACTTGAGCCACAGCACTTCTGGCTTTTTCTGAGTATGTGGTAGCCAGGAATCGAACCCAGGGCTTTGTGCATGCTAGGCAGGCACTCTTATTATTAGGCCACGCTCCTGGCCCAGAAATGTCTTGTTCTATATTCCTTCTTTGGAAGGAAAAAAAGCCCACACCAGCATTGAAGTTGCAAGGAATTTTATAAAGTGCCAAAATGCCTTACTAACATTGTAACGATATAAGACCTTTACAGTGTTTAGAAAGCCTTCTAGTCAGCTTGGGAAGTTGCTGTATTCATTTGTGAGTGAACCAAGTTGAGGGATGGTGTGGTTTGGTAAGCCATTACAACTCTTTCATGCACAGGCTAATCTACCCAGGTGTCTGGATGGTGAGTATTGCGGAGTTTCAAATGTATTCTTCTTAACACATCAAGAGCAAGTGTGTCTCAAGAGTTGTATGCATATTTCTATTCACAGCACTGCAATGTGTAGGTACTGTTATCCCTGGCCTTGGGCTTGAACTCAGGGTCTGAGCACTGTCCCTGAAGGCTAGCCCTCTACTCCTTTGAGCCCTAGCTCCACTTCCTGTTTTGTGGTGGTTAAATGGAGATAAGAGTTTCAAGGACTTACCTGCCTGAGCCTGGCTGGCTCAGATCTCAGCCTCCTGAGTAGCTGGCATTGTAGGGGTGAGCCACCAGTACCTGGCCTAATGTTTTTTTTTTTTTTTTTATCAGTTTGTTAGGGACTGTTCCTCATCATTGATAATTAAATTCAAGTTATTTTCATTGTGACTTGGGTGCCATATTCTTGGCCATTTGTGAAAATGATGGGAATGACCTCTTTTTTTTTTTTTTTTTTTTTTTTTTTTTTGCCAGTCCTAGGCTTGAGCTCAGGGCCTGAGCACTGTCCTTGGATTTTTCTCAAGGCTAGAGCTCTACCACTTGAGCCTCAGCATCACTTCCGGCTTTTTCTAAGTATGTGGTACCAAGGAATCGAACCTGGGTCTTCGTGCATGCTAGGCAAGCACTCTACCACTAGGCCAAACTCCCCGTGGGAATGACCTCTTTTTGGACTCTGGCAATTAATATTCGGAATGCTGCTTCTGCGAGGGGAATAGCCTTTCATTAGATTTCCGTTTTCATGAAGAAAGGATCTGTAGTACCAATATCAAGAGATGGCAAAGAAACCCAAAGCCTGGCTTCTTGGATCTGTAGCAGTTCCTTGCAGGAGAGGAGAGTGGGTCATAGGGCTGGATTTTGATGCTGTTCTATTCTTTTTCAGCTGGGATGAGTGGGTTCCAGAGAGCAGAGTCCTCAAGTACGTGGACACCAATCTGCAGAAACAGCGAGAACTTCAAAAGGCCAATCAGTAAGTTGTGAAAAATGAGCCATGAGAGTCATATGCCATTACATTGGTTCCTGTCGCCTGTCAGCTGTGTGTGGCTTTGGCCTGAAGTGGTAAAAGGATGAATCCTGCCCATGTACCTTTTGTTGGGTTCTGTGGAAAGCACAGGGAACAGAGAGACTTGTTTTTACATGACTGGCTCATGTCAGAAAGCATACAGGGGTAGAGAAAGAGACGCAAGAGACTGCCTTACTTTCAAAGCTGAGCTGTGTACATCGGGATGGAAATGATGAAGAAAAAAATAAGGCTCAGATTAAATGCAGACCTGGGTTAGTGAATCCCAGAACACATGCAGGTAGCATTTTGGTTCGATACCGTCTGTTTAAGGCAGTCACCTTCTCCTACATCCACGTTAGAATTGGTAGGTGTAGAAGCAGCAAGACTTTTGTAAATCCCTGTGTGTGTCCAGTTAGCTAAAAATGGACGTGTGCCTGAATAAGAGTGAGCTTGGAAACCCTGATGAATGTGGAGTCCAGGTCCGTCTGGAACCACAGCCCCACTGTGTGTTTTTCAAAAAAGGACTTCCTTAACCGCACTGAAATGACTTTTGCAGGGAACAGTATGCTGAGGGGAAGATGAGAGGGGCAGCCCCAGGAAAGAAGACTTCTGGCCTGCAGCAGAAGAGCGTGGAAGTGTAAGGGGCACTATCCTGGGCTTGAACTCAGCACCTGGGCACTTTCCTTGGTTTTTTTCTCAAGGCTAGTGCTGTACAATTTGAGCCACAGGACTACTTCCTTTTCTGTGTATGTGGTACCGAAGAATGGAACCCAGGGCTTGATGCATGCGAAACGAGCACTTTACCACTAGGCCATACTCCCAGCCCTATGTGCAGTTTTATAAGTGTGATGTAAACTCAATACTCACATGTTAGAACTGGAAAATTGAAGGCCAGTGACACTGTTATTCGGTTATCAGGTAGTTTGTCATGAAAAATGCGCTAATGTACCGTTATCCTTTGTGACTCTGCCCCTGGTGTGTTATTAAGCCATTGTAGTTGAGTGGCATCAAGTACATTGATAATAGCCCTTATAAGTTACATCTGTGTACACATGGTGCTTTCTCTTAGTAGTATAGAATTACCAGCAAGATAAATTCTGAGGTAAATTTTGAACAAAGATGACTTTTTCAGTAGTTCTGCTATGTATAGTGGTAAAACAATATGAAAAGAACCAGTACTTGTTGACTGTAGACATTAGCCTCGTTCATTAGCCTGTAATATTGCAATATAAGCATGCCCGCGGACTTGGTGTGTACATAAAGTTTTTTCCCTTGGCTGGATTGGCAAATAATCAGTGAAACTCTTAGTAAGAACGTAAAGATCACATGTCGATCCACTCAGTACTGAGGCTTGAACTTGGCCTGTGGCCTGGGCAGTATCCCTGAGCTTTGCTGCCTGAGGCTAGCTAGCATTTTATCGCTTGAGCCGAGGCTCCACTTCTGGCTTTTTGAGTGGCCGATTACATATAAGCGTCTCAGGAACGTCTCCTGCGGGGTCACAAACCCCAGATCTCTGCTTCCTCAGTAGCTGGGGCTATGTAGGCTTGAGCTGAGCCTGGCCGTCCGTGCCCAGCCACATCCCAGGTTTCCTGATACCCATTTTGTCTTTGGTGGTATGCTGCTAGTCAAAAGGAAAATAATATACTCGATTATGTCACTTGCCCAAAGTTTTAAGTTTATTTTTGTTGTTGTATTAGAAGATCTCACGCTACAGGCCAGGCTGATCTTCTTACTCAAATTTCCCTAGAGCTGCCACCATGCCTGAGGTGAAGAGATGTTAAATTCCTACTCTTGTTTTTGGAAGCCACTTCACATTGGCTCCAGGATTTTGGCACCATATCACTGGGTTGGAACCCAAGAGCCTCATGTTTGTCATGTTGGTCTATCTCAGAGCTACTCCTCCAGTCCTTGTGTTTTAGATTTCTGTTTTAGATAAGGTCTCATGTTATCTGGTTGGCTTGACCTCAAACCACACTGGCACCTTTGACTGCCTGTAGTTGGGATGAGAAGTTTGCCCCTGTTCCTGGTAAGCCTGACTTTATTGAGATGAGGGTCTCACTTTGCTTTTCCCCCCGGTCCTGAGAAAACTTGGCACTCTGGCTCTCCACCTCTAGGTAACTAGGATTACAGTTGTGACCCATTGTGGATTTTTTTTTTTTTTTGGCAGTTCTGGGGCTTTAACTCAAGACCTGAGCACTGTCCTTGGACTTTCTCAAGGCTAGAGCTCTACCATTTGAGCCACAGCACCACTTCCAGATTTTGCTATGTATGTGGTTGGAGGAATCAAACCGGGGTCTTCGTGGATGCTAGGCAATCATTCTACCACTAGGCCAAAGTCCCAGCCCCCATTTTATGCATCTTTAAGTTAAAATTTTTGTTTTAATTTTAGTTTTTGTGTCTACTAAGGATTGAGATAGGGCTCCTTCTTCCCTGAACCACATCCCTAGCTAGCCCATTATTTTTGCGGGGGAGGGGATCATAGGGCTTGAACTCTGGGCCTGAGCTCTGTCCCTGAGCTCTAAAGCACAATGCTGCCACCCTACCCCTTGAGCCACAGCCCAACTTTGTGTTTTCTAGTGGTTAATTGGAGGTAAGAGTCTCACATGCTTTAGTGCCCAGGCTGGCTTTGAACCATAATCCTCAGATCTCAGCCTCCTGAGTAGCTGGGATTACAGGCGGGAGCCAATGCACCAGCATTGCTTGGATCTTTTGCTTGCTTATGGCTGGTACTCTTGAGCCATGCCTCTACATTGGCTTTTAGTTTGGCAGTAAGAGAGTATCAGGTTGGTCTGAACCATGATTTTCAGTCTCAGCCTCCTGAGTAGCTGGGGTTGTAGTTGTGAACTAGTGGTGCCTGGCCAGAAATTAAGTAGGCAAAGCTAGTCATTTCTTGTTTGACTGGACAAATAGACAAGAAGTCAGTTGTGCTAGTGGTGAGCTGGAGGGCCACTGCTCTGTCTTAGATACGGGAAAGAAAGAAAGCAAGGGGAAGGGAGATGTGACCGGTGTGAAGGAAGGAATTGACATGTAAGAAATATACAAATGGGAAAACTGCATTAAAGTAATTATGGGAAATTTTAAAGACTTGGTAGAATAAGTTAATATTCATAATCTCATAAAGGTGATATTTAGCTGAACTTTAAGAAATACTCTTTCCTTTTCTTTTCAGGAAAACCAAAAAGAACAAGCAGAAAAGTAAGACTATTAGCTTTCTTAAAATTAATCTCACTTTACCTGGAGAATGTTTGCAATTCGAATTCACCTTTTTAGAAAAAACTTTTTTTTTTTTCCTTGCTGTTCTTGGGGCTTGATCTGAGACAGGTATGAACCAACACTCTTGGCCTTTGGGCTTTCTCAAGGCTAGCACTCTACCACTTGAGCCATAGCACCACTTCTGGCTTTTTCTGTGAATGTGGTACATAGGAATCAATCCCAGGACTTTGTGCATGCTAAGCCCCATTCCCACCCCCTACTTACTGTGACATTTTTAAACACATATATAAACACATATATTTGAAGCATTCACATATATTACCCTCTCATGTCCCCCTCCTGTCAGTCCCCTTTTCTCAGATTCACCTGCTTTTAGTTTTTTTTTTCCCTTATATGCCTGTTGTGGGTCTTGAATTTAGGACTGCTTTGTCATTGTTCAAGGGTGATTGTGCTCACGACTAATTATAATTATCACTTTGAGGCACAGGAAACATTTTTGGCTTTTTGGTAGTTAATTGGAAATCAGAGTGTCTGAGGGACTTACTGATCTGGCAGACTTTTCAATGGGGACCCTCAGACCTCAGCCTCCTGAGTAGCTGGGATTACAAGTGGGAAAGCACCCGGCTTTCATCTGCCCTTGTCTTAATGATAGGTGGGTCATGGAGCTTGAACTTGGCCTGGGCGCTGTCCCAGAGCTTTTTAAGGCTGGAGGCTACCGCCCATTCCCTGAGCCTGGGCCCTGTCCTTGATCTTCAGCTCAAGGCTACGGCCCTACCCTTGAACCAAGCCCCACTTGCTGTTTTCTAGAGGTTAATTTGGGGATAAGCATCTCAGGTCTTTTTGTGTGTAGGCAGGCTTTGAACCTTGATCCTCAGATCTCGGCGTCCTGAGTAGCTAGGATTACAAGTGTGAGCCACCTGCATGCACAGCTAAGGATAGGATTTTTAATAGATAGAATGATGATAGTATTAAAAGATGCCCTTATTAAATAGGTAGAGCTGTTAAGAGTTAATTTTCCTTAAGAATGACAATTCTCTAGCAACATTTCTGTAGTGTGCAGTAAAGAAGTTGGATGTGTTAGGTGTGTCTTCTGGTGGCTTTTACTTAACCACAACTCTCCACCCTGTTTTTCCATAGCTCCTGGAAGTGGAGATGGTGGCAGTACCAGTGAGACGCCCCAGCCACCTCGGAAGAAGAGGGCTCGGGTGGATCCTACTGTTGAGAATGTGAGTTCTCCATTTCCTTTCCTCCTTTTAGATCCTTCTAGATAGGTTCTCCCAGCATGGCTGAGGCTAGCTCATTCTTCCTGTTCTACCAGGCATTTTGTTTTTGTAAAAAGTCTTTGTTTGTTTGTGCCAGTCCTGGGACTTTGAACTCAGGGTCTGGGGACTGGCCCTGGTGCTTTTTTTGCTCAAGGCTAGCTCTCCACTACTTGAGCCATAGCTCCACTTCCAGCTTTTTTTGGTGGTTGGTTGGAGATAACTATCTCCTTTGTAATTGTCTTCCTCAGATCCCAGCCTCCTAAATAGCTAGGATTACAGGCGCCCATCTTTTGCAATTTTTTTTAGTAGCCCGTTAGAATTTGTAGTCATAGCACATATTCTTGCTTCTCAAAAGCATTATTGATAAACTCCAGTTCCACATATGTGAGTAAAATGCTCTAGAATTGTTGCAATAAGAGGTGTTTTATTTCTAATTTTATTGTTCCAATTAGAATTATCAAAGATAGTATGGAAGCAAGATTTTAAACTTTTAATTGGAATGGCTTATATAGTTGCTAATATGTAAAATTAATGAAATTCTTACATTCCTAAAATGGTCATTTTCTGGCAGGTTTATATTAAATTGGTTATGTGAGTTGAAGGTGTTTCTTTAAAGGCAGTCATGTCTGGATAATCATCTGGAGATCAGTAATAAACGTGAAAAGAGAGTGTTCATTTCCAGAAGAAGGAAATTTACTAATGAAGTTTCTTCTTCACAGGAAGACGGTTGAGTGGGTAGCGGGAAGGGAAAGCAGATTCTTTTTTCCTTTTGCATAGCATTCTCGTATTAGGTTTTAAATGTCAGTCCCAGCTGTGTGAATGGTTTACATTGACCTAGTGTCTCTAGGGGCTAACACAGGCCTTTCTCAGAGTCCCATCTAAACAAGAAAATGTAGGGGCCGGGAGTGTGGCTTAGTTGTAGAGTGCTTGAATAGCATGCTCAAAGCCCTGGGCTCGATTCCTCAGTTGCACATACACAGAAAAAGCCAGACATAGTGCTGTAGCTCAAGTGGTAGAGCAGGGGGAGGAAAAAATAAAAATGTGTGTGTGTGTGTGTGTGTGTGTGTGTGTGTGTGTGTGTGTTTGTATTTTTTTTCTTTTTTTTTTTTTTTTGCTGACCCGGGGGTCTTGAACTCAGGGCCTGGACACTGTCCATGAGCTTCTTTCGTTCAAGGTTACCATTCTACCACTTGAGCCACAGCTCCACTTCCAGCCTTTTCTGTTTATATGGTACTGAAGAATTGAACCCAGAGGCTTCATGCATGCTAGGCTAGCACTGTACCACAAATCCTGATCCCCAGCGCTGTATTTTTTTTTTTTATTTTAAATACCTCCTTTATTTTTCCTGTTTAGGAAGAAACATTTATGAACAGAGTTGAGGTGAAAGTGAAGATTCCTGAAGAGCTCAAACCATGGCTTGTGGATGACTGGGACTTAATTACCAGACAGAAGCAGGTACGGTACCTAAAGAACTAGCAGGCCTCATGAGCTGATGTACTGTTCTTACTATGGCAGAGGTAAAGAGGGCCTGCTGTGGAGATGTCAGAGTGACTGAGACACTCAGAGTGTGTGATTAGTTGATTAGTTGACACACTTGGAAGTTACTCAGAAGATTACTAAGGTCAATGTGAATGGTGTTGTCTGTCAGTGAAAATGAACACGTATATGCATTATAGTCGCACAGCAGCACCTGCAGAGGAAGCTGAGTCTTACTGAGGTCTTTCATTGGCTTAGGGATATTTAACACGAGCCTCATGAGTTCAGTTGTATAAATCTGGAAGAGGAACTTTGCGGGGCACTAGTCCTAGGGTTTAAAGAATTGAGTGGGGGCCAGGAGCATAGCCTAGTGGTAGAGTGCTCGCCTAGCATGCATGAAGCCGTGGATTCCATTCCTCAGTACCACATAAATAGAAAAGGCCACAAGTGGTACTATTGCTCAAGTGGTAGAGCTCTAGCCTTGAGAAAGCCCAAGGACAGTGCTCAGACTCTTGAGTTCAAGCTTAACGACAGGCAAAGCAAAAATAAATAGCCTTGAGAAAAGCCAAGGATCGGGTCCTGAGTTCATACCCTAGGACTGGCAAAAAAATAAAGAACTCAGGGTTGGGAGTTTAGCCCAGTGGTAGAGTGCTTGCCTACCAGGCATGAAGACCTGGGTTCAATGCCTTGGTACCACATACACAGAAAAAGCCAGAAGTGGTGCTGTGGATCAAGTGGTAGTGTTCTCTCCTTGAGAAAGACCAAGGACAGTGCTCAAGCCCTGAGCTCAAGCCCAGGACTGGCAAAAAAATAAAAATAAACGAGCTCAGCCTCAGGCTTACTAGATGGGTGTTTTGTCACTGGAGTCACACCACCAGACTTCTTTTTTGTGGGGCAGGGGTTAGGGTCCTTGAACTCTGGGCCTGAGTGTTGTCCCTGAGCTCTTCAGCTCAAGGCTACCGCCCTACCCTTGAGCCACAGTGCTGCTTCTGGTTTTCTAGAGATTAATTGAAGAGTCTCACGGCGGGCTGTCTTTGAACCAAGATCCTTAGATCTCAGCTTCCTGAGTAGCTCAGATTACAGGTGTGAGCCACACCGGCCCCCCAGACTGCTTTATACTGGAGAAGGAATCTAAGCAAAGCGCTTAGGTGAGGCTGGTGGGGTGTGGGCTTGATGGTTGTGCAAGCCTTGGGGAACCTTGCAGTTGGGGGAGAGTACTCACAGTGTGACTCCTGACTTGAATCCTTGGCTTGGATTATGGGGTATGGAATACGTTGAATTCCTCAGCCACATCCATGTTTCCATGGCCGAATAGTGTGTTTCTTTAACTTACTAGATGTAATGCTGGCAAACTCGTGTGTGTGTGTGTGTGTGTGTGTACATGTGTGTGTACTGCTTGACCTTGCTCACCACTGATTCTCACTAGAGCCATGTCTCCTTTTGCTGGTTAGTTGGAGATGAGAGAGTCTCATAGCATTCCTGCCCAGAATGGCTTCCAATCAGGATCCTCCAATCTCAGCCTCCTGAGTCACTAAAATATATAGTCCCTGGGTAGAACCTGCATGATTACTTTGCACAGAGCCAGCCCCTGTGGCTCATGCCTGTAATCCTAACTACTTAGGAGGCCGAGTTCTGAGGATCACAGTTCAAAGCCAGCACAGGTAGAAAAGTCCATGAACCTGTACTTCAGTGAACCACCAGAAATCCAGAAGTGATACTGGGTCAGAGTGGTAGAGTGCTAGCCTTGAGCTGAAGAACTTCAAGAGATAGTGCCCAGGCAGAGTTCAAGCCCCATGACCGACCAAGAAAAAATAAATTACACTATAGATGATATATATATATATATATACTCATTGAAAGGCATTTGTATTAAAGTGTGCTTTTGCTTTCTAGCTCTTTTATCTTCCTGCTAAGAAGAATGTGGATTCCATTCTAGAAGATTATGCAAATTATAAGAAATCTCGAGGAAACACAGATAATAAGTAAGAGTATACTCTTTTCCTGTAGCCCCCAAGAGAGTTTGCCTGTGTTTCAAATGTGAAACATCTGCAGTTTCTACAATGTTAGGGCCATCAGAAATAAACAGAATAGCATTCATTGGTTTGATAGGGATTTTCTGACAAGCTTTTGTTGTTCTTTAGAGTCTAAGTTGGAATTTAGGCAACTTAAAGCTATTATGTGGGCATAAACAGGATCATTTTAAAATGGAATCTTTTTTCTTGTGGGTCATGGGACTTGAACTCTGGCCTCGGTGCTGTACCTGAGCTCTTCAGCTCAAGGCCCACTTCCCATTTTCTAGAGGTTAATTGGAGATAAAGAGGCTCAGGTCCTTTTGTGTCCAGGCTGGCTTTGAACCTTGATCCTTAGGTCTCAGCCTCCTGAGTAGCTAGGATTTCAGGCGTGAGCCACCATGCCGGGCTTGAAATTGAATCATTTTAACTATTAAAAAACTTTGATTTGAGGTCTTGGAACGTGACCTAGTGATTGCCCGGAATCACAGAGACAGAAAAAGCTGTAAGTGGCGCTGTGGCAGAGTGGTAGCACTGAGCAAAAAGTGTCCAAGGGCAGTGCCCAGGAAGTGGTAAGAAACCGCCCCAGGATTGGCAAAAACAAAACTAAAGGAAAAAAACCCAAAACTTGATTTGAGAATTGCAGTTTGCCGAACCTTGTAGCTTTTTGTTTTGTGCTGGTCTTGGGGCTTGAACTCAGGATCTGGTTGCTTTCCCTGAGCTTCTTTAGCTCGAGGCTAGCACTCTTTACTACACTGGCACAGTTCCACTTCCACTGGAAGTGGTTAATGATAGGAGTCTAACGGGCTTCTGTGTTCTGGCTGCCTTCCACCCATGATCCCTCCATCTCAGCCTCCTCAGGGGCGGGAGCCACTGGTGCCCGGCCCTTGGTGTATTTGTAGTCCATGCCCCTGTCCAGTCACTTAGGAAGAGGTCGCAGCAGTGGGAGTCGTAGCTGGTGTGGAGGAGAGGTAGCTCACGCGTGCTTGTTGCTCTCTAAGGGAGTATGCCGTGAACGAAGTGGTGGCCGGGATTAAGGAGTACTTCAACGTGATGCTGGGCACCCAGCTGCTCTACAAGTTCGAGAGGCCTCAGTACGCGGAGATCCTCGCCGACCACCCCGACGCGCCCATGTCCCATGTCTACGGAGCGCCCCACCTCCTGCGGCTGTTTGGTAAGTGCCACTCGGGAGCGCCGGGCCTCAGCTCTGCCTGTGTGGAGTGCAGGGGAAGTCACTTCCTGAGACCCACTCACTCCCACGGGGAGCTTAGACTAGAGGTTCAGCTCAGCACCACGCATTTTAAACGTGAAGACTTGGAGCTCTTGGCTCGGCAGCGCCGGGATTGGTTGGAGCAGGGCCTTGCTCTTCCTAGGCAGGGACTCTTGAGCCCCAGAGAGTTTTCAAGTGCTGTCGCTGTTTTCAAAGCAAGTGATGTTTGTCCATGCAGTGCGCATTGGCGCGATGCTGGCCTACACGCCGCTGGACGAGAAGAGCCTGGCGTTGCTCCTCAACTATCTCCACGACTTCCTCAAGTGAGTAGTTGCCAGCAGCAGTGTGAATTAAGGTGCAATAGAAGGTGGCTCTATGGGTTACGGTGGAGGAAGGTACGGGCGAGGTTTTGCCATTACGAGTGTATCGGAAGACTCTCTCTGGGTGCTCGGCATCCCTGGGATTTTTCGCTCAAGGCTTTTATTTGTGGTTAATTGGAAAGAGATGTCATGAACTTCACTGCCCGGGCCGGTTTCAAACTGCAATCCTTAGGTTTCGGCCTGCTACTGATTAGCTAGGATGACAGGCATCAGACACCAGTGCCAGCAAGGCTCATAATAGATGACGCGAAAACAAGTTGCTTGCATTTCCAGCTGTAGGGAAGGACTGAAGCCCCCTTCTGTGTGAAGCAGGCCCTGAGATAGCAAAGGCTTGTTGGAAGCCAGCCTGGGCTAGAAAGTTAGTGAGTCAAATGGAGCTACGGCTCTACCTTGAGCAAAAAGTAAAGCTCTGGTCTAGCCTTGAGGAAGCCTAAGAACAGGGCTTGGGCCCTGGGCTCAAGCCCAGGACTGGAAAAAATAAAGCTCTGACACGGCGTCCGGGCAGTCTGAGCCACAGGACCAGCTTAAAGGAAGGAAAGGCGCCCTCTGTGGTGGCAGTGCTGATTGGGTGTCCCCTGAACTGCCTGTCTGGTCCCGTGTGGGGATTGTGGCTCGTTGGTGTGACGAGGGCCTGGGGTGTGTGCGCGTGTGTGCAGCAAGGGCTTTGTCCAGGTGTGAGTTCTGAAAGCCTTATGATGAGTGTTTCTTTCTAGGTATCTGGCCAAGAATTCTGCCACCTTGTTCAGTGCCAGCGATTATGAAGTGGCTCCCCCCGAGTACCACCGGAAGGCCGTGTGAGCCCTCGCCCGGGATGTGTGGAACGCGCACATGTGGGATGTGTGTGACACGTTCCCGATCCTCTTGTACAGTGTACTTTGAAGATGTTAGTGTACTGCAGAATTGATCATTGTTTTGTTCCATTTTAAGCAGAGAAAATAAAGGGGTACCATGCCTTCCCTTTTCTTCTTTTCTTCATTTCCAAGTCGCTACCAGTGTATCCAGTGACGGAGGGCAGCCAGCTGTGCGCTGCCGCCTCGCCACAGCGCTGCCTCCATGCTGGGGGTCTCTCCCTTTGACACTACGCACTTTGATAATACGTGTGCTGCCGTGTGACCACGCTACAAGTGCCAAAGGCCCGGCCGTGTAGAGCCGCACCCCGCCCGCCCTGCTTTGTTCTGTTCTCATGGTGCTCCCGCCTCGCTCCCCACACGCTCAGTTGTTGAAGATTGGTGGCTTGTCTCCTGGTTTTGTACTTGTGTCTGATGCACGTTGACATGGTAGACGCAATGCATTGTGTAGCTACAGTTTTCTGGAAAAGTCAAATCTTTTAGGAGTTGTTTTTCAGATCTTCAATAAAAATTTTTCTTTAAATTTCAATGCCGGGTGATTGTGTGGGTGTGTTCGAACCCACGTCCGCTCAGCTTTCCTTCCTAGCTCTGTGCCACAGGTAGCTGGTATGGTGTTCACATGAGGGCCCTGTGGCACAGCTCACGCTGTGCACCTGCGCCCCTGTATAGCGGCCACTGGGCGGGGCCTTCCCCTTGGGGTAAGCTCATTAGCAATGCAGGTGGTGGACAGGCCTGGAGGGCCATGGTAAGGGGCACAACTGCTCCCCCCCCCCCCACCACACACACACACAAGGAGGGCAGCAGTCCCCTCCTGGGTCAGGTAGCCTCCTGCCCCTCCCCTGTCCAGCTTCTGAACGGATTCCTTCTGCCATTTTGTGGATATTGCCGCCACCTCCATGCTCTCCCCTGCCTTGTTTTCTTGACACTTGGGACGCAAGTGTTGGTACCTCATGGTGGAGAAAGGGCCTGGAGTGGGGCCCGGCTGAGAAGGAAGGCTTTGCTCCTCTGGCACGTGTTCCACGGCCTGCAGAGGACTTGTTTTTCTTTACTTGGTTGACACTGACTTCGTGTCTTCATTTGCACCCTATGTTGATAATGGAACAGTTTTCCTTATGTCAATCCTGGGGCTTGAACTCGGGGCCTGGGCACCATCCCTAAGCCTCTGTGCTCAGCGTTAGCATTCTACCACTTGAGCCACATCATCACTTCCGGCCTTTGAGTAGTTTATTAGAAAAGTCTCTCAGACTTTTCTGCCTGGGCTGGCTTTGAACCCTGATCCTCAGATCTCAGCCTCCTGAGCAGGTGGGATGATGGGTGTGAGCCGCTCTGGATTGCAGTGCTAGAGGGAGTCAGCCGGGTGGGTGGGTGCCCGGGAGTGGCACAGTGGAGTGAGTGCCAGGCCGGTTGGGGCCGGGAGGACAAGATCTGTGGACTCAGGAGGCCGCGTCTGAGGGTCAGGGTTCAAAGCCCGCCCAGGTGGGGAAGGGAACCCCCAGAAAGGCGGAAGTGGAGATGTGGCTCTCAACAGTAGAGCGCAAGTCCTGAAGAAGAACGCTCAGGGACAGTCCCCGACCCCGAGCCCAACACGAGGAGGTGTGGGCACCCGGGCGAGGCCGAGGCCTGGCGAGGGAAGGCAGGAGGGGGCGTGGGCAGCGAGGACAGCTGAGGTGGGACAAGGCCAGAGCGCCAGCCCAGGCCTGGCCAGGCAGGCTCGCCGAATGTTTATTGAACAGAAGCCACAGAAGAGCAATGGCGGCTCCGGGCCCCCTGTGGCGGGGATTCTGGGAAAGGCACTGAAGGCACGTGGCTGGCCATTGGCTCTCTGCCCTCCTCTGCCCTTGGGTTCCCAGGCTGGGCAGGGGCATGAGGGTGGACTGCCCTCACTTGCTCCACTGCAGGCCACCGGTCCTTCTCATAGTCTGACCACGGGTCGCCTCCACAGCCTGGCTCACACCTGAGGGATGGGGTAGGAGGCGCAGGCCGCGAGGCCGCACATGTTCTTCCCTCGCTCGATGAGGAAGTACCTGGGGGGGAGGGGGTGGGTGAGGCTTTTCTAGAATGTTCTGCCACTCCCTAAGCCCTGCCTTGGGCCCTGTGAATTCACTCAAAGACTGACCTTCCTCCCTCCCAGCCACCAAAGGAATCTCTTCCTCCCCAGTGACTCCCCCAAATCAGCTGGGGCTCCCAGCCAGGGGCTTGAACTCGGGGCTTCTGATGGGGATGGGGGAGGGGAGCTCTACTCCTGGAACCACGCCTCCACTTCCTGTGGTGTTTTTCTCCCCTGGTTAACTGGAGATAAGTGTCAGGTTTGTCTGCCTGGGCTGGCTTTGAACCAGGATCCTCATCTCTGCCACCCATGTGGCTGGCATGGCATGGTGTCCTGCTGCAACAGGAAGCCAGACCTCCCAGCAACAAGCTCCCGCCCCACAACACCTGATGGGACCCCCGGAAGCTGCTCACCCCTTGTCCCCCCAATAGGAACCCCAGGAGTTTTTCACAATCCAGTAGGGGACCCCGTTCTTCTCTCCATAACCGACAGCCAGGACAGCGTGGTTGACTTTATCTGGAGTCTTATGACAGGAAGTACTGGAACAAGGAAAAATGGCGGTCAGTGAGGAAAGGGCTAGAATGGCCCTCAGTGCTCATGGACTTTCCTGCCCGGGCTGGCTTTGAACCATGATCCTCAAATCTCAGCCTCCAGAGTAGCTGGGATTACAGGCGGGAGCCACCCCCCCCCCCAGCACAAATGTCTGCACGTCAGTTTCCTGCGCCAGTGGAAGCCACCTCAGTCGATGGCAGAGCTCTGGCTCAGGTGTGGCCCTGGTCCCCCCGGCTCACCTGGAGTACACCCCACTTTTATACATCATGAAGTCTTCCGTCACCTCGAAGGCAAAGCTCACAGGGTTGTAGAGGGCCACAGCCTCCACCATGGCCTCCTCGTCGTTCTGTGGTGGACAGGACAGACAGACACCCGCCCAGTCACCTTCCACCCACAGCCAAGGCAGCACTGGGGGAGGACCCCCCCCCATCCGACCCGGCCCTCCTGGCACAAAATCTGGTTGGAGGCTCAAGCTATGCAGCGCCTGACTAGCAGGCTGTGGTCGCAGGATGCCGGGACCCCAGGCCAGCCTGGCCCCCGGGTCAAGATGGGGAGGTCACAGTGAATTAGCATCAATAGACTTCAGGAATGTCCAGAAGGAACCGCATCACGTCTGCACACCTGCCCCTCATCTGCACGGCATCTTCACATCTGCCCCTCGTCTTCACACCTGCACTGCGCCTGCCCCTCGTCTTTACACCTGCACTGCGCCTGCCCCTCGTCTTCACACCTGCACTGCGCCTGCCCCTCCTCTTCACACCTGCACTGCGCCTGCCCCTCGTCTTCACACCTGCACTGCACCTGCCCCTTGTCTTCACCTGCTCCTTGTCTTCACACCTGCACTGCACCTGCCCCTCATCTTCACACCTGCACTGCACCTGCCCCTCGTCTTCACCTGCCCCTTGTCTTCACACCTGCACTGCACCTGCCCCTCATCTTCACACCTGCACCGCACCTGTGCCTCTGCACCGCACCTTCATATCTGCACATCTGCATTGTATGTGCACCACACCTGCACCTCATCTGCACATCTCTCCACCTCTCTCCAGCCCACCGCTGTCCCCTGCAGGGTCTCCAGGCCAGGACCGAGGGCTCCAATCAAGTTCTCGGGACGACAGCGGCCACAGCCCAGCCAGGGGAGTCTGTAGCCAGGGCCAGTGGCTAAGGCTGGTTGTGGCAGTGCCACTACTTCAGTTCAAATTCAGCCTCCACCTCCTGGCTGGACAGCCTCGGGCATATGGCGGCTACTGTGGGCCCAAGGCCTCTTCCCCTGGGTCTGCTCCTCATCTACATCAGGCGGCAGTGCGCTGCAGAAGCTGCTGGGACACTGGCAGGAGCAGGTGGGGAGGCTGAGGCTGCAGCAGGGCCCGGCCGCTCCACGACCTGACATCTCTCACAGGCTTCTGTCTTCTGGCGAATGGGGGTTTTGGTCTGCCCTTTTTTTTGTCTTTTTAATGGTACTGGGGTCTTCTCTCTGGCCTGGACGCAGGCAGGCTGGGTCACTCTACTGCTGGACCATGCCTCCAGAATCTTTTGCACTGGTGATCTGGAGACAGGATCTAGATATTTTATCCAGGAAGTCACCTGGACCACAATTCTATTTTATGCCTCTTGTAGTAGCTGGGCTGCCAAGTGCATGCCATCACTCCTGGCTATCATGGAGAAAGGGATCCAGCGACTTTTTTTTTTGCCTTGGCTGGTCTCCCACGCCACCATCCTCCCGGTGACAGCGTCTCACGCAGCGGGGACCCCTGCACCCCCTCACCGCATTTCCCAGACTAGAGACAGAAGCACCAGCCCTTCTGTGGGTGGAAGCAAGGCGTTCCACCCATCCGGGGCTTCGAGGCTGTCATCATGGCGGGGACACAGTGCCCCGCAGAGGAGACCCCGGCACTCACCAGCGTGATGTTGGCGACGTCCTTGACAAACGCGATGGCCTTCTGGGGCTGGAACTTACAGTCGCTGTTCTGTTCCAGACAGGCAGAGGGTGGAAGGCACGTGAGGGAGGGCTCAGCCCAAGACAGGGTCCGTCCACCCCAAAGTGAGCTAGCAACCCCCCCAGCCTGGCACCGACGCCATGCCTGTCATCCCAGCCACTGGGAGGCTGAGGTCTGAGGATTGCAGTTCAAAGCCAGCCTGGGCAGGAAAGTCCATGAGACTCTGATCACCAATGAACCACTAGAAAACTGGAAGTGGTGCTGTGGTTCAATGTGGTGGAGACTCAGCCTCCAGCAGAAGAGCTCAGGGACAGCGCCCAGGCCCTGAGTTCAAGCCCAGGCCTGGCATAAAAGAAGATGGCATCTCCCAAGCAGTAGTTACATGGCCTTGGTGAGAAGACGGCTGGGAACGGGCATCACTGGGCAGACAGCACAAGGCAGCATGGCCAGAAGTGGAGAGCAGTGGGTGGGAGAGTGCAGAGTGATCTTCTGATTGGTTGATGGGTGAGCTGACTGGTTGATGGGTGATGGTGATTGGTTGATGGGAGGTCAGGTGTGGCTGGGGCGGGACACGAGCCCCCAGAGACTCAGAACCAGGCTGGTATGCAGGGCAGTCAAGGCTGGAGCTGGAGGCCTGGCATCCTTCATTTTGGTGCCAGTCCTGGGGCTTAAACCCAGGGCCTCTTACTTGCATTTAACTTTTTTTTTTTGGCCAGGCCTGAGGCTTGAACTCAGGGCCTGAGCAATGTCCTTGGACTTTCTCAAGGCTAGAGCTCTACCACTTGAGCCACAGCACCACTTCCAGCTTTTTTCTATGTATGTGGCACTCTACCACCAGGCCACATTCCAGGCCCAACTCTAACGTGACTTTACCACTGGAGGTTGGGTGCTCCACCCCTTGAACCATCCCTCTACTTCTGGCTTTTTGCTGGGTCACTGGTGATAAAAGTCTTCCAGACTTAGCTGTGTGCACAGGTCTGAACTGCGATCCTCCCATCTCAGCCTCCGGAGTAGCTGGGAAGCCAGGCACGCATGCCCAGCTGTGCCTTCTGATGAGGAGCAGGGACAGTGCTGGGGGCCCTGGGGAGTCAGCAGGCTGCCTAGGGTGGGCCCAGGGGAGCAGAGGGAGGGGGGGCAGGGTAGGAGACAGGGTGCCGGTCCCCTATGTGGACAAGGGCTCAAGCCAGCAGAGACAGTTGTGAACGCTGGCGCCAGGGAGCAGCGGGAGGGAGGAGGCCATGGAGGATCGGGAGCGGAGGCCCCGGCGTTACCTTGCCCTTGTAGGGGTAGGTATCCTCTCCCATGATGCCCTTGTTGTAGAGAATGTACTCGAAGGCCTGGCTGGGGAGACCCCTAAGGAAAGAGCACACAGGTGAGGACCCCCAGCCCAGCCTCTGGGGCTGGCCGTCTGTCTCTGATACTATCCCAGCTACTCAGGAGGCTGAGACCTGAGGATCGCAGTTTGAGGCCAGCCTGCGCTGCCAAGTGAGGCCCGAGTGCCTCATCTCCATTTCAGCAGCCAAATGCTGGAACGGGGGTGCGTGGCTCAAGTGGTAGAGTACTAGCCTTGAGCAAAAGAAATAAATAAAGCTAAGCAAGGGCACCAGGCCCTGAGTTCAAGCCCCAGCACCAACTAAGAAAGATGGTGGATGTCTGCGTTTCTCCCTGTGTGCAGAGGGCCCTCAGCCAGGCGGCACCCTGGAAAGGGGATGGATTGCAGGAGGCAGTGGTGGCAGACAGGCCCAAGCATGGATGGAAGCCCTGCCTCAACCATTTGCAACCACTGGGGGGGGAGAAAGAGGGTGTCCTGGGGGAGGAACGTACCCCTGGCAGCCATGGTTGTTGAAGTCCTGGGCACAGTCCACCAGCTGCTGCTCGGCCTGGAAGAAGGAACACACCCCAGGGAGCCCCCGCCTAGCAAGGACTTGGCACAAAGATGCCAGCTGTCCCCCTCCCAGCTGGCACCCCGTATCCAGCTGGCATCATGTCCAGATGCCATGATGGACCGGGCATTGGTGCTCACGCCTGCAGTCCCAGCCACTCAGGAAAGTGAGACTGGAGGATCCAGGTGCAAAGCCAACCCAGGAAGGAAGAATCTGGGTGACTCGTCTCCCCAACCAATCACCAAAAACCTGCGGTGGAGCTATGGCTCAAGTGATGCAGCACCAGCCTTGAGCAAAAGAAGCTCAGGGACAGCGCCGAGGCCCTGAGTTCGAGTCCCAGCCTCGGTGGACCATGCCCTCTGGGTCACCATCTTACCAGGGACAGCATTTTGCCGCTGGCAATGGCCACAGCAGACTCCAGAGCTCCCGTGGTGGAGAAAGTCCAGCAGCTGCCACATGCTCCCTGCAGAGGCCAAAGAAAAGTCAGCGTGGGCCCAGTGCTGGACAGATTCCCAGACACGGTCAGCCCGGAGGGACGCAGAGCTGGGGCCCCACGACTTCCTGGAAAGTTAAAAAAAAAAAAAAAAAAAGCCAAGTGGTGCTGGTGGCTCCCGCCTGTCATCCCAGCTACTCAAGGGGCTGAGATCTGAGGATCCGGGTTCAAAGCCAGCCTAGGCAGGAAAGTCCCTGAGTCTCTTTAATTATCCTCCCCAAAGCCGGAAGTGGAGCTGTGACTCAAGAGGCCGAGAAACAGCCTTGAGTGGGAAATTCTAAAAGGACAGTGCAAAGGCCTGAGTTCAAGTCTCAGTACTGGCACATCTGTGTATACGTATGTGCACGCATGCAAACACACACAAATACATGTGTTCATATGCAAGGTTTTTTTGGGGGGGGGAACGGGGGGTCTAAAACAGGGGCTGGAGTTTGGTACCTGATGCTTTGGCTCACCAGCTGGTGATCCACCAACTACACCACGCCTCCACCCTCCCTAAAAGTTTTCTCATGCAGTTTTGGCCCTAAGCCAAGACTAGGTGAGAAGGAAAGCTTCCGGAGCTCAGAGGTCAGGCTCTTCCTGAAGGTCACTCAAGGGCCACACACGGAGGGACCCAAATCCAGACCTGACCAGTGAGTGAAGGGCTAGAATGCAGAAAAGGTGTTGGGCTGCAGGCCTGCAGGGGGTGCTGTGCCCGCCGTATCCTCCTCTCTGCCTGGGACAAGCTGGACTGGCTTCCGCCTCGGGCCCTCTGGAGCCCTGCAGGACTGGGCAGGAATGGATCCTAGTTGGGCACAGGATGCCCATTTACCATGACAGCCAACTCACAGGTAAATGGAGGTACCGGGAGGGGGAGAGGGGAGGGAGCCAGGTGTCAATTTCAGGCGTGTGTGTGTGTGTGTGTGTGTGGTGTGTGTGTACACTGGGACTTGAACTCAGAGCCTGGGCACTGTCCCTTAGGTTTTCCACTCAAGAAAGGTGCTCTACCACTTGGGCCATATCTCCACTTCTGGCTTTTTGCTGGTTCACTGGAGAAAAAAAAATAATCTCCTAGACATTCAAACAATGACCTTCCTGAAGTGCCGGGATGACAGCCGGGAGCCATCAGCGGTGGAATTTTCATAAAGCAGCCACTTGCCCAGCCTTGCCAAGGAAGACGGCTGGAGGAGGGGACCTGGCCGCCGGGGTGATCTGAGGCTTGGTCCCCACCGATGTGGCTGTCAGGAGAGGAACGCCCAGGCTGGTGTGCATACCTGGTTCTTCACTGGGGAGACAAATTTTCCTTTTGTCCGCCAGTCCACGGAGGGTGGATAGGGACCCGTCCCCCGCAAGTAGTTGCTTTTGGTGGCTGAGCAATTCTGGAACAACCGAATATATTATGTTCAGGAAAAAGGACACAAAAAATACTGTTTCCACACACACACACACACACACACACACACACACACAATGTATGTGGTACCGAGGAATTGAGCCCCAGTCTTCCTGCATGCGAGGCAAGCACTCTACCTCTGGGCTAAACTCCCGGCCCATAAAATAATACCTTTTGTCTTCCTTCTTCTCCTTCCCAGAGTGTAATTAAAATGGAATTACCAAGTGGAATTCCTGGTGATTCCTGCCTACCATTCTAGATAGTCAGGAAGCTGAGATATGAAAGTTCAAAGCCAACCTGAGCAGAAAAGTATGCGAGATTTATTTTTTTCTTCTTCTATGGGTCATGAGGCTTGAACTCTGTCCCTGAGCTCTTCAGCTCAAGGCTACCACCCTACCCTTGAGCCAAGCCATACATCCTGTTTTCTAGAGGTTAATTGGAGATAGAAGACTCAGGTTCTTCTGTGCCTGGGCTGGCTTTGAACCTTGATCCTCACATCTCAGCCTCCTGAGTAGCTAGGATTACAGGCGTGAGCCACCACGTCCAGCTTTCATTTTTTTTTTTTTTGGTTGGTTGTGGGGCTTGAACTCAGGACCCGGACATTGTCTTTGAGCTTCTTTTGCTCAAGGCTAGTGGCTCTAGCCCTTGAGCCACAGCGCCACTCCCAGTTTTCAGGTGGTTAAGTTGGAGGTAAGAGTTTCACAGGCTTTTTAGCTCAGCCTAGCTATGAACTGCCGTCCTCATATCTGGATTGCTTTTCAGTGAATCACACCTACCTGAGGTAATGTCCAAAGGTATTTTTGTTTGATTTCAGCAAAGCTCATGTCTGAAAATTGGTTGAGTGCCACTGAAAGAGAAGCAGAGGAGGTTGAGAGGCACCTCAAAGTGGCTGATAATAATGAGGGGCTGGGAGCGTGGCCCAGTGGTAGAGTACTTGCCTAGCATGCACAAAGCCCTGGGTTCGATTCCTTAGCACCACATACACAGAAAAGGCTGGAAGTGGCTTTGTGGCTCAAATGACAGAGCAAATGACCTTGGGCAAAAAAGTGTCCAAGGACAGTGTGGCAGGCCCTGAGTTCCAGCCCCAAAACTGGCAAAAAAAAAAAAAAGAAAGAAAGAAAATAATGAAGCCCTTTGTTCACTCATATTGCTTGTAGACTACTAATTAATTTCTTTGGGGGGTGCAGATACTGGGGGCCTTGAATTCAGGGTCTCATACTTTTTCCCCCTTTTTTTGCCAGTCCTGAGGCTTGAATTCTGGGACTGAGCACTGTTCTTGGGCTTTCTCAAGGCTAGAGCTCTACCACTTGAGCACCACTTCCGGCTTTTTCTGTGTATGTGATACTGAGGAATTGAACCGGGACTTTTGTGCATGCTAGGCAAGCACTCTACCACTAGGCCAAACTCTCTGCTCAAGGGTCTCATACTCTTACTTGGCTTTTCCCACGCAAGGCTGGCGCTCTACCATTTAAACCACAGCTCTACGTCTAGCTTTTGGCTGGTTCATTGGAGATAAGAGTCTCACAGACTTTTCTGCCCAGGCTGGCTTTGAACCATGATCCTGAGATCTCAGTCTCTTGGGTAGTTAGAATAACAGAGGTGAACCACCAGCGCTTGGCCTGAGTCTGTGTGGCTGACACCCCCAAATCCCTGAGTGGGTTCTGAGCTGCTCGCGCCCTGGAGGAAGGGTGACCCCTGCCCCCCAGTACTTTTGAAGGTGTGGTTCCCTTCGTTGTGGGCGTTGATCTTCCGCCAGTTGCTGGTGAAGGTCTGGAGCCTGCGTGGGTATTCCTCCGCGCTGTATGTCTTCTGATGCTGAGACAAGACAGGCCAGTAAATCACGGGAAGCTTACCAGGCAGGGGTGGGAACCCGATCTTCCCCTCTACCATCCCTATCGAGTCACATCCGTGTCCCGGGGGCGGGGGGGGGGGGGGGGGGGGCGGTGCTCCTTGACTCTACTGGCAGCTCCAGGAAGTCACAAAGCAAGTGGCCCATTTCCCCAGCCACCAGCCACTTCCCCCCGACACCAGAGACCCGTGGCCGGGAATCCAGGCCTGGAGGACACACCTGCCAACAGCCGCAGCTGGGGACAAAGCACAGGTGCCGAGCCAAGGAAACTCCACCACTGTCCCCAAGCACCCCCCCCCGACACACACAAGAGATCCCCACCTTCCTTTATCACCACCCTCATCATCACTGTAACCATCACCATCTCCTCAATCATCATCATCATCATCATCATCATCATCATCATCATCGTTTTTGTGCTGGTTCTGGGGCTTGAATTCAGGGCCTGGGTGCTATTTCGAACTCTTTTTCTCAAGGCTGGAGCTCTACCACTTGAGCCACAGCTCCACTTCCAGCTTTTTTGGTGGTTCATTGGAGATAAGAGTCTCGTGGACTTTCCTGCCTTGGCTTTCCTTTCCTGGCTTGGAACTGTGATCCCCGGATCTCGGCCTCCTGAGTAGCTAGTACACAGGCTTGAGCCTGTCTACAAAGGTGCTTCGAGCACAAAATAAAGAAATCTCTCTCTCTCTTTCTCTCTCTGACAGTGCTGGGGCTTGAACAATAGTTCACAAGGCCACATTCCCAGCCTCCCTCCCTCCTTCTCTCTCTCTCTTTTTAATTGCCCATAGTGAGACTTGAACTCAGGGCCTTGGCACAGTCTTTGAGCTTTTTCGCTTAAAGCCAGGATAGCCCTTTACCGATTAGAGATTGAGCTACACTTCCCCTTTTGGCTTTTTGTTGACTAATTAGATGCAAGAGTGTCACAAACTTTTCTGTCCGGTCTGGCGTCAAACCTCCATTGCGAGATCTCAGCTTCCTGAGCGGTTAGGATTGATTACAGAATTGAGCCACTGTGCCTGGCTGTGAATCTCGACTGAAAAGGCTTCCAGCCACCCTGGGAGCAGGGGTGGGGGGAAGAGAAAAGGTGGGGGGGGGCTGCAATTTTAGAACTTTCTTAGGGTTTGGAGATCATGAATTTTGAAAGTCCCTAGTGTGGGACCCCTCCATCTGTTCTTTCAAATCTGGAATTGTTTGGTTTAATAACAGGAAACTTGTGACATAAAAAAAAACTTCAAAAAGAGGAAGGTAGGCACCAACCTGCACCATCCAAGACTTGAAGTGAAACTTCTCTGTGAAGAAAGAAAATTAAAATTAGAACTGAGTCACCATGCTGGGGCCTTCAGGGCACCTTTAAGACAACATAAAATACCACAGATAATGTTATTTAATTCTGAATGCAAAAATGGAACTCAATCATGGTTTGATACCCTACGGTAATTTTGAAAAATAGGAATTTTTATTTGGAGCTTGAACTCAGGGCCTGGGCACTGTCCCTTGGCTTCTTTTTGCTCAAGGCTGGCACTCTCCACTTGAACATTTGCTCTTTATTTTTTGTTGTTTCTTTGCCATTTCTGGGGCTTGAACCCAGGGCTTGAATGCACTCCCTGAGTTTTTTCACTCCAGGTTGGTGTTCTACCACTTGAGCACCTCTACTTGCAGCTTTTTGCTGGCTCATTGGAGATAAGAGTCTCACAGACTTTCCTGCCTGGGCTGGCTTCGAACTGGGATCCCCAGTTTCCTGAGGAGCTGGGATGGCAGGTGTGAGCCTGCACACATTTACATCCGTGGGTTCAGGGGATGAGGAGAAGGGGCTTTTGGAAACAAAGGGCCTCCAATGCCGTCCCGGGGATCCCCCCTCTTTCCACATTCTTGGGGGTCACGCCCCAGGATATACATCATTACTCTTCAACATTTCAATCTTCTTTTTATGGCTCCAGAAACCATGCTGGGGTCACTACCCCTGGGTAGGCGTCTCTCCCCTAAGGAACCCCTGAGCAGGATTTCAGGGGGTCCCCAGTTCTGGTGTAGGGGCCCAACACAGCAGTTGCCCTCATCTGGCCTCCAGTGAGGGCCCAGGTTTGCAGCAGGTTAGAGCTAACCTCTGCCTCTGGGGGTTTCCAAAGAGCAAGTGACACTAAAAGCCCCTCTTTTTTGATCAGTTGTGGGACTTGAACTCAGGACCTTGGCCCTGTCCCTGCGCTCTTTAGCTCAAGGCTAGTGCTCTATCTATCTGTTGATCCACAGTGCCACTTCTGGTTTTCAGGTGGTTCATTGGAGATAAGAGTCTCAAGGACTTTTGTGTCCCAGCTAGCTTTGAATTGTGACCCTCATCTCTCAGCCTCCTGAGTAACTAGGATTAGAGGCATTAGCCACCAGTACCAACATGTGAGGGCAAGACAACCGTTCTGATAGATGAGGTTTCTTAGGGTTTAGTGGAGGAAGGCAGGCACTGGTGGTACACACCTGTGATGCCAGCTACTCAGGAGGCTGAGAACCTGACAATGACAACAATGACATTTCAGAGCCAGCCTTGGATATCAATGAGACTCTTTTTTTTTTTTTTTTTTGGTCAGTCATGGGACTTGAACTCTGGGCCTGGGTGCTGTCTCTGAGCTCTTCAGGTCAAGGCTATGTCTCTTGAGCTACAGCACTACTTCCAGTTTTCTGGTGGTGAACTGGAGATAAGAATCTCACAAACGTTAGCGGACGTTAGTGCCCCCGGCTGGTCCTCAAATTTCAGCCTCCTGATTAAGATTATAGGTGTGAGCCACTGGCGCCTGGCGGGTGAGACTCTTATCTCCAACGAAGCACCAGAAAAACCAGAGGTGGAACTGGGACTCAAAGTAGTGGAAGGGCTACCCTTGAGCACAAGAGCTCAGGGGCTGTGCCCAGGTCTTGAGTTCACGATTAATCAGGGCTGGGAGTTTGGCCTAGTGGTTAAAGTGCTTGCCTAGCATGCATGAAGACCCAGGTTTGATTCCTCGGTACCACATACATAGAAAAAAGCCAGAAGTGGTGCTGAGGCTCAAGGGGTAGAGCTCTAGCCTTGAGAAAGTCCAAGGACAGTGCTCAGGCCCTGAGCTCAAGCCCAGGACTGGCAAGGATAAAATAAAATAAAAATAAAAAACCAAATTCCAATGTTCATAAATAAACATCCATTAGTCCAACCCCCCTGTGGGTTCATTAACCTGCCGTGCTCGACGGCTCTCCTTCCTCCAAAGCGGCTGAACGGTGACCTCAGGGACAGAGCTACACATTTACTCGCTGGTCTTGACGGCGCGTTGCCAAGCCCGGCGTCACCCAGCCCTTCCTGGCCGGCGGAGAGCCGGGGCGCAGGGGGGCCGGGCCCGGGGCTTTCCCTCCGGGGTCGGTGCAGGGGGGACGGGGAGGGGTCTGCCGGGACGGCTCGGCCTGGAGAGCGCGGCGCCCGGCCGGCTGGATCTTCCACCCCGGGGGGCCTCGCCGCCCCGGCGTCCCCGGAGCTCGAGGCTCGGCGCCAGCTCCGGGGGAGCCGCCCTGCTCCCCGTCCCTCCCCGCACGCGCCGCCCCCCTGGGCCTGCGGAATGCCCGCCCTGGGACCTGGACAGCCCCTGCGCTCCGGGCCTACCTAGGGAGTTGACCGACAGCGCGGCGGCGGCGCGGGCCGGGGCCAGGAGCCCGAGCCCGGCGCAGAGCAGCGGCAGCGCGATCCACATGGCGGTGGCGGTGGCGGTGGCGGCGGTGGCGGCGGCGGCAGCGCACACTGGCCTAGGCTGCGGGAGCGGGCGGGGAGGGGCCGAGTGGGGGCGGAGCCTCCCGAGGGCGGGGCTAGCCTTTGAGCCAATGGAGCTGGAGGCGGGGGGCGGGGCCCCGTCTTGTGGGCGGAGCGAAGCGGGGGCGTGGCCAGAGGTTTGAGTCGAGGTGGGGCGTCATGGGAGTGTGGGCGGGGCCGGGCGGGGGGGCGGGCGCCTCGGGAGCGGGGCCCTGGCTCCGGGTGGGCGGGGCTCCGGGCGTTGCGGGGCTGGGGGGGTGCAGTGGGTGGGGGGGAGACAGGGCCCGCCGGCCCTGGGGCTGCTCTCTGGATTCGAACTCCAGGACGTGGAAGGCGAGGGTCTTAGCTGCTGCTCCCCATCCCCGCCTCCCTACCCCGCCTTGGCTTGCCCTCCCCGACCTCCCCCCTCCCCGCCCCCTCGGCTGGGGTCTGGGCCTCGGAGGACCTGGTGGGAGGACCTGGGAGAGGACCCGGCGGTGGAGGACCCGGCGGTGGAGGACCCGGCGGTGGAGGACCCGGCGGTGGATTTTGATCTGCGAGGCTCTGCAGGTGGCAGAACCGGAGGCGGGGCGTGTGCGCTGGCCGCCGGCCCGGAGCCGCCCACTGCCTGCCCGGGAAGAATGGGGCGCGGCGCCCGCCGGTCCAGGGTCCTTCCTGGTGAGTGTGCGTGCGTGTGTGTGTGTGCGTGTGTGTGAGTTTGTGTGTCTGTGCGTGTGTCTGTGTGTGCGTGTGCGGGTGTGTCTGTGTGTGCGTGTGTGTGTCTGTGTGTGCGTGAGTGTGCATGTCTGTGTGTGAGGGTGTCTGTGTGTGTGCGTGTGTATCTCTGTGAGTGTGTGTGTGAGTTTGTGTGTCTGTGTGTGTCTGTGTGTGTGTGTGTGCGCGCGTGTGCGTGTGTATCTCTGTGTGTGAGTGTGTGTGTGCATCTCTGGTGTGAGTGTGTGTGCGTGTGTATCTCTGTGTGTGAGTGTGTGTGTGTGTATCTCTGTGCGTGTGCGTGTGCCAGTACTGGAGCTTGTGCGCAGGGCCTGAAGGCCGCCCCTAACTCTTTTGATCAAGACTGTCCTCAACCACTTCATCCTCTTCTGTATTTTTTTTGCTGGTTCTCTGGAGATGAGAACCCCAGACTTCCCTGGCCTGTGTTGGCTTAAACATCGGTCCTCAGAGCTCAGCCTCCTGAGTAGCTGGGGTTAGAGACACCAGCCACCAACGCCTGCCAACGCAGTATTTTTTCTGCCAGTCCTGGGCTTGAGCTCAGGGCCTGAGCACTGTCCTTGGACTTTCTCAAGGCTGGAGCTCTACCACTTGAGCCTCAGCACCACTTCCAGCTTTTTCTATATATGTGGTACCAAGGAATTGAACCCGGGGCTTCATGCATGCTAGGCAAGCACTCTACCACTAGGCTAAATTCCACACCCAGGATTTTTTGTTTTTAGTTGTATTTTACTGTTGGGAGAATGTATAGAAGGGTTACAGTTACATTTGTAAGGTACTGGGTGTATTACTTCTGGAACATTCGAAGCCCTTCTCATGTTTTTGTCTCTCTTTCCCTCTTCCCACCCCCTCCCAATCATCTTGTTTCCCCTTTCCTATTTCAAATAAACAAAGGAATATACAATATAGTAGGTAACAAAGTCAGCTACAGTAACTACATGAGATTAACCATAAGGAGGCAGGATTTTTGATTGGGTCCCTTTCCTGAGTGGCGCCCGGTGTCGTCCGTTCAGGCTGCACTCTCAGTCAGCTAGTGAGCCATGCCGTAAACGGATACTCTGCGATGTCTTTCATCCATAAACAGTGTGAACCATTCACTGGGGTATTCTGAAGTAGGCTTTGGGGTAGATGATTCTGCTCAATTGTGGGCTAAGGTAGGTGTCCTCAACACCCTTAAAACAGGCAAAACTATAAGGTATCAGTGTCTCGTTCCTGTAATCCCAGCTATACTCAGGAGATTTGAGAGCTGAGCCAGATCAAAGCCAGCCTGGACATGAAAGTATGGGAGATTCTTATCTCCAATTAAACACACGCACACACACAGTGCCAGAAGCTCTAGGACAGTGCTCAGGCCTTGAGTTCAAGCCTAGAACTGGCAAAACAAAACAGGCTTAAGCTATTGAGGTGAGTAAGTTGGGTGTAGGAAGTACAGATTTCACTTGGGATTTTTCATTCATTCTTCATTGTGCCAGTATGGGGATTTGAACTCATGACCTCACACTCTGATTTGCCTTTTTTTCTGCTCAGGGCTGGCATTTTACCTCTCCAAGACATCTCCACTTTTCTGATGGATTGGAGATAAGCATATCGGGACCTTTTCTGTCTGGCCTGGCTTTGAATTTCAATCCTGAGATGGCAGCTTCTTGATTAGCTAGGATTATAGGGGTGAGCCACCAATCCTGCATCCAAAAAGTTCATTATTTGTCTATATTTTCTATGGTTTGAACTCAGAGCCTTACTGTCTTTCTTGGCTTCTTTCTTTCTTTCTTTTTGGGACAGGCCCTGGAGCTTAAACGCAGGGCTTGGGTGCTGTTCCTGAATGTTTTAGCTCGAGAAGTGCTCTACCACTTGAGTCCCAGCGCCAATCTGGTGATTAATTGGAGATGAGTCTACCCGCAGCTGGCTTTGCATAGCAGTCCTCAGAATGACCTCCAGTGGTGAATTCAGCTGTGGGAGGAGCATTGGCACAAGGTTCCTGGGCTCTGGGAGAAACCCCAGGGCTGGCAGAAGGCTGAAGGACGAGAGCAGCAGCGCAGAGGGAGCTGTTTCTGGGTCATGCGTCATTTGTTCAAAGTGTGGAAATGAATTGCCCAGTAAACAAATGCCATTGGTAATGGCATGATAAGATCCCATTAGGACCTGACTGCATGGAATGGAATTCAGCTGGTCCCGGAGGGAAACTGGGTGGATTCCCACTGTAGATCCTTTCGTCTGAAGCCTGTGGGTGAGTTCCTGCATGGGCCACTGGGTAATTATTATTATTATTGTTGTTGTTATTCTTTGCGCCAGTTCTGGGGTTTGAACTCAGGGCCTGAATGCTGTTCCTGAGCTTCTTTTGTAAGGACTGGTGTTTTACCATTTGCACCATAGCTATTTTTTTTTTTTGCCAGTCCTGGGCTTGAGCTCAGGGCCTGAGCACTGTCCTTGGACTTTCTCAAGGCTAGAGCTCTACCACTTGAGCCTCAGCACCACTTCCGGCTTTTTTCTATGTATGTGGTACCAAGGAATCGAACCCTGGTCTTCATGCATGCTAGGCAAGCACTTTAACCACTAGGCCAAACTCCCGGCCCTCTAGCTATTTTTTTTTTTAAAGTATTTTATTGGAACTAAGAATTGCACAGATTTCCTGCCGAGGTGGACTTTGAACCATGATCTCTGATCTCCATCTTCTCAGGAGCTAGGATGACAACTGAACCACTAATGGAAATCTCATTTCATTATCTTCCTGGTCTTCTTTACTCTGCCTCTGGCATACTTTATTTTTGGTCATCATGGGGCTTGAACTCAGAGCTGAGTGCTCTCCCTGAGCTCTTTTGCTCAAGGCTAGTGCTCTACCACTTTGAGCCATACTGCCACTAGTTGTTTTTTTTGTTGTTGTTTTTGTTTTTTTATTGACAAGACACTGTAGTGTCAATTTTATCAAGAACATTTTAAGCTTAATATACATTTCCAAAATCTTCATATTACAATGTATCAAAAGCAAAATGTACATATATGATCTCACATTCCATAGCAAGTTCAAATTGCCAATTGCAGGTAAGATAGCAAGTTCCAAGCTACATGTACTCATAAAACTATACGTAGTACTTTAGACAAAAATGAGTTTTAGCACTTAAGAACATGGTGCTTTTATCAGAGATGTCTTTTTTTCCCCATCAGTAATTTAATCAAGGGTGATTCTAACCTTGTGACCGCTATTATGAGCAAACCAAAGGTGGTTGATGCTGGATCCAGTAGCAAATTCCAATCTGTACTACCCTCCAAACAATGTCTGACTGCCTTCAGTCACCAGAACTTTCACATGGAAGAACTGACTCCACTTTGAGGACTGCAGCACTCATTGCTGGGCTTGTACCAAAGGCACACCATGGCATGCACCAAAAGCGTTCTTCCTTCAGCTCCCAGGACAATGTCCTTGTGAACACAACCAAGTCCTGTTCAAACCCCTCAGTTCTGGTACATCTGAGCACACCTCTCTCCTTTTCAACTAGCATGCTTCATACAGTACATTAGAAACTAGAAATGGCACCAACTATAATACTCCCAAGATTTTTAACATTTACGTTGCCAGTGATCTAAAAATGTATCTCTATTTGGCTGAGATATCCAGTTATTCTTATCCAGAGAATCAAAGTAGAGAAAAACCTGTAACTGATACTTTTGACCTCTTAAATGTGCACAGCTAAGAGAAAAATAAAAGTGCTACTCTGGCATCCAAGTAGTCAAGGAGTTTTATAATCCTGAACCACTATTCAGAACGCAGTTTGGGTTTTACATAATTTCCAGTTGTAATAACACCAACTCAGATTAAGAAGTGATCTTCAGGAATCCTAAGATTTCTGGCACTAAGCTAGGCCCTGGTCATTCACACCTGCACTTCCAGCTAGCTACTCAGACCTGGAGGATTGAGGTTTGAAGCCAACCGACACAGCAAGCCTCCCATCTTCCATCAACCAGCATGTCACTAGTTTTTTGAGTGGTTCATTGGAAGTAAGACTCTCATAGGGACTTTCCTGCCTGGACTGGCTTTGAACCGCCATCCTCAGATCTCAGTCTTCTTAAGTAGATATGAAGACAGGTATGAGCTATCAGTGCCTGGCTATTTTAATTTTGGACTGTATTTTATTTTCTGAGGTACTGGGGCTTGAACCCAGGACGTTGTACTTGCTAGGCAAGTGCTCTGCCACTGAGCTACATCCCAGCCCTATTTTTTTTTTTTTTTCTGTTTCCAGGATATTTTAATTTCACCAGTGCACACTCTGGCTCTGTCATTGGAGCCTTAGGCTACAGGTTCAACCCCAGGACTGGATGGTGTCTTGAATGTCAGGTTTGACCTTTTGCTCCAATGCCACCAAATACAGACAGCAATGCAGACAAAGACAACAATGGCAGGGAGAATGGGACAGAGCCATGGGTAATGGTGGTGGTGGAGGTTTAAATAGGTCAGGGGCGGGGCCTGCATAATTGAGCAGTCCCAGGCAAAGTGTGATTGGTGGATGAAGGGGTCTGGTTCCTTAGAGGTCACTGTTTGTATTGGGTGGTTTGGGAGACTGCTCTGCTACTCGGGCCACACCCCCCTGCATCTATACTCCTTGCTTTTAATGTTTTTGTTTTTGTTTTTTTTGCCAGTCTTGGAGCTTGAATTCCTGGGCGCTGTCCCTGAGCTTCTTTTGCTCCAGACCAGTGCTCTACCGCTGTGAACCACAGTGCCAGTTCCCATTTTTTTTGGTGGTTCACTGGGGATGAGTCTTATGGACTTTCCTGTCCAGAGTGGCTTTGAACCTTAAACCTTTTTTTTTTTTTTTCCAAATTTTTGCCAGTCCTGGGCTTGACCTCAAGGCCTGGGCACTGTCCTTGGGCTTTCTCTAAGCTCTACCACTGGAGCCACAGCACCAGTTCTAGCTTTTTCCTGTGTATGTGGTACAGAGGAATCGAACCCAGGGCTTTGTATACACGAGGCAAGCACTCCACCACGAGGCCAAAATCTCAAATCATAAGCTTCCTGAGTAACTGGGTGGTGGGTGTGAGCCACCAAACTCTCTGGCTACTGGGGTTCTTCAAAGGCTGGAGTTGGGGCCTCGTCACCCAGGACCCCAGGGGTTTGGTTGGCATCCATTACTGTCCAGTCTGCCTGGATAGACCAATGAAAACCATCAGAGGCTACCATTTACCCTGAGATAGAATAGATTTATTAGCAAGAGGTAATCAGGAAACATATATTTTTACAAAAATGGAAATTTCTTTTTTTTTTTTTTTTCTCTCCAAACAAGCTGTCAGTTGAAGTACTGGAGGACTGGACAGAATTCTCAGGCTGCTAGGTATTGCTTACAGCGTGGCCGTCTGTCTTTTGTCCTGGAGCCTGCCTGCCTCCAGGGGGGATGTGTGTTCTCTGTACTGTACAATGTAAAAAAAGAAGGATAATATTCACAGAATAAGCAACTAGGCTTCTCTATTCCTGCCAAGGCGTCGAGGCAGGGCTACAGGAGACGGAAGCCCCAAGACCCAGGCATCTCCTAGCCCTGCCAGGAGCAGCAGGGGACATTGGGACGTACGTACCCCCCTTCCAGGGGACACCGGGTAGGGGGGTCCCCCAGAGCTGTCTTGACTCGTTGATGGTGGCCACACTGTGTTCCCTGCCCTCACGGGCCTCTGGGGTGATGGGGTGTGGGTCTCCTTCTGATCAGGTTCCTGGGACAAAGACAGACGGGGAGGGGGCGGGGGGAACTAGGAGTTTTGGTGTGTGTGTGTGTGTGTGTATGTGTGTGTGTGTGGAGAAACCTGTGGATTTGGGCCGAAAAGCTGCTTCACAAAGTAGGGTCACCGTCAATGACGACTCGGGGTATGGCCTTCCCCTCCCCCACCCCCACCCCCAGGTGTGACAAGTACACAGAACATGCTGGAAGACAGCCTGCCCCCCCTCCTCCCTCCCTCCCCGAGGGGCTGCCAGGGGAGGGGCAGCAGTTTGAAGAGCAGGCACTGCAGGAGGGGGGGCTGGGCTTTGGGGGCTTTTGAAGTTCCTATTCCAGCTCTACAGGAATCTAAGGAGCAGGATAGATCGGAAGTCTTGAAGAAGCAGAGACTTGGAGGAGGCGAGCCCGGAGACACCGGAGGAATGTATGTACAGCGCGGAGTCACTAGCAAGCGTCTTGGAGCGGCCTGCGGCCCGCACCGCCTCAGGTGGGGAGCTTGGGTTCCAGGCGGAGAGAAGACTCGTACAGACTTTCTTCATCCAAAACCACAGACTGGTCCAGTAGATACTGGGTTACCTGGAGAAAGGCAGAGGGCAGACAGCTGGGTGGCGTGGGTACGCCTGCCACCCTGGTGGCTCAGGAGCTGAGGGCTAAGGACCATGGTTCAAGGCCAGTTGGGGCAGAAAAGTCCACGTGACTCTTTGAAATGAATGAATTCTTGTGCTGGTACTAGGGCTTGAATGCAGGCTTGAGTTTGAACTCTGGGCCTGGGCGCTGTCCCTGGATCCACAGCCCTACTTCCTGTCTTTAAGGCCCGGACTGGCTTTGAACCTCCATCCTCAGATCTCAGCTTCCTGAGCAGCTAGGATTGCAGGCGTGAGCCACCATGCACGGCCTGGCTTTTTTTTTTTTTTTTGGGGGGGGGGTGCTTAATTATAGTTAAGAATTTCTTGGACTTTCTTGACCAGGCTGGCTTTGAACTTCTAATCTCAGATCTCAGCCTCCTGAGTGGCTGGAAGGTGTAAGCCATCAACGCTCTGCTCTGTGAGAGTCTTATCTCTAGTCAGGTAGCAAAAAGTCAGAAATGGAGCTGTGGCTCAGTTGGTAAAACACCAGCCTGGACTATAAAAGCCAAGTAAAAACATGACTTTGTCATTCTTCTGAAAGCGGCCAGAGAAAAAGCCTGCAAGTCTGTTCCTTTGTTGATTTACTTATTTTGATGTTGGTCCTGGGATTTGAACTCGGGGCCTTTCCTTCTTGTTAGATTTTAGTTTTACCTCTTGAGCCACAGCTCCACTTCCGACGTGGTTCTCACCTGAAGCAGAGGAGGAGAAACCTCCCTGACACCCCGGCCACTCACCTTGGCCTGGTGCTCTATTTTGTACGCCGTTTGCTGGAACTGACGAATCTCCCTGATGATGTGGGATATCTGTGGAAGGGAGAGGGTGTTGACAGTTACACCAATGACGGAGCCTTCTTCACCCAGGGTTCTGGGGCCCCCAGTATGCCTCTCGCCCTGGGGACACCAGACAAAATGAATGGAAACACACTTGTATTGCATTTTCTTTTTTTTGGTGTCAGCATGAGGGTTTGAACTCAGGGCCCTGGGTGCTGTCCTTTAGCATCTTCTATCACTTTAGCCATAGCTCCACTTCAGCTTTTTGCTGGTTCATTGGGGATGAAGAGTCTGTGGACTTTTGTGTCTGGCCTGGCTTCGAACCTGAATCCTCAGATCTCAGCCTCCTGAGTAGCTGGGATGACAGGCATGAGACATAGATGCCCAAGCTGGGACATACTTAGCACCGAGGGTCCAGGACCCTGCGTGATGCCGGCCTCCTGTTCAGGACAGTGATAACGCGTATGTATTTGTACTGGGGCTTGAACCGGGGGCCTTGTTGCTCTTGCTTGGCTTTTCTGGCTCAAGGCTGCGGTTCTACCACTTGAGCCACAGCACCACTTGCACATGAGTTTCACAGATTCGTCTGCCGGGCTGGCTCTGAACCACGATCCTTAGATCTCAGCCTTCTGGGTAGCTGGGCTTCCAGGCGTGTGCCCCGTGCTGGGCTGTGAGGATCCTGGCGGCAGGGGCAGGCCTCAGGCTGGGGGTGGGCAGGGGAGTCCAGGTTCGCATGGCGCCCAGCTGTGCTGCCACTCTGCCTGGAGGCACTCACCATTCGCATCTTGGAGAAGTTGACCAGGCCGTCCTCGGTGTGGTTAGGCGTCCCCTCTTCGATGAAGGCCAGGTCAGTGAGGTACATGCCCAGGTAAGGGACGCAGGGTGGGTCACAACTGGGGAAGAGATGCGTTCACAAAGCTTGCGGACGCCGGCCTGCCCCCCCTCCCCTGCACGCTGGTCTGGCTGGCAGACAAAGCAGGGCGGGGGTGAGGGGTTCTTGTGTCCCAACTCTTGGGTATAGGGCCGAGGACTGAGGGGCTGGGCTGAGTGCCCCATCTTTTGGGGGCAGTGGGGTGACTCTGAATGGCCTCCGTCCCTGCACCCTGTACTTGGGGACGCTGTCTCTCTGCAGGGTCTACAGCCTCGCCCTTGGTGACTCCCCGGCCTGCCTGGAGCTCCTTTCCCTGTGCCATGCTGGCTTTTCTAGCTCTCCAGGGGCCTCTGAGGCCTCCTGTCCTCTCAGCACACATGGGGGTCAGGCAAAAGGGCGGTGTCCTTCACAGGCCAGAGTAAGAGCCGTGTGTGTGTGTGTGTGGTGTGTGTGTGTGTGTGTGTGTGTGGTAGGGAAGGGGGAAGTTCCATTTCCTCCCCTCGGAAAGTCTTGCTTGTGCTGGACTCTGGCTCACACCTGTCATCCTAGCTACTCAGGAGGCAGAGATCTAAGGATCTGGGTTCAAAGTCAACCAGGCAGGAAAAATCTGTGCGACACTTTTATTCATTTGACTACCAGAAGAGCTGTGGCTCAAGAGGTAGAGCACTAGCCTTGAGCTCAAAAGCTCAAGGACAGTGCCCTGGCCCTGAGTTCAAGCCCCAGGACTGGCAAAAAAAAAAAAAAAAAAGAAAATGAGTATATTATATTATTATCAAGCATTAATATCGAAACAGAATTTAATAGCCCCGATTTGTTTGGATCACATTTTAAGAATTGGAATCCTGTTTCTGTATTTACAGTAAATGTGCTAATGTTGCTACTGGAGAATAAGTGACTTAAATAAAAAATATTTTGTGTGTGCTGGTACTGGTGGCCTGGCGATTTTTTCTTAGATAATTTTTTTTTTTTTTTGCTCATGGCTGGTGCTACACCACTTGGGCCACACCTCCACTTCGGGCTTTTTGCTGTTGGAGATAATTGGAGATAAGGGTCTTTTTGAGTTTTCTGCCTGTGATCCCCTCACCTCAGCTCCCTGAGAAGCGAGGATTATAGGCTGAGCATCCGTGCCTGGCAAGCATGGGAAAGGAAAAGTATAATCGGTGTTAGGGAAACGGAGGATAGATGACTTGCTAATTTTCTTCTTCTCAAATTTTTAATTAAAAAAAAAAAACTCTCTGGCAGCTAACTTTAGGCCAGGCTGGCCTTGAACCGTGATCTTCTTAGTCTTCTGACCTGAAGTAGTTGGGATTACAAGAATGAGCCATGGTGCCCCGCTCTGAACCATGGACCCACAATCGTTGCTGTCAAGGTCCTGGGGTGGCAGGAGGGAGCCATGTGCCCACTTGTCGTGAAAAGATTGGTGGATGGGGGTGGCAGGACGCCTGTCTGTCTCGTAGGGTGCCCCATGCTGAGGAGAAGCCTGCAAGGCCTGAGGGTGGAGGTGCCTCCCTTTTTAAAACAAAAAATGATTTTTGCCAGTCCTGGGGCTTGAACTCAGGGCCTGAGCGCTGTCCTTGGACTTTCTCATGGCTAGCGCTCTGGCACTTGAGCCTCAGCACCACTTCTGGCTTTTTCTATGTATGTGGTACTGAGGAATTGAACCCGGGTCTTCATGCATGCGAGGTCGGCGCTCTGCCACGGGGCCACGCTCCAGTCCCATCCTGGCTTCTTTAGAACAAGAACAGGATCAAAGAGCAGGGAAGGTGGCTGGGACTAAGGCTGGTGCTGGGGCTTGAACTCTGGACCTCACATTCTCAGTGGGCTCTTTACTGCTCAAGGATGGCTTCAGCCACACCTCCAATTCCAGCTTTCCTCCGTTATCTGGAGATGGGTCTCACCTACTTTCTGCCTAGGCTGGCTTTGAACCCTGAGTCTTCCTGGTGTGAGCACTGGAGCCCGGCAGGGGAAGGTTGGTGCAGGGCGCTGGATGAGGGAGGCACTTACACAGCTGGGGCGGGCAGGGGACAGGCAGGAGGGGACGCAGACAGAATGGGCCAGGAGGCGTGAGGTGCAGCGTGAGGAGCGGATAGCACAGTGCTGGGCAGGGGCGGGCGGTGAGGAAGGCTCGGGGAGCCCGGGTGAGGAGGCAGCCCCGAGGCACAGATGGGAAACACTCTGAGGACACAAACAAAATGGCGATGGTCAGGCTGTGCAGGTGGACTGTGGGGATGGGGGACGGGGTGGAGGACGGAGGATGGGATCAGGGATGGGAGCACAGCAGGTGGGGAGGCCGGAGGACGAGTGCTGGCCAGGCGGGGTGGGCAGGACGTCAGGGCCGCTGTCAGGACTGCCCAGACTCCAGCTGCAGGACAGTGGGGTCCCCGTGGTGTGGGGTCTCTGGAGGAGGAGGGGAGGGGTGGCCAGGCTCTCCCAGGGCATCTTGGGGTTTCTGGAGGAGGGGGAAGGTAGCCCTTGGGTGGTGGCCCTCGGGAGAACACCCTGACAGCCACCAGACCGGGGGCTGAATTCTCATGGGCTGGGTTGGCCTTCTGACTTTGGCCGCCCTATCTTGACCTCAGGGAAGCTGGGTTACAGACATGAGCCACCACGCTGGAACCCATCTCAACACAAGAAAAAAGATGAGGAGGAGGAGGAAGGAAAAAGAAGGAAGATGAAGGAAGGAGGAGGAGGAAAAGAAGTGGAGAATGAGGAGGAGGAGGAAGAGGAGGTGGGAGGGGAGGAGGGGAGGAGGAGAGGGAGAAGGGGGAGAAAGAAGGAAAGAAGAGGAGGAGGAGAGGAAGAGGAGAAAGAGAAGGGGGAGGGGAGGAGGGGAGGAGGAGGGGGAGGAACCCCTCATCTCCAGAGCTGTGTTGCTCTCAGGGACTCCAGGGCCCCTTGTGTAACCCCCTCCCTTGGCAGTGCCACCATACCCTGTAATTTTCCTGGCAGCCGGTGGATGGCACAGCTGACTGGCCTTTGTGGTCTTGGAAGAATGGAGGGTGGTCTCGTGGGTGGACAATGGGACAGATGGACGGACGGATGGACGCACAGACAGACAGACAGACCTCCTGCTCTGTCATGGCATGGGGGGGTGTTTAAGCCCAACAAAATGATAGAGAACTTACTTTTTCAGGGCTTCTCTGAGATTCTTGAATCTGCCCTCGGACGACACAAGCTTCTGGAGCTTGTCGATCAGAGCTTTTGTCTGGAAGGAAGAGAGGTACTGAGTAACAGACGGAAACCAGGCTTCCATGGGGTCCCAGCTGCAAGGGGTTCTGGGGCTGCCTGGGCCAGGCAGCTCTTGACCATCCAGCCTGCTGAGGAGACAGGCCTGGTCCCCCCGCCACACACACACACACACACACACTGGCACACAGGAAGGGCTACAGTGTGCTGCAGCGTTCAAAACCGGGGTTCTGAGATCTGGTGGTCGAAGAGGCCACGCTGAGACTTCGCTGTGCCAGGAAACCCCACCCAAAGTTAGGAATCGAGAACAAGAATGAAGCCGGCCACTGTGGCTCTCGGCTGTCACCTGAGTTACTCAGGAGGCTGAGATTTGAGAGAATCACGGTTCAAAGCTAGCTCGGACAGGAAAGGCCATGAGATGCTTATCTTCGTGGAGCTGTGGCTCAGAGTGGTAGAGCACTTACCTTTGAGCATAAAAAGCTCGGGGACAGTCCCAGACCCTGAGTGTAAGCTCCAGGACAGACCAAAAAAAAAAAAAATGCATTAGCCAGCAAAACAGCCAGAAGTGGCCATGTGGCCCAAATGGTAGAGCACCAGTCTTGAGTGGAAAAAGCTAAGCAAGTGTGAGGCGTCCAAGCCCCGGGGGGAAAAAAAAAGGCAACCACAGCAAACAACAACAAAAACAAAACAAAACGAGATAAAACCCCAAAATACTGTAAAGCAGAAGACAGGGTAAAATTAGGGAGACAAAGAAAGTCAGGAGGCCTTCTTGGGAACGCGGGCTCTTCTTTGTCCATCCTGGAGCTTGAACGCTGAGCCTGTGTGGGTTCCTAAAATGTTTTGCTCAAGGCTGGTGTTCTACCACTTGAGCCATCAAACCCAGCTCCCATTTCCCACTTTTGAGGTTACTCTGTGTGTGTGTGTGTGTGTGTGTGTGTGTGTGTGTGTGTGTGTTGGTATGGGTCTTGAGTTCTTTGCTTGGCTTTATGGTACCTTTTCATTTGAACCAAATATCCACGTTCAGCTTTTTGCTAGTTAGTTCATGAATCTCATGGACTGTCCTACCCAGGCTGGCTTGGAACCACAATCCTTAGCTCTCAGCCTCTTGATTGGCTCGGATGACGGTGTGAGCTGCTTGTGCCTGATCTACTTTATTATTATTATTAGTAGTAGTAGTATTTCCACTCTGGAGCTTAATCTCAGGGTCTGGGCACTGTCCTTGAAGCTTCCTTTGCTCATGGTGTGCACTCTACCACTTGAGCCACAGCACCATTTCCAACTTTTTTTTTCCCCCAGCTTTTTTTTCTGTGTATGAGGTACCGAGGACTCGAACCCAGGGCTTCAAGCATGCTAGGCAAGTACTCTACCACTAGGCCATGCTCCCGGTCCTACGATTCCTATGGTGATTATTAATTATTCTCCTCCACCGATCTGGTACGGGGTCTCAGTGGACGTAGACCCCTGCCGCACCTGCTTGGAGACCTTGAGCCAGGTCTTCTTGAGCCGGAAGACGGCGCTGCGGTTCATGGAGGAGGTAATCTCCAGGACAGCGTTGTAGTTGTGCAGGCAGCGGCAGATATCAGCCACGGCCACCCACTTCTCGATGGCGTTCACGCGGGCCGTGACGTCCTCGCTGCGGATGATTTCAGACGCAATCAGGTTACTGATCTTTAAGCCCGTGCAACAGGACAAGAGAGAAAAGGGAAGAAAAGGAAAAGGGGTAAGAATCCTGAAGAACAATCGTTCCTTTCAGATAGAAGTGCTATGTGGAAAACCCTAAAAAAAAAAAAAATATATATATATATATAAATATATATACATATATATATGAACTAAAAGCCAATTCAAATGTATAAGGAAAAGAAAAATTAGAAATGAGTAATAATTAGGGCTGGGAGTTTGGCCTAGTGGTAGAGTGCTTGCCTAGCAGGCATGAAGACCTGGGTTTGATTTCTTGGTACCACATACATAGAAAAAGCCAGAAGGGGTGCTGTGGCTCAAGTGGTAGAGCTCTAGCCTTGAGAAAGCCCAAGGACAGTGCTCAGGCCCTGAGTTCAAGCCCCACAACAGACAGAAAGAAAAAAACCAAAACCAAAACCAAAACTTTACTACTAAGAAGCCTCACAAGTTTTTTTTTTTTTTTTTGGTAGGGGGTGATGGCTCTGGGGCTTGAACTTGGCCTAGGTGATGTCCCTGAGCTCTTCAGCTCAAAGTTCTACCACTTGAGCCACCGTGCTACTTCTGGTTTTCTGGTGGTTAAATGGAGATAAGAGTCTCACAGACTTTAGTGCCTGGGCTGGCTTTGAACTTTGATCCTCAGATCACAGCCTCCTGAGTAGCTAGATGACAGGTATGAGCCACCAGTGTTCGGCTGGGAAACACTTTTATTCCCAGCTTTTTGCTAGTTAATTGGAGATCAAGGTCTTGTGATTGTTCCTTCCCTGGGAAGGCTTTTTCTCCCCCCATCCCTGGCCTCCTCCCATCATGGGGCTTGAACTCAGGTCCTGGGCACAGTCCCTGAGCTATTCAGCTCAAGGCTAGCACTCTACCACTTAAGCCAAAGTGCCACTTCTGGTTTTCTGATGGTTCATTGGAGAGAAGAGTCTCATGGACTCTTGTGCTGGGGCTGGCTTTGAACTGCGACCCTCAGGTCTCTGCCTCCTTCTCAGTAGCTAGGATGGCAGGCGTGAGCCACTGTGCCTGTTTTGACTTGGAATCTTGTTTCGTATTTGTGTCATCCTTGCACAGGACTGAGAGTAGGGAGTGGCCGGGTGCAGGCCTGGAAGGCTGTTCTGTGGGCCAAGCTTCTGTGGACCCCTCCTTGATGTTGCAACACCCAGTCTTTCTTGTTTCGCTCTGGCTGCCAGGGACCTTCTGGGATGGGGTGAGTTCCTCTGCGGGCCTCTCCTGGCAGCCACGAGGGCCCCTGCCAGCCTGCTTATGGTAATGATCAAAGTCGGGAATAAATATTCCCAGGGGCAAAGATCTCAGGGAAATCACGCGCCTGGGATGAAGCAAGGCCCTGGGCTCAGGGCTTGGAGCACTGCCAAGTGTGGCAAGTTGCTAGGACAGGATTTTTTAAAAAATACAAATATATGTAATATGTATTATATATTATATTTTAAATGTTATAATTAAAAATATATAGTACCAGTTCTCAGCCATGAACTCAGAGCCAGGGTGTTTTCCCTTTAGGTTTTTTTTTTTTTTTTTTTCTGATAAATTGAAGTTCAGAGTCTCACAGACTTTCTAGCCCCAGCTGGCTGCAAAATGGGATCCTTAGAGCTCAGCCTCCAGAGGATTACAGGATTAAGCCATCAGCATCCTGGCTCTGTGATGCTTCTTTTTCTTTTTCTTCTGCCTTCTTCTTTCTATGCCTGGGCTTGAACTCAGGACCTGGGTGTAGTTCCTGAGCTTTTGGGTTGTACCACTTGAGCCACAGCACTTTTCTGGCCTTTTTGATGGTTCACTGGAAAAATAAGAGTCTCACAGATTTTCCTGCCTGGGTTGGCTTTGAACTGCAATCCTCAGGTCTCAGCCTTCTGAGTAGCTGGGATTATAGACGGGAGCTACTGGCACCCAACTCCCAACTCTTGTATTTTTTTTTTTTGGTATTTTCCCCAAAAAAGATTCCTGAGAGTGGTTGTTTGCATTTGTATGTGTGTGTGTGTGTGTGTGTGTGTGTGTGTGTGTGTGTGCATGTGTGTATAATGTCCTGGTAGCTGGGTGCTCGTCTCTTAGATGCTTTCACAAGGGACCAATCTTACTCTTTATTAAAGTCACGGGGTGGGTGGGGCTGGGGCCAGAGCAGCAGGTTCTCAGGAGGCTGAGGTTTAAGGACCACAGTTCAAAGCCAGCCCCAGTCCATGAGACTCTTTCTCTCTCATGAACTAGCAAAAAGCCAGAAGTGGAGATGTGGTTTAAATAGAAGAGCTCCAGCCTTAAGCCCAAAAGTCAAGTGACAGCAAAAGGCCCTGAGTTCAAGCCCCAGTTCCTCTCCTGCCCCCCCAAATCAGCAAGGCAGGGGAAGTCTTTCTTTTTTCCACTGCTGCGATGTTTCCACAATCAACCCATTTAACAGACGGCGACACGAGGCGGGTGGCTGGGCTGGGGCTCGAGACGGGATCTGGGTGGATGGACTCGCGGGTACTCACGTCATTGAAGTGCTTGGTGGTTTTCATTATGTAAGGCGTCCGCTCATTCTTCTCTAGCTTCATCCAGCCCTGGCCAAAAAACTCCCTGTGGGGACAGAAGGCCTGGGTTAGGTCGGCCTCACAAAATGATGCTGCCATTTGGTGAAATTTTGTGTCATTTCTGGGTTTTGCACTCAGGGTTCAGGGCCTGGGGTGCTGTCCCTTAGCTTTTAAAAAAAAAATTTTTTTTTTCCAGTCCTGGGCTTTCACTCAGGGCCTGAGCACTGTCCTTGGACTTTCTCAAGGCTAGAGCTCTACCACTTGAGCCTCAGCACCACTTCTGGCTTTTTTCTATGCCTGTGGTACTGAGGAATCGAACCCGGATCTTCATGCATGCTAGGCAAGCACTTTAGCCACTAGGCCAAACTCCTGGCCCTGGTGTTTGTTTGTTTTTCTTTCCAGTCTAATGTTCTACCACTTAACCCACACCTCCACATCTGGCCTTTTGCTCCTTGATTGGAGATCAGGAGTCTCATGGCTTTTCCTGCCTAGGCTCTGGCTTCTACCTCCGACCCTCAGATCTCAGCCTCCTGAGTGGCTGAGATGACTGGTGTAAGCTGGCCTCTCCACGTGTGAGTATAGACACGCACGCTCTGGATCTCTAGAATTAGGGACTGGATTGGAGATGCTCCTGGAAACGTCTATGTATGTGACGCTATGAGGAGGGGAATTGAGCTGCTCGGGGATGGCTTGAGGATGTCTGAGGGGGCGGGGGTGAGGGTGACACCCACTCACTCGTAAGGAATCTTCTTGAAGACCAGGTGGTCCAGCAGTGTCAGCTGCTCTGCAATCTCCAGGGCTGAGTGGTTTTCAAAAGGCTCAGCCTTCACGCCCTCGGCCTGTGAAAGCCAAGCATGGAGTCAGGCCGCTCAGCTCGGCTCTGGTGGATGGAGCGTGAGGAAGGCACAAGGCCTGCCTGGTGTGCGAGGGGCCTGTCACTGTGCAGGAAGCTGCTGTCACCCCAGCATACATGTAAAGTCGCCCACTGGCCCCCAGTGGCTCCAGTCATCTGACTCTCGCTTTACAGCCTAGCTGGCTCAATGTAATGTCCTTTTTATCCATCATCCACCCATCCATCTCTCCACGCCCCCATCTACTCACCTACCTGTCTGTCCATTCACCCACCCATCCATCTTTGTTAAGATCTGAAGTGCTTCACTACTTTAACCAACTCCCCCAGCCCTTTTCATTTATCTATCTGCCTGCCTGCCTGCCTGCCTATCTACCTACCTATCTATCTATCTATCTATCTATCTATCTATCTATCTATCTATCTATCTACCTACCAACCAACCTACCTACCTACCTACCTATCTATCTATCTATCTATCTATCTATCTATCTATCTATCTATCTATCTATCTATCTATCTATCTAACTATCTACCTACCAACCAACCTACCTACCAACCTACCTACCTACCTACCTACCTACCTATCTTGCTGGTCCTGGGCCTTGAACTCTGGGCCTAGGCACTGTCCGTAAGCTCATTTTGCTCCAGGCTAGCACTCTACCCCTGCAGCTATGGCTCCACTTCTGGCTTTTTCAGTGATTAATTGGAGGTAAGAGATTCATGGAATTTCCTGCGTGGGCTGGCTTCAAACCTCGATCCTCAGATCTCAACCTCCTGAGTAGCTAGTGTCACAGTCGTGAGCCACTGGTACCTGGCCACTTCAGTTATTTTTCAAATAAGATCTCACTTGCGCCCCGGGCCAGCGCCGGCTCCCCAATCCTCTGGAGTAGCTGGTGAGCTGGTACTGGAGGTATCATAGCAGGTTCACCTTGCATTGCCGTTCCAAAGCCACTAGCAGGGATGTTTAGCTCTTGGGACAATGTTCTTGTCCTGGGCCCTGAAGACAAGCACCCAGCCCCAGTGTCCTGCTGTTATGACCCAGAGCCCCTGGGTCAGCGGTCAACACCATCTCTAAGGGTATTCACATCTGGCCTTCTTTCTTTTCTTTTTGTTTCAGTCCTGGAGCTGGAACTCAGGGGCTAGGCACTGTCCCTGAGCACTTCAGCTCAAGGCTAGCTCTCTACCACCTGAGCCAAAGTGTGACTTCCAGTTTTCTGGTGGTTCACTGGGGATAAGAGTCTCATAGACTCATGCCCTGACTGGTTTTGAACTGCGATCCTCAAATCTCAGCCTCTCGGTAGCTAGGATGCCTGGCTCAGTGTGATCTCATGTGGCTATGGACTCTGTTGTTCTAATTTAGTGCAGATGGGGTGCTGGTCAGCTCTAATCTAATCTGACATTGGGCCTCGTATGAAAGAGAAATGTGGCCGCAGACAGACAGACAGACAGACAGACACAGAGGGAAGATGATGCAGATGCAGGGAGAAAATGGCTCTTCAGTCATGGATGGGGAGATGGGAGTGCTGTGGCCTGAGCTGAGGGGAGTGGGGGCTCTCAGAAGCTGGGTGAGGTGAAGGACTCCCCCCCCCCCGGCCTATGGAGAGTTCAAGACCCTGCCACGCTCTTCCTGCCCCATGTCTGATGTCTGGTCTCTGGAATTATAATGGATTGGCTGTGCTGGCATCTGAGCCATGGGTGTGGTGGCACTGGGTGGCCACTGGCCCTGGGTAGCCATGGGTGGGAGGGCACGAGGGCGGGGGCGAGCCAGGGGCGCCAGCCGTTCTGCTCACCATCTGTATGATCTCCTCCAGGGTGATCTGGTTGTCTCCCGGTTCCTCCTGCGTCAGAGTCCTGGGGGACAGGAAGGAGGTGAACCCCAGCCTAACCCCAGACACCCCGCTTCCCCAGCCCAGGCACGCGATGCCTGCTCGGCTGCCCCACACCTCCAACCCTGACCAGTGTCCTTGCCAGTTGGGAGTTCCCGCCCGTCACCCCAGCTGCTCGGGAGGCTGAGATCTGAGGATCAGGGTTTGAAGCCAGCCCAGGCAGGAAAGTCGGTGAGACTTTTAGGTCCAATTAACCAGCAAAAAACTGGAAGTGGCACTGTGGCTAAGTGGTAAAGCACCAGCGCTAAGTGAAAAAATTAGGGACAGGATGCAGGCCCTGAGTTCGAGCCCTGGGACTGGCACTCCATCCCACTCTAACCTCTTCCAGAGCCCCCTCTCCCTCCTCCCTCACAGATCTGTTCCTTCTGGCTCTTCTGGCTCTCCTGTCCGTGGGGACAAGCTCCAACAGAACTTTCTACAGTGAGGAATGGAGTGGCTGTGGTGTCCAGTGAGCCTAGGCCTTCAGGAGATCACGGTCTGGTGGTGGGATGGACAGATGCCCAGCCTGGTCTGCCATGTCCCTGTCTGGTGTCTTCCTGAACGACCCCTGCTCATGTCCCTGGCCAGTGGGTCTAGGAGAATCAGGTTTACCTGACGATGTTGGCTGCCGCCTTTCGTTCCTGAGTCAGGAGTTCAGGGTCATGCATGACCTCTTCCAGGAAGCCGATCACCTTGCACTTGAGCGCCTTGTTGGTTTCAAAGTCCTGTGGGGAGCCGGAAGGGGCTGGGGTTGGTATTTCTCTGCCGTCCCACAGTGCTCTGGGCCTGGCAGCAGACGGGAGAGGTTGTTTCTAGTCCTGTGCCATCCCCCACACAAGGAAGGCCTTTTTATTTTTTTTGGTGCCAGTCCTGGGGCTTGAACTCAGGGCCTGGGCACTGCCCTGAGCTCTTCTGCTCAAGGCCAACGCTCTATCATGTTGAGCCACAGCACCACTTCTAGTTTTCTGGTAGCTCGTTGGAGATGAGAGTCTTACAGACTGTCTGGGCTGGCTTTGAACCGTGATCCTCAGATCTCAGCTTCCTGAGTAGCTGGGATGACGGGCGTGAGCCACCAGGGCCAGGCTCACAGGAAGACCTTGAGACTCTGAGGTAGGCCTCTGTGTCCCAGGCCACCTGAGGTGGGGTGACCCCTCCTTCTGTGGGGTAACTGTCCTGGGGAATCTGGGAAGGTCCTTCTGAGGACATGGTGACGCCCTTGGGCTTCTCCTTTTGACCCCCTGGTTGTCCGTGGGAAATGCCAGGCGGCTGGTTCCTGTATGGGGCATTGAAGCCGCTGGGGCTGGGTGTGAGCAGGGGTGTGTGAGCAGGGGTGTGTGAGCAGGGTGTCCTCACCTGCGAGTGCTTGGAGACCCAGTGTCGCAGCACATTAAGCACGCGATTCGTCGCTGCCCGGCGGATCACAAACTCCTTGTCTCCGTTCCGTTGGTCGGGGGGGAACCCTGCTGGGGGGGTGGGGGGGTTGTGGGGAGGGGGATGAGTCTCAGGCTGTCTTTCCCAGGCTGGCTTTGAACCGTGATCCTCAGATCTCAGCCTCCTGAGTAGCTGGGGTGACCAGTGTGAGTTACCAGCGCCAGTGTTAATCAACACCCAGCACAGGGCCCTGCTGTCACCCCGTGCCTGGGGGGGGGGTCTGCATTTGTACCTGCGCTGGCCAGCGACACCCGGCGGTACTTCTCCTTGTTTGGGGTTCCTTCGTTGGCTCCAGCAGTTGCTATGGCGAAGGCAGAGGCGGCAGACAGGGCACTGCGGCTGCTGTCCAGCTCCCGACACGAGGTCTTCACCACTCCGTTGTTGTAGGAAAAAAGGGGGAACTCTGCGAAGAGGAGGGGCTCCATTCTTAGCCACTCCAGGTCCACCCCAGGGGCAGGCCCAGAGCCAGGGCTCACGCCTGTCATCCCAGCTGCTCAGGAGGCTGAGATCTGGGCATCACAGGTCAAAGCTAGCCCAGGAAAGTCCATGAGACTTTTTGTTTTGGTCAGTCATGGGGGCTTGAACTCTGGGCCTGGGCGTTGTCTCAGCTCTTCAGCTTAAGGCTAGCACTCTACCACTTGAGCCACAGTGCCACTTCTGGTTTTCTGGTGGTTCACTGGAGGTAAGAGTCTCATGGACCTTTCTGCCTGGGCTGGCTTTGAACCATGATCCTCAGATCTCAGCCTCCTGAGTAGCTGAGATTATAGGTGTGAGCCACCAGCACCCGGCCAGCCTTTTTCATAACAGGTTCTGAGAGAACCCAGGCGCTCTGTAACTCACACCTATAATCTCAGCTACTCAGGAGGCTGAGATCTGAGGACCAAGGTTCAAAGCCAGCCTGGGCAGGGAAATCCATGAGACTCTTATTTCTAATGATTCACTAGAAAACCAAAAGTGGTACTGTGGCTCAAATGGTACAGTGTTAGCCTTGAGCTGAAGAGCTCAGGAACAGTACCCAGGCCTCCAGTTCAAGCCCCATGACTGACACAGGCAGACATACACAAAGAGGCTGTAGCTGGGCACCAGAGCAAACCGTAGATTACAGCCTGCATTCTATCAGGATTCAGAAAAGCCAGGCACCAGTGGCTCATGTCTGTCACTCTACCTACCAGGGGACAGATCTGAGGATGTTGGCTGGAGGCCAGCCCAGGCAGGAAAGTCTATGAGATTCCAATCTCCAACAAATCAGCAAAAAGCTGAAGTGGAGGTGTGGTTCAAGTGGTAAAGTACCAGCCTTGAGTGGAAAAATGAAGGGGCGGCCCTTAGTCCCTGGATTAAGGCCCCAGTACTGGCACGTGCACCACACACACACACACACACACACACTCCCAGGACACACGTCTATCCCAGCCCTCCCAGGAGGAAGCCAGAAACCCTGCTCTGCCACTGAATCAGCTGATTAAGCTAGTTCCAGCCTCCAGTCGTGGGTGGTTTCCTGGGGTCCAGGCAGAAAAACAGAATCTACCCAGCCTACATTCCAGCACCCACAGCCTCGGGGTTGTGAAAGAGTCACTCAACAGCCCACAGGAGTCACTCATAAAACGCTCGGAGCCAGGCACGGTGGCTCATACCTGGAGCCCAAGAGGCTGAGAGCAGAGGGATCCAGTGGGAAGCCGCCCAGGGAAGAAAGTCTGGGAGACTCTTATCTCCAGTTATGCAACAAAAAGTCAGAAGTAGATATCTGGCTCAAGTAGTAGAGCACTTGCCCTGAGTGGAAAAGTCAAGGGGGACTTTTGGCCCCCGAGTTCAAACCCCAGAACCAGCACAAGACAGAATACTACAAAACCATACCCAGACCTGGGGGGTCCGGAAGCCCCCCAACCTTGGGAATCCTAACCCGTACCTGAAGAGTTTTTGTTTTTGACGGATTTTGGTGTGGTTGGAGATTTGGTTGGCGATGTCTCGGTGTCGCCTTCGTCACTCTGGCTCTGGCCACCGTCAGACTCTTCTCTCACGGAGACTTCTGAGTCTGGCAGGAAAGACAGACAGATTTCCATTCTTAAGTTATTCTTCCATCTGCCCATTCCTGTCTACAAGTTCTCACAGTCAAGCAGAGCTGTCAGCGCCATACCGGAGGAAGGTAAGGCCTTATCAAAACCTTTCACATCACCCAGAAACCTGGGGACACTCCAATATGCTGCCTGTCTAGCAGGACTTCTCTGGATTTTTTTTTCCCCTCCCTCTCTCCCTCTCTCCCTCCCTTTGTGTTGGTACTGGGATAAGAGTGTAGAAAACCTAATAAAAGAATAAGAGTTGTGGGGCCGGGAGTTTGGCCTAGTGGTTAAAGTGCTTGCCTAGCATGCATGAAGACCCGGGTTTGATTCCTCGGTACCACATACATAGAAAAAAGTCAGAAGTGGTGCTGAGGCTCAAGTGGTAGAGCTCTAGCCTTGAGAAAGTCCAAGGACAGTGCTCAGGCCCTGAGCTCAAGCCCAGGACTGGCAAAAAAAAAAAAAAAAAAAAAAAAAGAATAAGAGTTGTAGTAATAATAAAACAATAACAATAATACACTGGGTTGAGAAGTTGTGGCACAAGCAGGAAGAAGGGCTGAAGAAATCACTGTAACAGTGGGGAATACAATCCATGTTCAAGAATGAACAGACGCTGGTGGCTCACGCCTGTCATCCCAGCTACTCAGGAGGCCGAGTTCTGAGGATTGAGGTTCAAAGCCAGCCTGGGCAGGGAAGTCTGTGAGATTCTTATCTCCAATGAACCAGCAAAAAAAGTCTGAAGTGGCGCTGTGGCCCAAACAGGAGAGCAACTAGCCTTGAGCAAAAAAGCTCAAGGACAGCGCCTAGGCTCTGAGTTCAAGCCCCATCACTGATTGAAAAAAATAGGTCTCGTAGACTTCCCTGTCTGGGCTGGGTTTGAACTTGGATCCTCGGCTCTCAGCCTCCTGCACAGCAGGGATGACAGTTAGGAGCCACGGGAGCCCCATTTGGAGCCATGGGTCTGTAAGAACCCCAGAACCAGCCAGAGCCCCCCCTCCCCAGAGGCTCAGCCCACTCTGGGGGGGGCTCACTCTGCTTGCAGACGGGCGCTGCCTCCTCTGGTTTCTCCGGGGCTGTGTCGCCGTCGTCTGGGATCTTGCTGGCGAAGCTGCTGGCCACGTAGAGCTTGCTGGTGTCCAGCGGGGCCTTGCTGAAGGGCGCCATGGTGGAGTACACGCCCGAGTAGCCGTTGGGGCTGCAGCTGAGGGCGGCCAGGTCGAGTGCCTTGCCGCCCGTGATGATGGGGATGTTGAGGGACAGTTTCCGCCGGCGACTGGGCGATGACTTGCTGATGGCCAGCGGGGGTGGCGAGGAGAACTTGCGGGTGGCGCGGGGGGATTTGGGGGGCTCGCCGTACAGAAGTTTGTTGCTCTGGCCGCTGGCGAACAGCAGTTCCAGAGACCTGGAGGGCGGGGGGGGGGCGGTCAGTGTGAGGTCTGGGCACCCCTGAGTCCACTTCCGGTCCCAGGCAGGGCTGGGGGGGGTAGGGACAGTGGGGTCATGCTTCTGATCTCAGAAATTGGGGGGAGGTCTGATAGTCGCAGCAGTAGCCACGTGCTTCAAGCTTGGGGGCCTAGCGATTGTATGTACAGAACTTTTGTTTTTGCCAGTCGTGGGGCTTGAACTCAGGGCCAATGCACTGTCCTTGGGTTTTGAGCCACAGCACCAATTCTGGCTTTTTCTACATATGTGGTACTGAGGAATGGAAACCAGGGCTTGGTGCATGCTAGGCAAGCACTCTACCACTAAGCCATACTTCCGGCCCAGTACTTTTCTTTTTGTGCCAGTATTGAGACTTGAATTCAGGACTTGACGTCTGTCCCTGAGTATGGCCCTCTGCCACTTGAGAAACAACTCTACTTCTGGCTTTTGGGGTGGGTTCAGCAGTGATAGGAATCTGACACTCTCCTGCCCTGCTTGGCTTTGAAGAGCGATTCCTAGATTTCAACCCCCTGAGCAGCTGGGATTACAGGCGTGAGCCACTGTGCTTGGCCTACATACGGAATCTTGCTCAGGGGGGTGGTGGGGGGAGACTTTTTGTGTGGGGGGCTATTAGATGCTCTATTTTCTGAATCCCTCTGGTCCATGCCAGCATCTGGCCTGATCTGCACAACATCCCTCCATCCTGCATGAGAACTAAGTTCACCTTTGTACCCACTCTCATTCTTAGAGCTGTCCTGAGGGACAGTGGAGGCGCCAAGACAGGAAGTGACTCACCCAGCGCCTCCAACTCTTAACCCAGCGTCCTCCCTTGAGGGGCCTGATGTGGAAATGTGGTTTGGGAGTGGGGTGGGAAGGCGAGCCTGAGAGCCCAGCAGTCCTGAGACCGGGGATTGAGATTTGAAGCCAGCCCCAGGTAGGAAAGCTCAGGAGACACTTCCGTTTTGTCCGGGCTGTGGGGCTTGAATTCAGGGCCTAGGAACTGTCCCTGAGCACTTTCTCTGGAGGCTAGCACTTTACCATTTAGAGCCAACGCTCTGCTTCTACCACTTTGAGTGGTCTCACAAGGACTTTTCTGCTTAGGCTGGTCTTGAACTGCGATCCTCAGATCTCAGTCTCTCATGTAGCTGGGATCAGAGGCGTGAGCCACCGGCGCCCACCACGAGAGTTTGACCTTCAGTGAAGCTATGGCTTAAGTGGTAGAGTGCTAGCCTTGAGCGCAAAGGCCAAGTGAGAGTGTGAGGCCCAGGGGTTCAGATCCCAATACTGGTAGACAAAGTGCCTTGGCCTCTCCGGGCTCCAGCTGAGCTATAATGGTGCCGACAGGAAGGCTGGCAGGAAGGTCAGGATGACCTCTTCCCCTCCCCCCCCCCCATCCCCGCCAGATTCCTTCAGTGCCCCTCAAAAGGCTCCTTCCTCTCACAGCAGGCTGTGTCTACGCAGAGAGTGCATATGCTCCTGTCTAGCATTCTCTGTTCAAGGCTGGCATTCTACCACTTGAGCCACATCTCCACCCCTGGCTCTTTGGTAGTTCATTGGAGCTGAGAGGCTCACGGATTTTCCTGCCTGGGCCGGCTTTGAACCACGATCCTCAGAGCTCAGTCTCTTGTGTAGCTGGATGAAGGGGTGAATGACCAGAGCCTGCCACTTCCCTTTGCTTTCTCTCTCTCTTTTTTCCTTCCTTCCATTGAAGCATGGGGCTGGGCTCTCTACTCCTGGAAGAGGCCAAATGGAAAGAGGAAAAAAGAGAGCACGAGTGCTCCCCAAACTTTTCCCACCAGAGCAGGGGAGCTCGAGCAGCCCAGCAGTCCTCCCTGGTCTGGGCTGGGGGAAGGGGAGTACCGGGCTCCTTCAGGAGTTATTTGTATTTTTTGGCAATACAAGAGTCTGAACTCATAGTATCTTGCTTGCTAGCTAGGTGCTCTACCACTTGAGCCACACCTCCACCTCCAACGTTTTGCTGGTTAGCTGGAGGTTCAATCTCAATCCTCAGCTCTCAGCTTCTGGACCACTGTGATTACAGGTGTGAGCCACCAGTACCTGACTTGCCTTGGTTATTTTTTTTTTTTTACCAGTCCTGGGCTTTGAACTCAGGGCCTGAGCACTGTCCTTGGACTTTGTCAAGGCTAGAGCTCTACCACTTGAGCCTCAGCACCACTTCTGGCTTTTTTCTATGTATGTGGTACCGAGGAATCGAACCCGGGTCTTCGTGCATGCTAGGCAAGCACTTTAACCACTAGGCCAAACTCCCGGCCCCATGTCGCGGTTGTTTTTGCTATCTCATGTTTTGCTTGAGCGGGTCTGGACCCCAGTCCTTCTACCTACTGCCTAAGTAGCTGAGATCACAGGCATAAACCACCACGCTTGGCTCGTTTGTGAGATTGGGTCTCACTAAGTTTCTGCCTGCAGAGGCTGGTCTTGAACTCTGATCTTTTGGATCTCAGCTTCCTGAATCGCCACGATTGCAGAGTCCCCAGCCTCCCGGCCTCTCGGGGCCCACCTGGCGGGGATAGCGCTGATGGGCTTCCGGTAGATGGTGATGAGCTTGTCCAGAACCACGACGGCCGTGGTGAAGACGCGGTAGGAGTGCAGGAAGGTGTTGAGAAAGTCGATGCTCAGGAAGCGCAGGTCCGTCAGCCGCTCCAGCAGCCGCTCCACGCTGGCGTAGCGGATCTGCAGCACTTTGCACGAGTTCATTGTCTTGCTGAAGCGAATGTCCACGTCGTCGCAGTACAACGAGGCGTCTGACCTGCGCAGGGGAGGCGGGGAAGGGGGGGGGGGGCTTATCAAAGGCTGGGGCCATGGTAGAGTCATCTCCGCCCCAGTGACAGCCACAGAAGGCCTAAGAAGCAAGGGGGGCTTTCCACCGCGGGTGGCTCACGCCTGTCATCCCTGCTACTCAGGTGGCTGGGATCTGAAGGATCAGGGTTCAAAGCCAGCCCAGGAAAGGAAAGTCCATGAGACTCTTCTGTCCGAGGAACCACAAGAAAACCAGAAGTGGTGCTGTGGTTCAATGGTAGAGTGCTAGCCTGGGGTGAAAAAAAAAATATGGACAGTGCCCAGGCCCTGAGTTCAAGTCCCAGAACTGCTTAAAACCAAGGGGAAAAAGAAACATCCCAAATGTCTAGCAGCTGGTAAACAGACACATAAAATGTGTTATATCCATATAGGTCCTCCCTCCTTTTTCTCCCCCTTGCCAGTCCTGGGGCTTGAACTCAAGGCCTGGGCATTGTCCCTGAGCTTCTTTTGCTCTATTTGAGCCACAGCACCACTTCTGGTTTTTTTCTGTGTATGTGGTACTGAGGAATAGAACCCAGGACCTCATGCGTGCTAGGCGAGCCCTTTAGGCCACCCTCCCAGCCCAGCTTCAGCCCCTTGAGTGTAGGGCTTACAGACATACACCACCAGACCTAGCTACTTCTGGATAGGAGTGGCCAGCCATCACTGTTGTCTCGTGGTCCAGGGAGTGGTCAGTGCAGTGGCTTTTACACCCAGGGCTGGGGCTCTGTCACTTGAGTTATAACTCCATAGTCGGCTTTTTGCTGGTTAACTGGAGCTGATGAGTCTGATGGACTTTCCTGCCTGGGCCAGCACTGTACCATGAGCCTCACATCTCAGCCTCCTGAGCCGTCAGCTAGGATGACCCACTTGAGCCATCAGGCCTGGTGCTTCTGGATTTCTTTTTCTGCCTGTATTCCTTACTCAAGAATGACCACATCCTACACATTTAGGAAACGCTGAAGGGCTTTACGGCTATGGTGAGATGTCATTAGAAGAATCTAGGAGTCAGTATTGATAGGTATTGATAGGTAAATCTGAAATTTTCATGAGAATGAGCTTAAAGCGCGGAACTCTACTGACGTATCAGCTCAACCCAGGAAAGCTGTCATGGTGACCACAGGTTTAGCACCTGTGGTTGTCATGGTGACAGGGGGTTTAGCACCTGTGGTTGTCATGGTGACCACAGGTTTATAGCACCTGTAATTGTCCTGGGGACCAGCAGTCTCCCCTGCAGTTGTCACGGTGACAGCGACACCTGCTGTTTAGCACCTGAGTTGTCATGGCAACAACAGGCTTCACATCTGTAGTGCACTGGGGAGGAACACACGGCTTGGCTTGGATTAAAATGGTTTTGATGCCAGTTCTTGTTTCTGGCTCCTTACTCTCCAGTGAAATGGGATCAGCAAGCACTACCTCAGTTTACCCTGAAGAGTGGAGGAGCCTGGGTTAAAGGGCTGACCACGGTGCTTGGAGGGATGCAGGGGAGGAGTGACAGTTCCAAGTGCACTGGCTCCTCCAGGAACGACCCCCACTCAGGGGAGATGGGTGCCTGAAGGAGCTGGGCCAAGAGCCCTGGTTCATGTGCTGGAAGACGTCCTCCGGGGCTGTGAGTGCAGCTCCACAGTAGAGCACTTGCCTAGCACGCCCAAGAATCAGGGCTCAACTGGGCCTGGGCCTTCAGCCAGAGCCCCACTTCCCGATTCCTAGTGATTAACTGGAGATAGAAGTCTTTCTGTCTTTAGTTCCTGGGTTGGCTTTGAACCTTGATCCTCACATCTCAGCCTCCTGAGTAGCTAGGATTACAGCTAGAGAAAAAGAACTTTCTAGGGAAACACTTATAGCATTTAGCGTGTGAATGAATCAATACACAATCTTTATCAGTGCCTTCAATGAGCAGGGGATGGAGAGTTCTTTTTATAGTAAGGAAAGTATGAAAGAGAAAAGAAAAAGAAACCCTGTGACCCTGACTCTGGGGAGGTGGGGGTGTGAGGATTGGGGTGTGAAGGTTCCCTTCAAACCAAAAAGCTGAAGTAGAGCTGTGGCTCAAGCGGTAGAGCACCAGCCTTGAACAGAAAAACTAAGAGATGTTATCTAGGCCCCAAGTTCAAGTCCTGTTGTAAACACAAACAATCCCATCATCAAGAACAAAGCTAAGATTATCACCCTCAGTTTGGGAGGTGGGAAAAGGTTAAAGTGTGAGAAAATGGCAGCGGCATGGAACAGAGTGGATCCAGCTGGTCGGCTATGGATCTCCAATGGGAGCAGTGCTGGGAAAGCAGGAGACAGACAGGACAGACAGGAAGAGAAGCCTGAGGCCGGCCAGGGTGTGTGGGCAGGGTTGCTGAAGAGCTGATGGCTGCAGGGGCTTCCCAGAGGGCCCCTGTGTCGACCATGCCTGCCCGGCCTGCCTGTCTAGGAGCCAGTCCTCTGTTCAGCCCCCAAATTCCATGAATGTTTTCTCAACTTCACTTGGGGGCCAGTGTCTGCCTGGGGGCCTGGGGTGTGGCAAGGGTGGTATCTCTGGTTATTTCCAGATCCTACCACAGAGAATGATGTGTGATCCATTGATTAGGAGCAGGCCTGTTAGCAGGGGATTCATTTAGTGATGTCTGCCTAGGGCTCTGGCTTGGTTCCCCGCCTCAAGGGCTGGACTGCTTTCCTTTTGTGTCATCTGATGGAAATATATCTGACTGTAAACTCCGCTCTGCTTTTCTCCTGCTCCCACCGCCCTTCTTGGTGAGATTTCAGGGTGCCAAGACATTGAGTATTCATGACTCGGGGACATAGCACCTCTTGTTACAGACATGTTGATCTTCAGGTCTTGTGACAAGGCAGGAGGGGATCTGAAGCTGGGACTGTGTAGGACATCCAGAGCCTGCTGGGGGACACAGCCAGAGAAGTCGGAGCCACCAGCTCCCCAGTTTCAGGCCTTGCAGCCTTCTCAAGCCAGAGTTTCTTTCCCAGAGTGGAAAGCGAGGGAACCTCCACACTCCTGTATCACAACCATCCCCCCCCATGGAAGGAAACCCAACTCCCTGCCCTTCCCCCACCTTGCCAGCCCTGTTTCTCACCACCCAGCGCCAGGGTCACCTTACTATTTGATAAGTTCCAACTATGCTATTTAAAAAAAAAAGAACACCTGGGTGTCAGTGGCTCACGCCTGTCATCGCAGCCACTCAAGAGGCTGAGTTCTGAGGATCATGGTTCAAAGCCAGCCTGGCGGGGCAGGGAATTCTGGGAAGAGGGCATGCATGGAGACAGCTCAGAGAGAGGCAGAAGTGGTGAAGAGTTTGAGCTCACCACCAGCCTAACCCTAATAGTTTTCCCTACAATCTGCCAGTCACCAGTGGCTGGCTGGTAGGGCCCACGGCCTAAAGAATATATTCCGTGGCTCGAATGCCTCACGAATACACAGCCATCTTATGGGGGTTCAGTAACTCAACTACTTCATGGATACTAACTGCGTCATGAATATTTGGTTTCCACTGGGTCTGTCTTTTTTTTTGGCCAGTTCTGGGACTTGAACTCAGGACCAGGGCTTTTTTAACTTTTTTCCTCCAGGCTGGTGCTATACTACTTGAGCCACATCTCCAATACAAGCATTCTGCTGGTTAACTGGAGTTAAGTCTCACAGATTTGTCTGCCTGGCTGGCTTTTAACCTCAATCCTCAGATCTTAGCCTCCCCAACCGCTAGGATTCCAGGCCTGAGCTCCCAGCTCCTATTACCATATTTTAAACAGTCAATAAGAAAATAATCCCTCGGTACAAAACGAACTGCAACCAAGATAATTCATCAACCAAAACACATGAGCTCCAAACAAGTAAATGTCTCCACCCACCAAAGAGAGACCCAGCATCCTCTGAGCCCCAGGCACTGGTCATGAATGCGTGCAACTGCAGCGTCACCGCAGTGGACGAAGGGCAGGAAGCACTCACTTGATTATCTGCGGGACGGTGACCTTGGAATTCTCCTCAAAAGCGTTCATCATGAGCCCGTTGCACCGGATGTTGTCCACACACTGGAAGGAGAGCAGCCAGGGTCACAGCTGCGCGTGCATTCTGTGACCCAGGCCCACCAGAAGCTCTACCATATGGCAGGCAGCCCGGGCCCAGACAGGGTTGGTCAGTGGTCAGCTCCAGTGGCCTCATCCGGTGTGCCAGGGCCAAGTCTGCTCGGGGCATCCCCCGAGGCCCACCGAGTGGCTCTGGAGCCTGATCTCCTCTCCCTGGTCTCAGCTTCCCATCCCTGAGAGGGCGCAGAAGCAGTCGGGCACAGGTGGCTCACGCTTGCAAGCCTGGCTACTCAGGAGGCTGAGATGTGGAGGACTGCATGGAGCCAGCCTGGGCAGGGACCTCTGCGAGACGCTTATCTCCAACTAACTACCCACCAAGGGGCTGGGGGAGTGGAGGTGTAACCAGTGACAGAGCACACTAGCTTCAAACAGAAAACCTCGGGGACAGCGCCCAGGCCCTGGGTTCAAGACCTGGAAGACCCACACACTCCCCGGATCCCACCCTGCCTTTGGGGTTCAGCGCCCAGGCCCTGGGCTCAGGACCTGGGAGACGCACACACTGCCCGATCCCGCCCTGCCTTTGGGGTTCAGCGCCCAGGCCCTGCGCTCAGGATCTGGGAGACGCACACACTCCCCGATCCCGCCCTGCCTTTGGGCTTCAGCGCCCAGGCCCTGGGTTCAGGACCTGGGAGACGCACACACTCCCCGATCCCGCCCTGCCTTTGGGCTTCAGCGCCCAGGCCCTGAGTTCAGGACCTGGGAGACGCACACACTCCCCGATCCCGCCCTGCCTTTGGGGTTCAGCGCCCAGGCCCTGGGTTCAGGACCTGGGAGACGCACACACTCCCCGATCCCACCCTGCCTTTGGGCTTCAGCGCCCAGGCCCTGAGTTCAGGACCTGGGAGACGCACACACTCCCCGATCCCGCCCTGCCTTTGGGCTTCAGCGCCCAGGCCCTGGGTTCAGGACCTGGGAGACGCACACACTCCCCGATCCCACCCTGCCTTTGGGCTTCAGCGCCCAGGCCCTGGGCTCAGGACCTGGGAGACGCACACACTCCCCATCCCACCCTGCCTTTGGGGTTCAGCGCCCAGGCCCTGCGCTCAGGACCTGGGAGACGCACACACTCCCCGATCCCGCCCTGCCTTTGGGGTTCAGCGCCCAGGCCCTGAGTTCAGGACCCGGGAGACGCACACACTGCCCGATCCCACCCTGCCTTTGGGGTTCAGCGCCCAGGCCCTGGGCTCAGGACCTGGGAGACGCACACACTCCCCGATCCCACCCTGCCTTTGGGCTTTTGGGAGAGGCCGGCAGGGGCCAGGCCGGTGGGCGGGAGAAGCAGGGGGTTTGGGTGCAGTGGACCTCCCTGAGGCCAGAGCTCCCCCAGCCCCTGAGCAGTGGGGAGGAGGAGGAGGAGCCATTCCCACCCCCCCGACCCTTGTCTCCCACGTCTTCTGCCATCAACCACAGTTCCCTGCTCCTCCCGCTTCCGGTACCCACAAGCCATTGCAGAGTGCTAACCTGGGATGCTCCCTGCTCAGTCTTGCTCCTCCCATTTCCGGTACCCACAAACCCTTGCGGTGTGCTGACCCAGGACGCTCCCCTTCTGCCCCGCCCACTTCCGGTACCCACAAACCCTTGCGGTGTGCTGACCTGGGATGCTCCTTGCTCTGCCCCGCCCACTTCCGGTACCCACAAACCCTTGCGATGTGCTGACCCGGGATGCTCCCTGGTCTGCTCACTTCCGGTACCCACAAGCCCCTGCGGTGTGCTGACCCGGGACGCTCCCTGGTCTGCCCACTTCCGGTACCCACAAACCCCTGCGGTGTGCTGACCCGGGATGCGCCCTGCTCTGCCCACTTCCGGTACCCACAAGCCCCTGCGGCGTGCTGACCCGGGATCCTGGCAGGGAGGCCTGCGCTTCCCGGAGCCCTGTGGCGGGTGGGTAGTGGGCAAAGGCCGCACGCTGGCCTTGACCCTGGACGAGGGCACCTCAGGCACGGCTCTCTCCCCTCTTAGCTTCCTGTCTCATCCTCCAGCCGTGGCAGGCTGTCCTCAGGCCTCTCCTGAGTGGACGCCAGCGCCCCGGGGCTGTGGCGTTCCCCTTGTTAGCCCTCCGCCACCTGAGCCACAGCTCTACTGCCGGTTTCCTGGCCGTTGGCTGGAGACGAGTCTCACGGGCTTTTGTGCCCAGGCTGGCTTTGAACCGGGATCCTCAGGTTGTGGGCCTGCTGAGTAGCCGGGGTCACAGGCGCGGCCCCCACGACCTGGCAGCGAGCCGGGTTGAGTTGGGCCTGGGTTGGTGTTGTGAAGCTGCAAGTCTCCGGTCTCTCCTACCGGAACCTAGCCTCCTTCCCACCACCTCCCTGGCCGCCCTCAGGGGCAGCTGGAAGGAGGACGGACTGGAGGAGACCGTGAGGCTGCTCACCTGGCTGATGTCACTCGTCCACGCCGCCTTCTCTTGTCTGGAAGAAGCCACCAGGATGACAGTGAAGGACGGGGACTCCTTTGGCTCCACCCCGATCTTAAAATCCAAGTGCTCGGTGTCCTGGCCGGCTCCTTTGGCTTCCAGTTGCAAAGCACCAAGTTAGGCTGAGTGAGTGTGGGAGCTTGGGGGACTGGAAGACCTTTTATTTTCCTTTGGGTTGGTTCTGGGGCCTGAGCTCGGGGCCAGGGCGCCGCCCCTGAGCCTCCTCACTCAAGGCTGGCTCTCTTGAGCAGCCACCGGGGATAAGAGTCTCATGGACTTTCCTGACCAAGCTGCCTTCCAATGACAGGCTTCAGATCTCAGCCTCCCGAGCAGCTAGGGTGACAGGAATGAGCCACCAGTGCCAAGTAGAACTAAGATTTTGAGCTAATTTAGTCGACACCCCCCCCAGCATAGGGCAGACTCTAGGCCGGTACCCCAAGGCAGTGCCCAGGCTGGCATAGAACTTCGGTGTCTTAAACTTTTATGGGCTGGGTTGGAGTCCCAATGGAAAAGTAAATTACAGAGGTGTTTTTTTTTTTTTTTTTTTTTTTTGCCAGCTCTGGAGCTTGAACTCAGGGGCTGGGCACTGTCTTTAGACACTTTTTGCTCATGGCTTGCACTCTGCCACTTGAGCCACATCACCACTTCCAGCCTTTTCTGTGTATGTGGCTCCGGGGAATTGAACCCAGGGCTTCGTGAATGCCAGGCGAGCACTCTACCACTACTCCCAGCCCAGGGATTTTTTTTTTTTAATGACTGCTCTTAACTGGAAAGATCCTTGAATTGAGAATCAAAGCCAGAGTCTCTAACGTGCTAGTTCTTAAACCTTTGTAAGCTGTTTATTGGAAAAAAGCAAGGTGAGAGTTTAAAGATTCTTTCAGTGAGTCTGCATTCATAGAGGGTGCACGTGAGAGGGTGGACTGTCCACTCCAGCTCCAGGCTGTTCCTCAACTCACTGCTGTGTGGCCTTGGAGCAATGTCTTTCCCCTCTGGGCCAATGACAGCCAGGCCCTGGTGGCTCTCTCGTGTAAGCCTAGCTACTTGGGAAGCTGAAATGTGGGGATCGAGGTTCAAAGTCAGCTCCTGCAGGAAAAGTACTTGAGACTCTTATCTCCAGTGAACCACCAAAAAGCTGAAGTGGAGTTGTGACTCCAGTGGTAAGATGCCAGCCTTGAGTTAAAAAGCTGAGGGACAGTGTCCAGACCCTGAGTTCAAGCCCCAGTACCAACACACACACACGCGGCCAATGTGGAACCAACGTTCTGGGGGAAGCCCTGTGCAGGTGCGTATGCGCAGACAACTCCACACTGACCTTCCTCGTCCGTGTTCTCTGGGTCCTCCAGCAAGGTGCACTCAATAAGGGATATGACCCCGTTCTGGAAGAGAGCAGCCAATGTCACTGGATGGGGGGTTGGGAGGGCTTTCCCAGGCAAACACCTGTGTCCATGGCTGTGTGTGTACATGTGTGTGCATGTGCCAGTCTCCAGGCTGGAACTCAGGGCCTGAGTGCTATCCCTGAAGAGTGTCTGTCTGTCTGTCTGTCTGTCTCTGCTAGTGCTCTACCACTTGGCTGCAGCTCCACTTCCGGCTCTTTGCAAAGTAACTGGAGATAAGCATCTCAGGGGCTTTTCTGCCTTGAACCAGGATCCTCAAGTCTCAGCCTCCTGAGTAGCTAGGATAGTAAATGTAAGCCAGTGGTGTCCATCTCGTAGTCTTCTCACTCTGAAGCTTGGTTAAAGCAAGGTGGTGTGTGTGTGTGTGTGTGTGTGCACGCGTGGGCACACTGACCTGTCCTGACTCCCTGGTCCACCCGCCCGCAGGATGGCCCGTGTTGGGCCCCTACCTTGGTCAGGTGGAGCTTCCCTCCAGAGCCTCTGGTGCAGATGATGAGGTGTTTGGAGAAGAGGAAACACTGCCTCTCCCCCTCCTTCTTGAGCGACAGCGACCCCAGACGGCCCCTGGTGATCTTGCCCTTTTCTGACATGGGTACCTGGATGAGGGACCCTGAGGAGAGAGGAAGCCCTGAGTCTCACTTCCCGGAGGACCCTGGGCTCTGACCTGGCCGAAGGCAGGGGTGAAGGAGCAGCAGAGGGCTGGACAAGCCTAGCTCTGCCATCTTCCTCAGGACAGGAGGTGGGGTGGGAAAGCTGGAGCTGGGCCTGGACTCCCAGCGAGGGGTTCAAGGCCTTGGCACACAAACGGACCCTGAGGACCTGGTCCCAGCTGTGAGAATGAAGGCTAAGTTGGGGTCTGGGGTGGCAGAGGTTGGACAGGTGGGGAGCTAGGGACAGCCTGGAGGGGCCAGTAAGACACATGTCTGCCTGCTGCCACCTGCAGTCCCAGCAGACATCACCAGTCAATCACAGACCTGGCTGTGGAGCCTGGGCTCAGCCTGGGTCCCAGCAGACATCACCAGTCAATCACAGACCTGGCTGTGGAGCCTGGGCTCAGCCAGCGTCCCAGCAGACATCACCAGTCAATCACAGACCTGGCTGTGGAGCCTGGGCTCAGCCAGCGTCCCAGCAGACATCACCAGTCAGTCACAGACCTGGCTGTGGAGCCCAGGCTCAGCCTGCCTCCTGAGTAAGGCGCACGGGGAAGCCACACTAGGAAAAGCGGGTAGCTGGCATGGAGCCCACATGCTGTTCCAACTCTGGACACTCTTCATATAGAAAGCATCTTGAGCCTCTAATCCTAGCTACTCCAGAGGCTGAGATTTGAGGATTACAGTTTAAGGCCAGCCAATGCAGAAGAGTGCATGAGACTCTTATCTCCAACTAATCAGCAAAAAGCTGTAAGTAGAGCTGTGGTTCAAATGGTAGAACATCAGCGTCGAGGGAGAAAGCTCAAGGAGTGTGCCCAGGCCCTGAATTCCAGCCCCAGCATCACTGCATGTGCGCACATACACACAAGAGTGTCTTGTGTGGTTCCTTGCAGCCAGGAGGTGGGCAGGGCTGGCTCTCAGCCCGGGGGTCTCCAGGATCCTGGAACCCCGGGCACCCACTTCTGAGGGCGCCAGGCCAGCCCAGGCCCTGGTAGGTTTTCACTTTGGGTCTTGGCAGGGAGCGCTGGAAGGGGTCACACCTGAGATAGACGGGGGAGACCCGAATCCCACCGCGCCTCCAGCATCCCCGGCCCCAAGGTGGGTGACCTTGACCTTCCTCAGCTGGGTGGGAAGGCCGAGCTGTAGCTCCGCCCCCCGCCGGCCGCGCATGCGCACCTTGCCTGACGAAGGTCTGACTGGTGTCCAGCAGGATCTCGCAGCCCTCGATGATCATGCGCTCGATGGCCAGATTCTTCCGGATGTTCTCCGTCTCACTGACCTCGTCATGCATGATCCTACAAGACCAGAAGGGGAGCCATCGGCCCGGCTCAGGGGAGCACGCACCTGCCAGGCGCCTCCTCGGCGCCAGCCATGCTCCTCAAGCCCGAGGAGCCAGAGAAAGAGAGGTAGAGGGTGGCTGCGAGGAAGCCTCGGGCCTGTCAGGGCTCGATTTCTGAACTCGGTGGAAGGCGCAGGTCCAGCTACCTCGTGGAGGAAATCTGCCTCTCCCTCATTCTTCTACTACCTGGCTCCTCTCCATGGACTAAGGATCTGTCCTGCCTCAGGGCCTTTGCACTTGCTCCCCCCCCCCCCCCCCCCCCCCCCCCCCGCCAGGATCGTCTCCTGGATTATCTTTAATGTCATGTGGGCCTTGGGCCACGGCTCAGGGGAAGTCTGCTCCCAGCCAACCTCTGGAAGGGATCCCAATGATCTAGTCTGACTCAACTTGTCCCTGCAGTACTACATCTGTCCAGGAGATGGTGGCATTCAACTGTGCATTAAAAATAGCGTTTTGGGGTGTGTGTGTGTGTGTGTGTGTGTGTGTGTGTGGTGGTGGTGGTGGTGGTGGTGGTGGTGGTGGTGGTGTGGGGGTGGGTTTGAGTGGCTGGGCATAAGGGTTTAGCTGTCAAATCTGGTTTTGGAGGATTTCCAGGGTCCCAGGAAAGCAGTGAGCAACTTGGGGGGTGAGAGAACAAGGAGGAGTAGCCTAATCCAAGAAACAAAGTTTTTGCCTACTGATGGCTGAAATTGGCTCATGCAAGCTACCAGGAGCCTGGGTGAACTTACAAAGTTCTTTCCGACATTTTCTGGTTTATGTGGGAGGGGACATGGCTTTAGCAGGATCTGTGATGAATCTGACCAGAGTAGCAGCGCATGAGTGACACAGGCTCCTGTGGTCCTCAGTTCCCCCCTCTGTGGGATGCTGGGGTGACATTTCATACACTCCCAGAGTGTCCCTGGCTTTTGCTGGATCCTGGGATAAAAAGCGTTGGCCATTTAGCTGGTGGCCGGGGCTGTTATCAGTTATCTGATTCTGCGAGGAGAATGGCATCTGAATTGGGTTTCTCTTTCCATTTTTGTGCTGGAACTCAGGACCTGGGCACTGTCTTTTAGTTTTGTTTGTTTTTGGTTTTTTTTTTCCTCAAGGCAGGTACTCTTAACACTGGAGCCACAGCTCCTCTTCCCACTTCTTGATAAGTAATTGGAGGTAAGAGTCTCATGAATTTTCCCACCCAGGCTGGTTTGGAACCTTGATCCTCAAGTCTCAGCATCCTGAGTAGCTGGGGTTACAGGCCTGAGCCAGCATGTCCAGCAGGCCGTGACACTCTAAATGCCTTCTCCATTTCCAGACTTCCCTAATCCTCAACTCCAGACACAGGTTCTCAGAGAACCAGGAGCTGGGCAGAGAGCCTGGCAGTCCCTGGTTGCAGCCTATCCTGGGAGATAGGCTCCAGTAAGTGTCATGGGTGCTGGGTGCCTGGCACAGTGCCACACCCTCTTGGGACTTGTTCTGTTCAGGTCCACTGCAGACAGGGCTCACCTGGACAGCTCTTCAAGTTTTGACTTGGCATAGTCGAGGCTGTTTCGTTCCACGTGTTCGTGGGGCGTGTGGGCCAGAAGTTCGTGGAGAGTGAGAATGTACCTGGGGATCTGTGAGTGACAGAGGACAAGGAGGGACAGACAGGGAGGGACAGAGAAGCCATGAACACATGAACCAGGCCCCAGAGGGGAGCAGGCTGTGGTTTGGCCTGGGGCACTGGGATCAGCGGGGAAAGGGGGTCCCTGATGGGGTCTCCAGGAATTCTCTCAACTTTCCCACTACCCCAGGGGCCAAGCACAGGGGAGGCCCATGAGCACAGGCCACGCCCACAGGAAGTCCACGAATGCGGCCACACCCACAGGGAGGCACCTGAGTAGAGGCCACGTCCACAGGAGGTCCATGAGCACAGGCCACGCCCACAGGAGGTCCATGAGCACAGGCCACACCCACAAGAGGTCTGAGCTGCAGGCCACACCCACAGGGAGGCACCCGAGCAGAGGTCATGCCCACAAGAGGCCTATGAGCACAGACCACGCCCACAGGAGGCCAAAGAGCCACGCCCACAAGAGGTCTGAGCTGCAGGCCACGCCCACAGGAGGCACCCGAGCAGAGGCCACGCCCACAGGAGGCCCAAGAGCACAGACCACGCCCACAGGAGACCCAAGAGCCACGCCCACAGGAAGTCCATGAATGCAGCCACACACACAAGAGGTCTGAGCTGCAGGCCACGCCCACAGGGAGGCCCACGAGCACAGGCCACGCCCACAGGGAGGCACCTGAGCACAGACCACGCCCACAGGAGGCCCAAGAGCCACGCCCACAGGAAGTCCATGAATGCGGCCACACCCACAAGAGGTCTGAGCTGCAGGCCACGCCCACAGGGAGGCACCCGAGCAGAGGCCACGCCCCGGCAGGCTCAGGAGCCCAGGCCAGGCCTGCGCAGTCACCTGGAACATGGGGTAGGTGAGGAAGGTCTCCAGGGTCCTCTCCTCGCAGTCGGGCTTGGCCTCGTACTGCTTCAGCAGCTTGTCGAAGTCGCGGTTCTGCTTGCAGTGCGCCAGGATCTGCAGGCTGTACTGGTGGTTGCGCACGAACTCTTGGTAGATGTTCAGCATGGGCAGCAGGATGTCGAACAGATCGGCTGCAAGGAGGGGGGAGAGGCGGCGAGATGACCCGGGGCCTCGGCCCCGCCCCCCACCTTCCAGGTCCGGACACTGGGGCTTGAACTCAGCTCTTCCACTCGAGCCACACCTCCACTGCCAGTTTTTTTGATTAATGGCAGATCGGGGTCTTTTGGACTTTCCAGTCTATGGCTGGTTTCGAACTACGATCCCCAGCCCTCAGCTTCCTAAGTAGCTAGGATTTATAGGCGTGAGCCACTGGCTTCCGGCTGGGGAGGCTTATTTTTGGAGGGCCTGTAATTGCAGACCACAGCAGCCGGCTGCTTGGAAGATGCTCAACATTCTGGAAGCACCAGAGGGTTATGCAGCCCTACAGAATTCTTTAGTCATGAGAAAACACTTGGGCTGTATTTTTAAGAGCCAAAAAAAAAAAAATAACATTAAAACAACGCACGTCAAGATGAAAACTGTACGGTTTGGAATGTTTGCAGTTACAGAAATGGGATAAAACCCTCTCAAGGGCTGTGCATAGCGAAATCTGGATGGGGACCAGGGATGTGTTTGCAATGGTTATCTTTCAGAAGATGGGTGATATTTTTAACTGTTTCCTACTTCTTTGGGGGGGGAGGGGAGGAAGTGTTTTTTAATGTCCTCCATCGAATCTGTGTACATTCATTTTTAAAGGGAAATATAGATCAGAAACTAAAAATATTCTGCTTCAACCTAGAAATAGGACTTTTGACAGCTTGTCTTTTTTTTTTTTCCTGTGTGGGGCTCCCCCCCCACACCTTTGTGATTTAGTGGATCCCACGTTGCAATGTTTAAAGAGGAGACTGTTCTGGGGTGTCTGCCAGGGCTAGCGACTCACCCAAGACCAGTGTGGGCCAGCTGGAGATTCGAGCCTTCAGGCCTTGGTAAAAGATCTGATGTAAAAACATGATCGTTTCGCTGAAAGAGAACGCATAGGTGAATACACTGATGGCCAAGGAAAGCCCTGCCCCTCAAAGGGCCCCCCGGATTGCGAGGAGGGCTGGGGGTGGGGGGAGCTGGGCAGCATCTGCCAGGAACCTCCAGACCTCAGGCCTCCAACATTAAGAAGTCTCATTGGAGCTGAACACCAACCAGTGGCTGTTAGGTTCACAGGGTGCAGTGCCAGGAAGGTGACAGGGGGTCCCCAGATGTGCCATGGGAAAATGCTGCAGAAGACACAGCAGTGGCCGCTGCTATGTGAAAAGACAGGGCCTTTAAGGACCCATGGAGAATGGGGTTCCAGTCTGCTTTATGCCACCTTCCAAGCTGGGGGACTTTGAGCAAGGTGCTTGGTGTCTCTGAACCTTGAGTCCTTCTGGGAAAAAATGAGAAACTTCTGTGGGTGATGGCACTTCTTGGACTCGGAGGGGGAACTCCCATGGTCCCCACAAAGGCCCCCCATAGGGACTCTCAGCCAGAGGAGTCAGAAAGACATCAAGCATGCCTGCCCCGCATCAGAAGGCCTTTCTACCACTTGAGCCACAGCACCACTTCCGGCTTTTTCTGTGTATGTGGTATTGAGAAATTGAGTCCAGGGCTTCGTGCATACCAGGTGAGCGCTCTACCACTAGCCCCCAGAGGGCTTCTGTGATTTCGTGTTAGACATTTTGTGAGCATGGTCTGGGCATTGGCAGCTTGGGCCCTGGCCAGCTGGGGAGTGGCCGGAAGCCCATCCCTGGCACCTTCTCAGTCCTCCTCCTGCTCAAGGCTGCCTACTGAAGCCTCCACCTGCAATCTGAGGCTCTCCTCAACATGTCTGGGGACTCTGGCAGCGCACACCATTTATGGAGAGGGGAAAAAAACAAACTGAAGCTCCAGGGTGGATTCCTGATGGAAAGGGAAGGGGAAGAGGGGAAGAATTTTAGCCTCTTGAGCTAGTTTATTGAACGAATAAACCATTACTAAGGTCAGGAATTGTGGGCACTGAGATGTCTTCTCACTCTGTGACCAGCTCAGGGATGCATAAGGCACATGAAAGCAGGGAATCTGAGCCCAGCTTGGTGGCTCACACCTATAATCCCAGCTCCTCAAGAGGCTGAGATCTGATAGTTGTGATTCAAAGCCATCTGGCACAAAAATGTCAGACTTTTAACTGAAAAGCTCAAATGGTAAAGAGTGCGTGTATGTGTGGGGGTGGGTGTTAAGGAAACAGTGCCTACGACCTCAATTCAAATCAAAGAAAAAGAAAAAAAGTAATCTGGTCTAAAGTGGCCGCCTTGTGGGTCAGGAGACCTCAATTTCTTTGGGGTTCCTGGGATTTGAGGTCAGGGCTTCATACTTTGTCAGGCTGGCATTCTACCACTTGCGCCATCCTTGAACCATACACGAACTCACTTTCTGTTATTTTTTGAGGTAGGGTCTCACTTTTTTCCAGGGCTGGGTGTCCCCTGTAGTGGAAACACAGAATGCACACTCATTGCCAAGCCTCTTAAACGGTTTGCTCAGGCTGGCCTCTCAAGTTTAACCCTCTAATCTCTGCCTCCCAAGTAGCTAAGAATAGAGGCTTGAGTCACCAAGCCCAGCACCTTCAGAGGTCCTTGATGGAGCCCCATATATCTATACATAACTAGATCCTTCTAGACAGCCCTGAGTACCATTTTACAGGCAGGGCTCAGACCGCCATTCCCAGTCAGCTCTGAAAGCCAGTGTTCAAGACACAGGAGGAAGGAGAAAGGGAAGCTTCTTCAACCCAGCATGGGTGACAACAGATTAGAGACCTCAGAAGCAAGCCCTGTAAAATACACAGACACTCTTGGAGAAGTGGTACAGGTTTGGCTCCAGACTGAGTTTATGAACTCAGGTCACACAAGTTCTTTCCATTTCTCAGTGCATCTAAAAGCAACGCTTTGACTGCAATAGGATTGAGGTGTGTGTGTGTGTGTGCTAGTCCTGGGTTTGAAGTCAGGGCTTAGGCACTGTCCCTGAGCTTTTATTTTATTTTTTGCTCAAGGCTAGTGATCTACCCTTTGAGCCACAGCTCCATTTCGGGCCTTTTGGTGGTTACCTGGAGGTAACAGTCTCATGGACTTTCCTGCTTACGCTGGCTTTGAATCACGATCCTCTCAGCTTCCTGAGTGGCTAGGATGACAGGAGGGAGCCACTGACCTAGCTCGATATATTTATGTTCACACCTATGTTAGGCTCTGCCAGAAAACCATGCAGACACAAAGAACAAAGGAGGTGGGCCAAGAGTCAGGCCTGGCTGTAGAGAGCCACCATCTGGTCTCTGGGCCACGCCCCAGGAACTGTGCAGTGTGCAGTCTGTCCCCACCCACAGGGGGTTTACAGTGGAGAGGCCTGGAACGTCACAGCCAGGGGACAAGGACCAACAGCTGGACAGGGCACTGGGGGCAAGGCAGGGTGGTGGGAGGAGCTTCCGTGGACCGGAAGTGGGGCTTGGGAAGGCAGGAAGGAGTTTCTGGAGTGGGCGGAGCCTTTGTAGATTGGGGCGTGGCACTTCCAGACCGGAAGTGGTAGGGACTTCTGACCGGAAGTAGGCCGCAGGGAGTCGGTGGGGGCTCCTGACCGGAAGTGGGCAGGACTTCTAGCAGTAGGGAGGGGCGGCTCTCCACACAGGAAGGGGAGGGGCCCCGTCCTGCCCCTCTCCGCCCGGCTACCTGTTGAGGAAGATGCTGCTGACGTCGTCGTGCGTGATGGGCGGCTTCTTGGAGCTGGCGGCCATGCGCAGCGGGCGCAGGAAGTTGTTGACCAGGATGTGCAGCTGCTGCACGTACTCGGCCTCGGCCTCCAGCATGCTGAACACCACCTGGTTGCGCTTGCGCATGCTGTCGGCGTGCGGCGACCGGATGTAGTCCTGGATGATGGTCTTCCACTTCCGGCGACACAGCCAGCCGCGCAGGAAGCTCTGCACCTGCGGGGCCTTGGCGGTGAGGAGGGGTCGGGGGCCGGGAGGAGGCCCCGGGACGCAGGGCTGGGGCCTAGACGTCGTCCTCATCTCCTTGCTCCTGACCAGCCCAGACGAGGGCCAGGCCGGACCCTCAGGCCCGTTGTTTGGGAACGCCCGGACTCAGTTTACCCAGCTGTAAAGTGGACAGCCCTCCCACAGGACATCTGGATTCCACGGGGTTCGGACCGGGATCTCTAAGGTGCGTGTTGGAACTAGACATTCTTTAAAAAAAAAAAATAAATGTTTTTGGCCTTCCTGGGAACTGGGCGCTGTCCCTGAGCTTCTGCCGCACTCAAGGCTGGCGCTCCACCCCCTGGGCCACAGCTCCACCGCGGGTTGTCTGGGTGGCTCGTGTCAGATCTCAGCCTCCTGAGTTACCGAGGATGACAGTGTGGGGTCACAGGCGGGGCCTCTAGGTCCCTGTGCCCCCGGTAGCCCCGCCTGAGTGCACACAGGGTGCCTGACTTAGCGGCATGGGAGCTGGGCTTAGTGAGTGGCTTGGTGCTGTGGGACTTCAGAGAGGACCCTTGATGATCGCCCCCACACTCACACACACAAGACTTAAACTCATTAAGTCATCTTATTTCCTGCCTACCAGGCATGGCTGGGTGCTTTGGTGGGGCATCTGCACTTAAAGGGCACAGGCAGCAGGCCCCAGGGCTTGCCATGTGGCCTGCAGCTGTCTCTGAAGACAGGAAAGACCTCAGGGCAGAGGTGGAGCTCAAGGCTGCTGAGGCTCCAGGAGGAGGTTTCAGAGCCAGTGGGTCTCAAGGACAAGAAAGCCTATGGGAAAGGGTGCGCATGGCACGGACCGGGGTGCCCTGGGGGGAATCAAGCTGCTTCCGCCGGCTTCCAACTGCATCCTCCCATGTTCAGAAGGCCACCAACGGGTCTTGGGTTTGGGGACTGGAAGGCAGAGTGAGGCAGCAAATGCCCAACTCGGCTGGGTAGCTCCCTTGTAGACCCGTGGCCGGCTCGGTGAGACCATCATTGTGCTGTCTCCTGCACTGAGCTGATGTCACCCACACCCTGGGGCTGTAAAGCTGAGGTTCCCAGGAGGGGCTGGGGGTGTGGGCTAGGGAGCTGGTGTCTGGAGGCTGAACATGCTTCACACAGACTTGGCTGTGCCAGGTAGAGATGTTAACTTGGCCTCTCTGTGCCTTAGCTTGCCTCTGTGCAACACAGGGGGACAGATCTCGAGAGTCTCTTCCTCCACATGGAATCTCAGAATAGAATCTGGCACGTCAAACGTGGCTAATGAGTGTGAGCAGTGTCTAGTTTGGGGAAAGCAGAGAGACATATTTGGGTGTGAAATGTTTAGCTCTTACAGCACTAGCAACAAATAGAAAAAGACGTGTGGGGGGAAGCTGGGTACCCATGGTTTAATCCTAGCTACTCAAGAGGCTGAGAATCTGGAGGACCGTGGTGCAAAGCCACACCCAGGCAGAGAAGTACACTAACCTTTATCTCCAGTGCACCACCAAAAAGCAAGAAGTGGAGGTATGGCTCAAGGGGTAGAGCACCAACCTTGAGTGAAAAGAGCCAAGTGGAAGCATGAGGCTCTGAGTTCAAGCCCCAGTAGTGGCACAATAATTATGTATTATATAACATATAATGTACAGTGGCACAATTATGCATTGTATAACATATAAAATATATAAATATGTATAGTGGCACAATAAATATGTATTATATAACATAAAAATACATAAATATGTAATGCATACACACACACACACACACACACACACACACACACACACACACACACACACACACACACACACATATATATGCATGCATGCCCTTGAGGCTGAACTTGGCCACGGGACACATTTGTGGCTTGAGATCACAGCTGGGGTCCAGACAAGCAAGAAGCCTCTCACTTGCTGTTCTACGGTGGGCCAGGTCTCGAGCTTGGTAAGCTGCCAACAACCCAGGCTCCTCTCCTGGGCCACAGTGGCACAGGATGGCCTATGGCACCTTGGCTTCTGGGCAGATCCCTGCCACCTGCTGGGATGTCTTCCCCCCTCCCCCACCTTGGAACTCGGAACAGGGTCACAGGTGGGGACAGAAGTGGTCTCTGCTGAGCACTGCTGGTCTGGATGTGTGTATAAGGCAGTGGGGAGGGGCCAGGAGACTTTGGTTCTGCAGAGACCCCAAGACTCTGAAGCTAGTACACAGGCTTCCTACTCTTGCCTTCAAGTGGAACCTCAGTTTTCTTATCTGTGAAATGGGCCCAGCCCACTTGTTCACCCACAGGGGCCTCAGGGGGACGGGCTGGAAAAGTATCAGGATGGGTTGTTAGGGCTGAGGGGAGTAGGTGACAGTACTCCCCTACCCTGTTGGACTACCTGGGGCTGGAAGTTTCCAGAAGCCAGCAGGAGAGCTGGGACTGACCTTCTTGATCTTCTTGATGTCCATGTCCTCCTCAATGGGGGTAGTGGACTGCGTGGACTGGATGCGCTCGTTGTCCTTGAGCAGTGATGCGATCTGCAATGGACGCCCGTGGATCAGGAGCTGGCTCGGGGCTAGCCCGGAGTGGGGCATGTGCCTGGGGCAGACCCCAGGCACTGGTGATGGGTTCAGCCACGGTGTGGCAGCTGCTGCTCCTGTCCTGACTCCCCTGCCATGGCTGTGTGCCTGTGTGCACGCCATTCCTGGGACTTGAGCACACGTCCAAACCGTGATTCTTAGATCTCAGTGTCTGGACGATGGTAGGATTATAGGTGTGAGCCACCAACACCTGGCACTTTTTAGATTTTTTTTTTTTTGGTCAGTTCTGGGGCTTGAACTCAGGACCTGAGCACTGTCCTTTGGGCTTTTCTCTATGTATGTGGTACCAAGGAATTGAACTGCAGTCTTTGTGCGTGTTAGGTAAGGACTTAACCACTAGGCCAAACTCCTGGCCCACTTTTTGGAATCCTAGATAACCCTACTAAAACAGATCAGCCATGTTCCCTACTTTATAGTTTATTAAGGAGACAGCACCATCATGCGGTGATTGTAAGAAAAATATTTTAAATTTCACTTATTGGGGTTAGATTCCTCGGTACCATATACATAGAAAAAGCCGGAAGTGGTACTGTGGCTCAAGCCTTGAGAAAGCCCAAGGACAGTGCTCAGGCCCTGGACTGGCAAAAAATTGCCCCAGGACTGGCAATTTTTTGTTTTTTCATTTACTGAGCTGGGCACCCATGGCTCACACCTGCAATCCCAGCTACTCAGAAGTTGAGATCTGGGATTGTGGTTCAAAGTCAGCCAGGACTAGAAAGGGCATGAGACACTTATCTCCAATCACCTATTTAGAAAAAGCCAGAAGTGGGATTGTGGCTCAAGTGGTAGAGCACTAGCTTTGAGCAAAAGAAGCTCAGGCACAGTGACCAGGCCCTGAGTTCAAGCTCTAAGACTGGGAGAATAGGTAAATAAAAACGATTTACAAAGCAGTGAGGTTTTGCGCGGTTCTATACCAGGTACCGGGACCTGCAGGGCTAGGGATGGAGCAGCCTTAGCTTGCATTCCCAGTGGTCTCGGAGCAAAGCAGCAGGAGGAAACAGGTGATTTCCACCATTTGAACGGGCAGGTCCAGGATCCAGTGGGCTCTTGGGCACAGGCCACCGGCCAGAGACTTGCAGAGTCAAGTGTAGATAGAGTGCCAGCGTGAGGGCGAGGCCCTGAGTTAAAGCACTCAACCACGGGGAAACCCTGACAGTCACCAAGTGCCACTCATCTAAAGATAGAAGCTCAGGGAGCCGAGAGCGCACTCCTCGCTCGGCCCACGCCACCGCCATGTACCCTCAAGGGTGCTCCCACTGAGCTCAGAGGCCCTGGGAGAGCAGAACAGAGTGCTGTCTGCCCTCCACTCCCCGGTTGCTAAAATTACCCCAGCCTGTGCTGGAAAGCTGATGAAAATACTGAATGGAGAGAATGAAGGAGACCTGGCTCTTCTCCCCTAGCCTTCCAATCCTTCTGGAATGTCTGGCTCTTTGAGAGGAGCACATAGCCGGGCGCCGCTGCTTCAGCCTGTCAGCCTAGCTACTTAGGAGGTGGAGATATGAGGATCACAGTTCAAAGCTAGCCTGGCCACACAAATCCGAGAGACTCTTTTCTCCAGGGAATCAGCAGAAAACTGGAAGTGGTGCTGCGGCTCACGTGGTAGAGGTCCACCTTTGTGTCTGCTGAGTGACCCCGTGAGGCAGGCTCACACCATGCCACTCTGGGTACCTGCAGGCACACAGGGAGCCCGCATGGTTCACGAGGCGTGGGCCATGAGCTGTGAGTTTGGGTGGCAGGGGAGCAGATGGCAGGGCCATACCTGGGCCTGGAGGAGGAGGCATCAACCCTTGGGTTCAACCAGGTTGGGGGTGTGGGGATGAGCAGGGCATGCCACACAGAAGTGCCAGGAGGTGCCAAGGTGGCTTCAGAGGAGGGGTCCGGGGAGAGGGTGTAATCTGCAGTCCTGGGGCTTGAACTCGGGGCCTGGGCACTGTCCCTGAGCTTCTTTTGCTCAAGGCTAGCTCTCCACCACTTGAGCCACAGCACCACTTGTGGCTTTTCCTGTGTATGTGGTACCAGGGAATTGAACCCAGGACTTTACAACCCATTCGAGGTAAGCACTCTACCATGGAGCCACCTTCCCAGCCCGAGGGTCTGGTTCAGAGTCCACAGGAGCCAGCTGAGGCCACTTCCTGGTCTGACAGTGACAGGTTGACTCAGTCACAGAGCCCTTGACAGAGAAGGCTCCACACCCTGGAGTCGGGTCATAGGACCTCAGGCGGACAGTGATGGTGGTCAGTCAGGGTGGTCGGGGGCCCAGCAATTGGCCATCTGGCAGCTTGGCTCATTCATGCCCTGGGTGGCACAGGTAGCAGGGACCTGATCTGTTGATAGGTCTCTCCCTGCTCTGCCTGCGAATCTGGGGATGACCCCGGCCCATGGGCTTGGGGTGTGGGTCTGGAGGGCCCACCCTTGCAGCCAGTCCACCTTGTGGCCCCCTGGTCACCTCCGCCTTCAGCCGTTCGATTTCAATGTCCCCATCTTCGATCTGCTGCCGCAGCTGCTTGGCCACTGTCTTCTCTGTCTCCACAATCTGCAGCAGGTGCAGGTACTTCTGCATCAGGGCCTCGTGCTCCGTGGCCAGTGTGCGGTAGCTGTGGACAAAGGGCATACCAGTGAAGATGCGGCCACACGGCCTCCTGATGGTTGCTTCAGCCATTGCAGCCCGTGCCACACAGACCTCAGCAACCTCCCTCCCTCCCTCCCTCCTCCTGACTCTGTCTTTGTGGTATTACTAGGGTTTGAATTCAAGGCATGGGTGCTGTCCTTTGGCTTTTTCTACTCAAGGCCACTTGGGCCACAGCTCCACTTGTGACATTGTCCTGGTTAATTGGAGTTGTTTGGAGCTGTGATCCCCCCCAACTCGGCCTCCTGAGTAGCTGGAATGACAGGCCCAGCGACATCACCATCTAGAGGAGGAGACTGGCTTTAGCTAAGCTAGGACCTGGGGCGGGGTCCCCATCCACAAAGCTCATCTTTTCACTGCCCTTTAAAGATAGGCAATGGGCTTGTAAGAGAATTCTTTGGCTCTCAGTACCATCTGAACTAAAGGGTGACCTTTGTGCTTTTCTTGTGAAAATGTAGTTTTTAAAGCTTTCCCAACTTCCCAACACACTAGATTGTCTTTACTCATCACATTCAGCCTGCAGCGCAGAATCTGTTTTCACACATCACAAATCTCTCATGCCAGTGGGAAAATGCAGCATCTTCATTAGCCTAGTCTTAACTAATGGCACTCACCCCATGGTTCAAATAGTAGTTCTATTCCTATCCTTCCTTTCCCTCCCCTTCCCCCTTCCCCCTTCCCTTCTTTCTTCCTCTCTCTTCATTATCACTGAATCCAAAATGCCCCCGATGGCTCCTGTGTTAAAGGCTTGGTTCCCCCAATGAGGAGTTTTAAAAGGAGAGAAGGAAGATGAGAGACTGCAGTGGACTTTCCTGCTCAGGAAAAGCTCAAGCTGGCTTCAAACTTCAGTTCTCTGTCTCAGCCTCTTGGCTCCTTTTTTAAATGGTGAACTTCGGAGCGAAGGGCCAGATTGAAGGAAATGTGTCTCTGGGGACATGGCTTTCAAGCACAGGTCTTGTCCTCAGCCCCTTCCTGTCCCCTTCCTTGCTTCCTGGATGCTGGGAATTGAGTGGCCGTCTGAGCTGGTCACGTGCTGACCAAGGCTTCACTTGCCGTGGTCTGGCAGTCAGGTAGAACCACTGATGACGCCAGCCCAAGGTGAAGAGCAGGTATGCAGGCACCATCCTAAATTCCCACCAGCCTGGTGGTGTCTGTGCAGACACAAGTGGCGGGAGCTCTGTGCTTTACATTTTGCAAATAAAATATTAAATTGGAGGCCTAGAGAGAAGTGCCCAGAGCTCACTGAAGAGAAACTGGGCTCCTGTGCTGGGGGGGGGATAGGGAAGGAGAGAGAGAGAAAGCGCACGTGCGCCCGCCTGCCTTCCAAAAAACATATCTCAAGGTGGAAACGAATATGAAAGCAAAAGAAAAGGAAACACCGTGCCCTCAAAAATCAATAATCACACCAGTGTCTGAATGACAATAACACAGATGAAGTCTCAAATATTGAACTCGAAGAACGATGCTCTCCGTGTGTAGCTGTAACCCTAGCTACTTACGAGTCTGGAATCTGAGATAGGAAAGAGGCACTCAATAAATGTATAGAAATTCTGAAAAATAAAACAACGCTAAAATCCACTCTGTAAATGAAAGGCCCTGCAAATCAGGAAGTTCAGTTGAAAAGTTTTTTTGGTGGGTCATGGAGCTTGAACTCTGGGCCTGGGCACTGTCCCTGAGCTCTTCAGCTCAAGGCTACCGCCCTACCCTTGAGCCAAGCCTCACTTCCCGTTTTCTAGAGGTGAACTGGAGATTAGAGTCTCAGGTCCTTTCGCCTGGCTGGCTTTGAATCCTGATCCTCAGATCTCAGCCTCCGGGGTAGCTAGGATTACAGGCGTGAGCCACCGCCCAGTTTCAGTTGAAATTCTTATGTATTTCTTTATCCTTTGTCTTGTATGTAAGTTGATCTGATTTGGGGAGGGGAAGCACAGAGATGGGGGGATATTTGGCAATGATACTCAGACACTATGTCAGAAATGAACTTTACAACTTAGTGGAGGAGGGCGGGGAAAGAATGAGGGTGGGGTGACACTGTTCAAAAAGACATATACTCATCACCTGACATGTAACTGTAACCTCTCTGTATATCATCTTTACAATATAATTTTAAAAATTAATAAAGCCCTTATAAACTGGTTCAAACAGAAGGTAGACTATCAGGTCTTGAAGATCACATAGATGAAACAGAGAAATAAGATAAAGAAAGCTACAGAAAAAAGAATGGAGTTGAGATTCATTAAAGAGTCCAAACCTATAGGAGGAAGGAAGAGGACGAGGAGGAGGAGGAGAGGGCATGCTAAAGGCATAGGAAACATGTTCAACAAAGTAACAGCAGAAAACTTGCCAAATCTGGACTATCAGATGCACTTCCAGGTTCAGGAGGCCTTTAGGACTCCAGACAGAAAATATTAGGCTGAAACTTGCCCATGTCAGATGATATTTACCACATTACATATATAGAATGAGGAGAGAAGGGAGAAGTTCTAGGTCACCATAAAGGCAAGTCCATCCAAGCGACAGCGGACTTCTCAGCGGGAAATGTAAAAGCCAGGAGGGCATGGAACAAGGCACTTCAGGTGCTTAAGGAAAATAACTGTCCACCTGGATTACTGCAGCCAGCAAAGACATCGTTCATAATTGAAGAAGAAATAAAATCCTTTCAAACGAAAGCAATTTACAGCACTGCAGAAGATACTCAAAGGAATTCTCCACGCACAGTACATAAATGCTGCCATGAAAACATGAGAAAAATAAACTCACCAGGCAAACAGATAAGTGAAAATCAGAGAAGGACCAGACATTTGGAAAACAACAAAATGATATACCACTACTAACACTACACATACACACACATACTCACACTTGTTTTGGGTTTTATTTTGTCAGTCCTGGGGCTTGAACTCGAGGTCTGGGCACTGTCCTTGAACACTTTTTGCTTAAGGCAAGAACTCTACCACTTGAACCCCAGCGCCACTTAGTTTTCTGTGATTAACTGGAGATAACAGTCTCACAGATTTTCCTGCCTGGAATGACTTTTGAGGCAATCTTCAGATTTCAGCCTCTTGAGTTGCTGGGATTACAGGCATGAGCCACTGGTTCCTGGCACTGTGTGTGTGTGTGTGTGTGTGTGTGTGTGTGTATGCATGTACCAGTCCTGGTGCTTGAATTCAGGGCTTGCTTGCTTTCCCTGAGTTTCGTTTGTTGTTCAAGTCTAGTACTCTTATCATTTGCTCCCATGGTTTTGGTGGTTAATTGGAGATAAGAAAGACTCTTGTAGGCTTTCCTGACTGGCCTTAAACTGTGATTCTTAGATCTCAGCCTCCTGAGTAGCTATGGTTATAGATGTGAGCCACCAGTGCCTCGTCTACTACATACCTTTCGATTACTCTGAATGCTGATGGATTCAATTCTATCAAAAGACACAGTCTGATTAAACAAAACAAAACAACCTATGTGCCTCAATGACAGACAAATACAAACCAAGTCAAAGGACGGAAAAAAAAAATCTTCCAAACAAGAAAGGAAGCAAGAGTAGCCACACTCATATCTAACAAGGCAAACTTTAAATGAAAACCAGGCAGAAATGGACAGAGAAGATCATGTTGTATTGGTAAAGGGAACAACTCCACAGGAGCTTTTAACTACTGTAGGCATGTACACTCTGCATGTTAGAACACCCAGTTACATAAAGGAGACACTGTTTGACACATGAATTCAGAGAGAACTCTGCACGATCATGGCAAAGCAGTTTAATACCCCACTTTCCCAAACAGATGGGTCAGCTAGACACATTAAAATAAAACCCACAAGGAAACTTCAGAATTAATTATTACTGTAGACCACACGGAATTATTTACACCTACAGAACATCCTGCCCAATGGGAACAGTGTACACTTTTCTATCAGCAGCCCATGGACCTTTCTCCAAAACAGACACATTTTAGGATATAGAGCAAGTCTCAACAAAGAAGAAAACTGAAACAGCTGACTGTATTCTATTTACTACAATGGGATCCATCTAGAAGTCAGGAATGAGAAATCTCAGAAAACATTTGAACAGAGTCTGAACCATCTACTTTTGAGCAATCAAAAGGCCACTGAAGAAATAAAGGAGAAAAGAGGAAAAATTCCTAGATGCAAATAAAAACAGAATTTAGCAGAACTTGGGAAACACAGCAGTGGCATTTTATATGCACAAGTTCCCACCCGAAAAACAAGTGGCTCACGTGGTAGCATGCCTGCCTAGAAGAAGTAATTCCTGAGTTCAATCACCGGTATTACTACGACCACTAAAAAGATAACACAGACAAACTTCTAACTAAACTTACCAAATGAAGGAAGGGAACACCCAAATTCGAAGGGTTAGAGACAAGAAAGAGGATATCAAGACAAATACCAAAGAAATTCAGGAATTGACTTAGGAATTCTTGGGGAAAAAACCCCTTTATTTTAATAAAATGGTAAATTTCAGAAGAAATGGATAAAATTCTAGAAGCATATGTCCTACCAAATTTAAGCCAAAAGGCTATAAAGCCATCTAAACAGATGCAAACAATAAAACTGAAGCACGAATGAAGAGTTAAGGAATAAAAGCTGAATTCTGCCAGACTTTTAGAGAAGAATTAATACCAATGCTCTCAAAACTATAACTTAAAATAGAAAGAGAAAGAACATTACCAGACTCATTATTCTGATACCCAAACTGGGTTTAAAAAAAAAATCACAACTTCCCTGATGAATACAGATGGAACATTCTCTACAGAAATACTTAACACACAAAAACTGAATGTACGTTGATTCTATAATCAAGTTGGTTTCTTTGTAAGAATGCAAGGATGGTTCAACAACAGAAAGCAATGAACACAATACAACAATTATCAGAATAAATGGCAACAATAAGATGATCATCTCAATAGATAACAAAACCAGCCTTGCAAACGAGAACAGTCAGGAAAACAAACCCATCCACAATCGGCTCCAAAAACTAAATACCTAGGAACAATCCCGACAAAAGACCTTCAAGACATCTAGAAAAAAAAGGAGAAGAAAGAAATGGAAGCCCCAGAAGATGGGACGACCTTTCCCGTTCACAAGTCAGAATTAATATCACAGAAACGCTTCTATTCCTGAAAACAGTCGGCTTATTTCACACAGTTCCCATCAAGTTTATGATGTCCTTCTTCAGAGGAACTGAAAGTGTAATTCTAAAATTCATTTGTAAGCACAGTATGGTACTGGCAAAAGAGATTCACACAGATCAATAGAAGACCCAGTGGTGACTATTGGAGATTTGATAAGGATGCCATACTTTTTTTTTTTTTTTTTTGCCAGTCCTGGTGCTTGAACTCAGGGCCTGGGCACTGCCCTCGGACACTTTCTGCTCAAGGCTAGAGCTCTGCCACTTGAGCCACAGTACGACTTCCCGCTTTTTCTATATATGTGGTACCGAAGAATTGAACCTGGGTCTCATTGTGCATGCTAGGAGAGCACTCTACTACTAGGCTAAACGCTAAGGAGACCACACTTTATCAAATGGTGCTGAGAAGATTGGATATCCACATGTAGAAGAAGAAAACTACACCCTTTTCTCTCTCACCCTGCATAAAAATAAATTTGAAACGGTATTTTAATACAATACCAGAAACCTTGCAGCTATTAGAGGAAAACAGGAAAATTCTGGAACTTATAGGCATAAGCAAAATATTCATGTAGACCGCAAATGCTCAGGAAATGAAAATGGGAATTGAAAAGTGTTGATGTATCAACTTAAAAAAGATTCTAGGGCTACCTGTCATCCTAGCTTCTCAGGAGCATGAGATCTGAGGATCGCAGTTCAAAGCCAGCCCCAACAGGTATATCTGAGACCTTTATCTCCAATGAATCACCAGAAAACGCTTGTAAATCTTAGCTACTCGGGAAGCTGAGATCTCAGGGTTGCGGTTCAAAGCCAACTCGAGCAAGAATGTCTGTGAGACTCTTATCTCCAATTTCCCAGCAAAAAGATGGAAGTGGAGCTGTGACTCAAGTGCTAGCCTTGAGCACAAAAGCTCAGGGACAGCACCCAGGTCCTGAGTTCAAGCCTCAGAGCCAGAAAAAAAAAAAAAAGACTTCTAAACAGAAATGAAACAATTACCGGACTCAAAAGAAAACCTTCAGAATGAGAGGAAAAACCTTTGCTAGTTATTCCTTGGATAAAGAGATTCATATGCAGAGTTAAGAGCTCCAAAAATGAAATGCCAAAAGAACAAATAATCTAATCCAGGAGCAGAGGCACATGCACAATTTTCAGAAGGAGGAATGCAAATGGCTCAGCAATTCATGGGAAAAAAAATATTCAAAACTGGGCGCCAGTGCCTCACGCCTGTCACCCTAGCTACCCAGAAGACAGATCTGAGGATGGTGGTTCAAAAACTTTCAGCCTGGGCAGGAAAGTCTATGAGACTCTTACCTCTAATGCACCACCAGAAAACTGGAAGTGGGGCTGTGGCTCAAGTGGTAGAGCGCCAACTTGAGCACAAAGGCTCAGGGACAATGCCAGGCTCTGAGTTCTAGCCCTGGGTCCAGCACGCATGCGTGTGTGCATACCACAGACAGACACACAGATGGACGGACGGACACACACACATACACACACACACACACACACACATGACAGGCATAATCTAGCGTGTTCAGGGATGAGTAGCAGGAGGAGATGGGAGGGTTAAAGGAAGGGTGGGGGGGGAATGTGGCTGAATGCCTTTATACACATGGATGGAAGCAGAGCAATGAAACCTGTTGGAGTTGTTTTGAGACGGGATGGGTGTGTGTGTGTGTGTGTGTGTGTGTGTGTGTGTGTAATGAATCGAGGAGGTAGGTTTGTCCAGGGCACATTGTGTGGATGTATGGAAATAGCATGACAAGATCAACTCTCTGCACAACGAACAGGGCCTTATGCTCTTCCTTCTGCCTTCATTTTTTATTTTATTTTTGCGCAAGGGTGGTGCTCTACCACCTGAGCCACAGCTCCATTTCTACCTTTTGTTTTGTTTTGTTTGTTTGTTGTTGGTTCATTGGAGGTAAGTCAGGAATTCCTCCCCCCCCCACCCACTGCCAAGCTTTCCAGTGCCTCCTGGCAGAAGCACTTTTGCCACGGGCTCCTCAGCAAAGGTCAGCTGCCCAGCTTGTCCAGTGAGGAAACAGAGGCCTGGTTGGGCCTCTAGTCTTCAGAGCCACGCCACAGCATCAGGCTACGACAGCTTGAGGCCCATGGCAAACCTGCATGTTCACACACACGCACGCAGGTGAGCTCAGGTAAGTCGGGAGCATGTCAAAATGTGTCCAAGGTGGCTGCAGCGGAGACCTGTGCCTCCTGCACACACGACACACACATTCCTGCAGGAAAGGGAGGCATACACATTGGCACATGCAATCACACATGCACGCACAAAGCATGCATACATCATGCACACACGGACATGCGCATGCCTGCACAAACACCGTGCTAGGACGGTTGTGCCTTCTGGGTAGGGAAGAGGCCGTGTGCTGTCGGGGTCAGCTCCAGGCCCTGTGTGAGCTCTTCTTCCTGGGACTGCTAAGGCCTACCTGGCGTGACCTATGGCCGCCACCCACTCGTCACAGTCCTTCGCATCCTCTGTCCTCAGCTCCAAGGCCTTCTGGTTCTCATGGCTGAAGTTCACCGTGAAGTAATGCTGCAGAGAGAGGGAGAGGTTGCACTGGTGGCCGGCTGTTTCAGGCCCTCGGAGCACCCCTCGATCGAGCCGTCATTCACGCCTGGCATCCTAGCTGTTCAGGAGGCTGAGGTCCTGAGGACTGAGCTTTGAAGCCAGCCTGGGCAGAAAAGTCTGTGCAACTCTTATCTCCAATGAGCCACCCAGAAAGTGGAGCTGTGGCTCAGGTTGTAGAACTCCAGCCTTGAGTAAAAAAGCTTAGAGGATGGAGCTGGCTGGGAGAGTGGCCTGAGTGGTAGAATGCTTATCTAGCATGCATGAAGCCCTGTATCACATATACAGAAAAAACCGGAAGTGGTGCTCAAGTGGTAGAGACTTGAGAAAGTCCAAGTCCAGGTCGAGATCAAGCCCTAGGACTGGCAAAAAACCCAAAAGTCTAGAGGATAAGCACCTACATCCTGAGTTCAAGTCCCACTACTGGCACAAAAAGAATAGCAATTAAGCAAAAATAAAGGTGTGATACAGTATACTAAAACCCATGCTTAGGTTACAAGAAGGAAGGAAATGTATAAATTCCCATCCGTTAACAATTTGCAAAAAAAAAAAATGTGTGTATTTTATTTTGTGAAGGCACCAGGTTTTGAACTCCAGGCCTCACAGCCATCTCTCTGCAGTGTTGTTAGGGTGAATTAACCACCCCCAAGCCTCTGTGAACAGCACCTAACACTGAGTAAGCATCATGTGTTTGCTTGAATTGATGCAACAGGATCACTTCTGTGAGCAAAGGAACCTTTGGGGGCTTAGGTAGCTGGAGAAATCAAGGAGGGCTTCCCGGAGGATGGGGCATGGGGCTCAGGTCCATTTCAGGTGACTGGAAGGACGAGTGGCAGAATGGGCACCGACAGGCTGTAGCCTGCTGGGACACAGTGAACAGACGAGGCAGAGGCAGATTTGTGTCTGTGTGTGTGTGTGTGGGGGGGTGCTGGGGCTTGAACTCGGGACCTGGTGCTGTCCCTTAGCTTGTCCTCTACTCCCTGAGACACAGCTTTGCTTCCAGCTTTTTGCCGGTTTGTTGGAGATAACAGTTTGGTGGCTCTTTCTGCCTGGGTTGGATTGGAACCCGGATCCTCAGATCTCAGCCTCCTGGCAGCCACGAGTGTTGGCCTCAGGTCAGCCATTCAGAGGGCGTCCTAAGGCAAACTAACGTAGCTTCTGGTGACATTTACTGTAGTGTGTGTGTGTGTGTGTGTGTGTGTGTGTGTGTGTGTGTGTGAGAGAGAGAGAGAGAGAGAGAGAGAGAGAGAGAGAGAGAGAGAGAGAGCGCGCAGTGTGGCTGACTCAGTGTCTCTCTTCGTTTCCTAGGAAACAGATAATGAGCCGGAGAAGGAAACGCCAGCCAGGCCCCTGGGCACCTTGCCTCGTGGGGAGGGAGGAAGCAGGTTAAACCCCATGGAGACCAGGACGCCTGTCGTCCCAGCTACTCAGGAGGCTGAGATCTGAGGATCACGGTTCAAAGCCAGTCCAGGAAGACAAACCCAGGAGACTCTCATCCTCAATGAATCCGCAATCAATCAATCAATAAAACAAAAAATGGAGGAGTGGCTCCAATGGTAGAGCAGCGGCCTTGAATGAAAAAGTGAAGGGACAGTGTGAGGTCCTGAGTTCAAGTCCTAGTACCCTCTCCATATGAAATAAAACCAACCAAGTGAACAAACAGAACCCCAGCAGCGTGGACGCACACTCACCAGCCAAGATGCCCTTTCTCCCGGGTCCCTCAGGTGTCCCTAGATGCTCACGGCCTCACAGCCCCCGGGCCCAGGGATCAAAGAAAACACACCCAAGGCCATGCAGCGGGAAGGACTGACCCACAGCTGGACCAAGCTAACGGATCACCATGTTTGGTGATCTCTTCTGCACTAGGGCCCCCTCCATTTCTCCCTCCCACCCTCCCTCCCTCCTAGAAACAGCATCTTGCCTGTCTTGGTTAATGAGGCCCAAATGCCCTCCTATGGGAATCTAACCAGGACAAAACAACCAGGCCAACGCCCAGACCTGAACCTGGCCACCAGACACCCCTGGCTCTCTGCTCTATGGTCCAGTAATGGCAAGGGGGAGGGAAAGAAGCTATGGGGCATTGTCTGCAAACTTGTAAAACGTTCAGCCCTTCTGGCTTTGTTGTTGTCGTTTTTTAATGGAAAATAAGAATCTTACAGACTTTTCCTGCCCAGGCTGGCTTTGAACCACGATCCTCAGATCTCAGCCTCCCGAGTAGCTGGGATGACACATGTCAAGTGACTGGGTATATCTTTCTGGAAACATTTGCATGGTGACATGTCAGGAATGCCCAGACTTTGACTGGAGACTTAGTGCCCAGCAATTGAGTTAAAGAGAGAAAGGGGTCAAGACTTGACTCTACACACATTTGCGGGGACCATGGCTTGAACTCACTGCCTCTTACTCTTGGCTTTTTCACCCACAGATGGTGCTCTACCACTTGAGCCATGCCTTCTGCGCAGCCTTTTGCATGTTAATTGGAAATAAGGGTCTCACAGGCTTTTCTGCCCTGCTTGGCTTCAAATCATGATCCTCAGATCTCAGCCTCTTGAGTAGCTGAGATGACAGGTTTGAGCTGTCAGTGCCTGTATCACAGCTACTCTGAGTGGGGAGTTTATGCAGTTGAGGATTCCTCAACTTGCTTAAAACCTTCCAATGTGCCTCTCTGGCGGCTTTGATTGGCACACATGGCAGAGCCTAAATCAAAAACAGATGTGGGATTGGGAGCGCGGCCTAGTGGTAGAGTGCTTGCCTAGCATGCACAAAGCCTTGGGTTGGATTCCTTGGTATCACGGAAAAAGCTGGAAGTGGTGCTGTGGCCCAAGTGGTAGAGCACTAGCCTTGAGAAAGCTCCAGGCCAGTGCTCAGGCCCTGAGTTCAAGCCTCCATACCAGCACCCAAACAAAACAACAAGAAACTCAGCACAACCACACAAATGATGCACTCGAGTTGTAACAAACACACAAACGAAGAGGAGAATATCCTCATCACCATTCCCACCACAGAGCAGGAAGACACCAAGGCGTGGGCTATTTGCGTGGCCATTATGCTCGCATGCATATGCATGAGGGTGGATTTGCATCTTTATTTACAGGGCTTTGGAGTCCAGGAGAACCAAGACTTTCCCATCTACGACTTCCCGTGCAGGCTCGGCCCTGGTCCTGGGTGATCTGGACCCTGGCTTTCTTGAAGCTGCTACGCAATCTACTGAGCGAGGTTTGGGCCTACTCTAGGGAAACTGAGGCTCCAGGGAGGGAAACGATGTGAGGGTGAGGTCCATATGGAGAAATCCATGGCTAGAAATCTCACGTACCACATCATCCCCAAAGGCTGAGCCTCCACAAAAGAGGCTGGAGGCTAAATCTGTGAATGGAGGCTGAGGTTGGAGGGGGGAGGGAGGAGTAGGGTGGGGGGGTAAGGGGATGGTGGTGGTGGAGGAGGGGAGGGGAGGGATCTGAGACACCCAGCTGGGCCCTGCACGACAGTCCACCTCCTGGGACCATCTGGGCGTTGGCAGGTTCTGGGCGCCTGTCAAGTCCCTGCGTCACCCATCTCTGAACAGTCATCAGGGGGTGAGCTCTGTTCTTGGCATGTGTTCCCGGCACCAGCTCCAAGCTCCCACAGATTCCCGAGAAGCTGGATGGGCCGGGGGGGGGGGGAGCGTGTGCTGCTCCTGATCGTGGGACTCACAGTCACCAGGCTTCCACAGAGAAAAGTCACCAAAAAGCCGGGTGCCAGTGGCTCACACTTGTCATCCCAGCTACGACTCAGGAGGCTGAGAGCCGAGGATCATGGTTCAAAGCCAGGCTGAGCAAGGAAAGTCCTGGAGACTCTTCATCTCAAATTAGTGTAGAAGCGGAGCTGTGGCTCAAGTGGTAGAGTGAAAAAGGGACGGTGTCCAGGCGCTGGACCAGCCCAGGACTGACACAAAGTGAGGAAGGGAGGTGGGGACTGCTCTGGGAAGGATAAACAGGAGGATGGAGGTCCAAGACTCAACAACAAAAAAAGTGAGGCCTGCCTGAGAAACTGCTAAAGCCCACATATGGTGGGGTGTGGCTGCAGTGGTGGAGTGCCTGCCTAGCAAATGCAAGGCCCCAAGTTCAAGTTCAAACCCTTCTCTGGCCCCACGGGCCTGTTCTGACGTGTGGCTGTGGTCCCTCAGCTGCTCAGGATGAGGCAGGGAGGTCATGGACTCAGGGCCAGGGCGTGCCCCACGCTTTGCCCCTGCCCGGCCCTGGTGGGAAGCCAGGCTTGAGCTGGAGGAGCCAGGCTCACCTCCCTCCTCTGGCTGTTGCTGCAGAAGACAGGCCAGAGACCGGCAGGTGGGGTGGGCCCCAGGGGGCCAGGAAGTGCTGTCCAGCTGGCACCACTCCTCTGGCCCCACACCTGCTACACACCTGCCCGCCACGCCACCGCACCCGGCTGCACACCTGCTACACACCTGCCCGCCACGCCACCGCACCCGGCTACACACCTGCTCCACACCTGCCCGCCACGCCACCGCACCCGGCTGCACACCTGCTCCACACCTGCCCGCCACGCCACCGCACCCGGCTGCACACCTGCTACACACCTGCCCGCCACGCCACCGCATCCGGCTGCAAACCTGCTCCACACCTGCCCGCCACGCCACCGCACCCGGCTGCACACCTGCTCCACACCTGCCCGCCACGCCACTGCACCCGGCTACACACCTGCTACACACCTGCCCGCCACACCACTGCACCCGGCTACACACCTGCCCGCCACGCCACTCAGCCTCAACTGGGGCTCCAGGCAATAGGGCGCTACCTGCCCAGCTACTGCCTCAGTCTACCCCTCTGCACACATGCTGCCTCTTCCCTCCCCTCCTCCCCCTCTCTCCCCTCTTCCTCTTTCCTGTCTCCCTGTTTTCCTCCCTTCCCGTCCCCCACTCCTGGCCAGTGAAGCTGTCTGTGGAAAGAAGACAGGACAGCCCTTTCTCCTCAGCATCTCAGCCTCGCTGGGACTCTGTGTCTTCCATGGCTCCCGGCCCACTTCTCTGACCTTTCCATCTGTGGGTGCTGCCTGAGCTTGTGGTCTGGGGCAGAACTGGGGAGCCAGGGGTCACCAGCCTCCCGCTGCCATGCCCAGGGGTCCCCCAGGTCCAGCCAGTCCTCCAGGAGAGGGGCCCCTTAGTGGCAGCTCCATCAGCCAGCTACTCAAGAGGCAGAGATGTGAAGATGGCAGTTCAAAGCCAGCTTGGGTGGGAAAGCTCACGAGACTCTTCTCTCCTATGAACCAGCAAAAAAAGCCAGGTGCAGAGGTGTGGTTCAAGTGGTAGAGTACCAGCCTTGGAGAGAAAAGCTCAAGGAGAGCACCAGGCCCTGAGTTCAAGCCCGAGAGTGGGCGCGCATGCGCACACACACACGCATGCATACATACACAGAGTCTCTCACAGCCCCTCCACCCCATTGCTCCTTTGTTTCTGGGCCCCACAAATGGCACCTGCATCTGTCATCTCATCAACCCTAAGCGCATTTTCTGCTTTGGCTTTTCTCTTGGTGCTTGGCGCTGTGTGTGTGTGTGTGTGAGTGAGATCTTTAAGGGACCAGCCATGCATGGGACGTGACCCTGGACTCAGGTACCACCATGCTAGCTCCTGGGGAGCTTTCTGGGAAGGTGACATTTTAGCTTAAGAGCTGCCAGAGGGGAAGGAGCTGTGTGAAGATTTGGTAGCCAACTGGTAACCAATCCAGGCAGAAGTGGGGTACTCTCAATTGTGGGGAGACAGGGGGGTAAGAGGTAGACACAGGGCTGGGCAGCTGTTTGCCAAGGGGTGGATGAGGCTGGGCCAGAGGACACAGGAAGCTGAACCCCCAAAATTGTGTCTTTTCATCATAAGGAAATGATGGGGAGCTCACGTCTGTCATCCCAGCTACTCAGGAGGTTGAGATCTGAGGATCTGGGTTCAAAGCCAGCCTGGGGGGGAAAGTCTGAGACTCTTCTCTCCCAGGAACCACCAGAAAACCGGAAGTGGAGCCATGGTTTAAGTGCAGTAGCATACCAGCCTTGAGTGAGAAAGCTAAGCAAGAATGCATGATCCTGAGTTCAAGTCCCAGTGTGGGAATCAACTCTTTTTAAGTTAAAAGTGTAAGCAAAAAAAAGCGTAAGTTAATGTACCAATTATCAACCAACCTCCTCAAGGTCCAGTGTGCATATGTGCACATCAGAACATCACATTGTGGGCTAGGAGTGTGGCTTAGTGGTAGAGTGTTTGCCTAGCATGCATGAAGACCCGGGTTCGATTCCTCGGTACCTCATACACAGCAAAAGCTGACAAGTAGAGCTGTGGCTCAACTGGTAGAGCATTAGCTTTGGGAAAACTCAAGGACAATACCCAGGCCCTGAGTTCAAGACTCAGGATGGGGGTGAAAAAAAAAAAAACCAGCAACGTTGTGCTTCACAAAAATGCAAGAATGATGTTTTCTTGCTATGTATCAGTCAAAAATTAAAAAAAAATAAAAAAGGAGAAGTGCAGCAAAGGCCGATGCTGTTTTATACAGTGAATTGGACCAGCCCGAACTCCTAATCAAAGGGGTACAGAGGCCGGGATGGAGGGCCCCCCCACAGCGGGTGACTCCTGCAATGGTCCCTCAATGGCAACCACTGAGCTGCGAGGGCTCTGGGGAGAGGATGGGTTCTCTGCGTATCTGGGGCTGGTGTGGACAGCCAGGCTGTGCACCATGCAACCCACTGGCTGTGAGATGTCCTGGTCCTCATAACTCACCCCTCGGTCGGCATCCCTGGGGAGTGGAGTGGGGGAAGGGGGATAAGGCCCCCCCAGCCTGTGGATGGCCCACCAGAAATGACTGTAAAAGAGGGCCGGAAATAGGAAAGACCAATGGCCTGGTGTGCAGAAGGTCCCTGGGCTTCAGTTTCTCTCATACCAGACTCAGCAGCTGGCTGCAGGGGTCCCGGGGTCCTCTCCCTAAGTGGGCTGGAAGAGGCGTCATTCCTGCCCAGGCTGGCTTTGAACCATGATCCTCAGGACTTGGGAGCTGTCCCTGAGCTCCTCTGCTCTACCACTCTGAGCCACAGCTCCACTTTTGATTTTCTGGTGGCCTTCCCAGGCTGGCTTTGAACCGTGATCCTCGGATCTCAGCTTCCTGAGTAGCTGGGATGACGGGCGTGAGCCACCAGCACCCAGCTTTATTTGAAGAGATCTTGGAAAAGCCAGCAAGGCCAGCAATGGAGAAGGGAGGTTAGTTTCTAGGAAGCTGAGTGCAGGCTCTGAATCCACTTACTCAGGCCTCAGGGTGTGTGTGTGTGTGCGTGTGTGTGTGTGCGTGCGTGCATGTGTGTGTGTGTGTGTGTGTGTGTGTGTAGCTGGGCCAGGAGCTCAGATTGTGCCAGCAGGGCCCCTGGGAGCTGCCAGAGGGAAGGGGGCCTGGCTGTGGACTGTGGATGTCAGCATGCCAACCTGATGCTGCCAGGCGCTGGGGTTTTCTGTGCACTCTCTTTACTAGGCACCAAAGTACATGTCCCGGATGAGAGCTTCAGGAAAGGGAACATGGAATTAACAAGTCTACCTCCAGGAGCATTTCCTGTGCACCTACTATGTGCTTGCTCCTTGGCTTTGACACCATCACTGCCAGCGAACATGCACGGTCTCTGAGCCTCTTGAGCTCTCAAGGACTATGGGTAGAATATGGCCAGGTTCTGGGGGCCACAGAGGAGGCTGCGATTTGAGCAGCGTGGTTCAAAGCCAGCCAGAGCAGGCAAGTTTATGAGATTCTTTAACTTCAGTGAATCACAGAAAAAAACCAAAAGTGGTGTCGTGGATCAAAGCATAGAACACTAGCCTTGAGTAAAGAGAGCTCAGGGACAGCATGTAGGCCCAGAGTTCAAGTCTCATGGCTGGCAATAAATACATAAATAAATAAAAGCAAGGTGCCACACCTTGGCTTACACCTGTGGTAACTCTAGCTACTCAGGAGGCTGAGATCTAAGAATCCCAGTTTGAAACCAGCCTGGGCAGAAGAGTCTGTGTGATTCATATTTCCAATTAACCATCAAAAAACTGGAAGTGGACTGGTGGCTCACATGGTAAGAGCCTTGAGTGAAAAAGCTAAGGACTGCGCCAGTACCAGCACACAAATACATCCACACACATACACACACCATGTTTTTACACTTTACAGTTTGGACCTGAGTAAATATCATGCCTTACTAAACCCAAGTAATCTCCCCAGAAACCATCTGTTGGTAACAAACAAGCATCTTTATTTTATGTGTCAGAACTGGGGTATCATGCTCTCACTTGGCATTTCTGCTCATCAACTTTTCCTGCCCAGGCTGGCTTTGAACCGAGACCCTTGGATCTCAGGCGCCCAGCAGGTTTGAGGCTCAAGCTTCCTGTGGATCCAAACTTGGACACAGGTTTCTGCCACCACCGACTTCATGAAAAGTTTTCTTGGGGGAAAGAATGAATGAATGGTTTCCACCTGTGCCAAACCAGCTGCATAGCCACATGACATGAATGCAGACACAAGAGCTTGAGCGGTTAACTAGAATGTTCTGGAACTGGGAAACCTGACCAATAGTTACTCCAATCTTGCTCTCTTGTTTCCTGCCAGTTATTTTGTTTTTCCAATTCTGGTCTTGGGGTTTAAACTTGATGCTCAAGCCTGGCATTCTACCACTTGAACCACAATTCCACTTCTACCTTTTTGCTGGTTCACTAGAGATAAGAGTCTCGCAGACTTTTCTGACTGGGCTGGCTTGGAACTCATGATCTTCAGATCTCAGCCTCCAGAATAGCTAGGATTATAGGCATGTCTTTGAACCATGATCTCAGGATCTTGAGTGGCTGGGATTACAGGTGTAAACTACGTGCCCGGCTTCTCTTAGGAACACCTGTGTGCTTCAGAAACTGGCCATGTTCTTAGTTCACCTTCTACCCATGATTCATGGGTAGCATGACTTATTTCCCAGGCAAGGCCTAGATGAGTGGGACTGCATGTAAGGTCTCGTTTTCAGGATTTCCTAGATGGTGTGTGGTTCCTGGGTCTTACTCTGCTAGATCTGTGTGTTAACAGCTACATCCCTGCCCTTCTCTGTACCTCAGTTTTGCAGTCTGGAAAATGACAGGGATGGGGTTGTATACACGTTAAGATTCCTGCTAGTATTAGCATTTGGTGATTTCAATAACCCTGCCCAGATGGGAATAATCCAGATTTAATGAAGATTGATCTAGAGCTCACTGAAGTGTATTTCAAGGATCCTTTCATACACATTATGTCATTCAGCATTTTCCCAAACCTCAGGAAGGTTGATATTCATATCTTAATCACGTAGATCACAAGCAAACAAAAAGATCCAGAGAAGTTTTGCTTCATAACTGAAATCACACAATCATAATAGAATTGATCTTCATTCTCAGGCCTGTTTTCATGTCTAGAAGGCTGGGGAGCCCATAGAATAGTTGGATACGAACAAACACTAATCTTAACCCTAACTCCTAACCCCTAACCCGCCCTGTGGGCTTTGCTCAGTGTTGAGGAATGCAGAGGCATCTGGCTGGTGCTAGGAAAGACCAGCCAGCCGCTGCTAAGGAGCAAGTCTGCGATGGTGAAGAAGGTCAGGGCAGAGAGCCTGTGGCAGGAGAGGCCAGGAGCTGTCACTGTAAAGCTTGAGGAACAGCCTTTGTCACAGCCACCTGCTCTATTCTCCTCTGAGGACTCTCACCTGCCTGGCTTTCTGGCTGGTTCTCCGCACCCCCTCCCCCACCCAAAATATTTCCTTTCCACACTCCCCAGAAGGCCAGCAAGACAGACTACTGAACTCAGATGGCTGTCCCTGTCGTGTGTGTGTGTGTGTGTGTGTGAGAAATCCCAGCCATCAGTCTGCAAGCAGCCATGGCTTGTGAGATCTTGGCTGATTTTTTTTTTTTCTCCTCAGCACTGCAAAGTGGGGGGCGGGGGGGCTCGGTGCTGGGGTAGGCTCCATTTATGCTATGACCCGGCACAAGTGAATTCTTTCTGTGACTTCCCCCAGGTCGGTCTAGGCAATGGCCAGCTAGTGTGAGGTCTCGTCCAGTGACATTGTAAGATCCCCAATCCTTTACTTTTATGGCCAGGGTCCTCCGGATGCTTTTGGAGATGTGTCTGTCTGTCTGTCTGTCCGTCTGTCTGTCTCTAGGCTCATCTGGACGCTCTCACTCTGTGAATGCAGGTACCCATGTGTGTGTGTGTGTGTGTGTGTGTGTGTGTGTGTGTGTCTGTGTCTGTCTGTCCATCTGTCTGTCTCTAGGCTCATCTGGACGCTCTCACTCTGTGAATGCAGGTACCCCTCCTTCCTCCCCACAGAAGGTGGGGCTCCCCGCCTCCCTCCCCACTGCAGGCCCAGGCCGGCCAGGTAGCCCTAGGGACTGCAGCGCGGGGAGGAGATGGGCCGGTGGAGCTCTGGGGTGGGCTGCTCTGACCAGGGTCGACCCCTGACACCCGGTGACCCCTGAGACACCAACCACCCCCCCTACCTGCCCGAGCCCAGCTCCGCAGAGCCCCCGGCAGGGCCGCCGCTCCAGGACGCCGGCCTTGCCCTTGGCGGCCTAGGCGCCCGGAATTAAACCACTCGTCCCTGGTTTGGGGGGCTGGGTGTGTGTGTGGGGGGCGCAGACCGCTGGGGCCGGCAGGCTGGGGGTGGGGTGGAGAACTGATCAGAGTCGCGATCGCCCCTCGGGGGGGGGGTCTGATCTTTGGGGAACCCCCCCTCCCTGGGCCTCTGCGTCCCCGGAGGGGATGGAGCGGCCGCCGCAGCCCGCAGCGCCGCCCCCCCCCACCCCGGCCGGCCGCGCGGGGGGCCCCGGGGCGGGGACGGGGGGCGCCTCACCTGCTTCTCCAGCGGCTCCTTGGCGGAGGGCGCGGGCTTGGGCGAGGGCGCGCGGTCGCAGACGCAGCCCTCCAGCAGGTAGAGGCCGGAGGGCCGCGAGCTCGAGTCGCTCTCGAAGTAGAAGAGCAGGTTCTGCAGCAGCGCGAACCACTTGGTTTGCCATTTTGTGTTGTCGGAGCTCCGCTTGCTCAGGTAGCCCTTGCGCGTGCCGTCCTTCCGCGCCAGCAGCCCCAGGGACGCGACGTGGCCGTCGTTCAGCCGGATCCCCTTCTGCATGGTGTTCGGAGCCGGCCGGAAGCCCGCGCGCTCACATCTTCCCCGCGCCGGACCCCGCGGCGCCCGCCCGCCCGCCCGCCCGCCCGCCCGCCGCCGCGCTCCGGCTCCGGCTGCGCCGCAGGATCCCCGCGCTCTAGACGCGCGCCATGCCCCGGGCGGCAGCCGCTTCTGGGTTCCGCGGAGCCCCCCGGCCCCCCGCAGCGCGCTCCGCCCCCCGCCCCCGGAGCCGGGGCGACGACACCCGGCACTTTTCCCACGCCCGCAACCCCCCCTCTTCCCCTGCCCCTCCCCCCCCAAAACACCCCCCTCGGGGGACAGACGCAGGGCCGGCGCGCGCGGGCGCTGGCGAGGCCCGGGCGGCGCGCGGGAGGGACAGGGACACGCACGCGGCCCCGCGCGCGGGCTGCGCCCCGCGCCCCCTCCCCCGCCCTCGCTCCCCGCCGCGCACGCGCGCCCCGGTGGATCAGGGTCCGTGGAGCCCCACGGAACCCCGGCGCCCCCCGCGCGTCCCCCCAAAAAAACCGATCCAGATACTTTGTGGGTTTCTTTTTTCCTCTTGTCATTTTCTCCCCCCCCAAAAAAAACTGGCCCTGATACCTTCTTATATCATGATTATTATTATTATTATTATCATCATCATCATCACTCGTGGAGGCGCCTGTGTCACCGTCCCAGCCCCCGGGGACCCATCCAGGACTGGGTGAGAGCGGGGGAGCCGCGCGCGCAGGGCGCCCTGAGGTCCGGCTCGGAGAGCCCGCGTCCTCGGCCTCTGTTTGTCTGTCTGTTTGTCTGTTTGTCTGTTTTTCGACCCCCCCCCCCCCCGGCCCGCCCCGCGCCCCGCGCCCCGCGCACCAAGGCCGGCCCGCAGCCGGGCGCCGCGCCGGCGCAGTGAGGCCTTGGAGATAGATTTTCCCTTCTTATTTTTAGCTCCGCGTCGCCCACACGGTTCGCCGGCGTTTATCCCGCGACGTCACCGCGCCCGGGGCCGCGCTGCCAGGCACCGCCGCCGCCCCGCTCCGCTCTGCAGGCCCAGGGCCCGGAGCCGCAGGGCGCCCTGCCCGGTACGGGCTGGCACACACGAGCACTCATGCGCACACGCCCGTGCACACACACCATGCACCCATGCACACGCGCGCACGCACACACGTACGCACAAGCACAGTGCACCCACGTGCACACACGCGCACCCGTGCACTCACGCACAACGCACCCACGCACAGCCGTCTACACAGCCGTGCACACACGCACAATGCACCCACACACACCCGTGCACACACCCGTGCACACACCCGTGCACTCATGCACAGTGCACCCACGCACACCCGTGCACACACCCGTGCACTCATGCACAATGCGTCCACGCACACCCGTGCACACACCCGTGCACTCATGCACAGGGCATCCGCTCACACCCGTGCACACACGCACAGTGCACCCACACACACCCGTGCACACACCCGTGCACTCATGCACAGTGCACCCGCGCACACCCGTGCACACACCCGTGCACACACGCACAATGCGTCCACGCACACCCGTGCACACATCCGTGCACTCATGCACAGGGCATCCGCTCACACCCGTGCACACACGCACAGTGCACCCACACACACCCGTGCACACATCCGTGCACTCATGCACAATGCACCCACACACACCCGTGCACACACCGTGCACTCATGCACAATGCACCCACACACACCCGTGCACACACCGTGCACTCATGCACAATGCATCCACACACCCGTGCACACACCCGTGCACACACGCACAATGCACCCACGCACACCCGTGCACACATGCACAATGCACCCACGCACACCCGTGCACACACCCGTGCACACACGCACAATGCACCCACACACACCCGTGCACACACCCGTGCACTCATGCACAGTGCACCCGCACACACCCGTGCACACACCCGTGCACTCATGCACAGGGCATCCGCTCACACCCATGCACACCTGTGCACACACGCACAGTGCACCCGCGCACACCCGCGCACCCTCGCGCACGCACGCACACCCGGATGGCCCTCCTGTACTCCGGGAGCCCGGCAGGCTCCCCCCACCTCCCGCCGCAGCTCTCTAAGGCAGGTCCTCTGCCACCTGAGCCGCTGCCCCGTGTGGGCTTTTTGCATTTGCTGTTCTCCTGGCTTCCCTTCCCGGCCCTCGGATCTCAGCCTTCCGGGGGCCCCCGTGGACCCCGGGTCTCCAGGCTGAGGCCGGTAGCTGGGGTCCTTCCTTCCTTCCTTCCTTCCTTCCTTCCTTCCTTCCTTCCTTCCTTCCTTCCTTCCTTCCTTCCTTCTTTCCTTCTTCCCTTCCTCCTCTGTTTCTTTTTCTCTCTCTCCCTCCCTTCCCCCTCTTTCTTTCTTTCTTTCTCCTCTCTCTGTCTTTCTTTCTCTCTTTCCTTAACACAGAACCTGCTGGAGGTTGACACTTTTATTTTTCCCCCCTCTGTGGGTTGTGGGCCTTGAACTCTAGGCCTGGGCACTGTCCCTGGGCTCTTCAGGTCAAGCCCTACTCCCTGAGCCATAGCCTCATTTCCCATTTTCTAGTGATTAATTGGAGATAAGAGCCTCACGATCTTTAGTTCCCGGGGCCTGCTTTGAACTGCAATCCTCAGATCTCAGCCTCCTGAGATTACAGGTGTGAGCCACAGTGCCTGGCCCTCATTCATCTTTTTCTTTCAAGGCTGAGCCACACCTCCACTTCCAGATTTTTGGTGGCTAACTGGAGATACAAGTTTTATGTACTTTTCTGCCTGGCTTGGCCACCAACCTTGAACCTCAGATCTCAGCCTTCTGAGTGGCTCGAATGACCTGCATGGGCCACCAGCGCCCAGCTTCGAAACATCTGGACACATCTGTGTGCAACCTCTTCCCTCACCCCTGTCCTGCCCCCACCAACCTGGTAAAATCAGAACCACTGAGGCTGGACTTGGGCCTAGGGCTGAGAATCAAAAAAGCTTTGTCCAGGCAAAGCCTTTCATGGCCTCCACCCTTCCCCAGCCAGCTGTGCCAGGGGATGGGATGTGCTGGTCTTGGAATTCTGGGAAGCTCAGATGGACTGGACCCAGGCTGGTTTGGCTAGCCTGGGTCCCACATTTTCCTGCTGGAGAGAGGAGATGGGACAATCAATTCAATTATCCCACTGGGCCCTGAGCCAGTGTCTGTAGGCAGAAACCAGGGAAGTCTGTGATTGGTCTTGATGCAATCATTCTCATCCAATCAAAGCAGGGGACAGAGCCCCTGGGGAGGAGCTTCAAAGGGCTGGCTGAGAAGATAGCATTTACCAGGATGGCTCTTGCTGGGACTGCATGGAGTGTGATTTGCCACAGCTGGCTGGTTGGGCCTGTCTAACTTCTCTGTGCACTGTCCTCCAGGTCTGAGGTTCCCCCTGCACCCCCATGCTATCATCCCAAATGGAAGGTAATAGTCCCATTTTACAGGCTGATAGACTGAGGTTCCCTGTAGCAGCCCGTGTCTTACAGACAAGGGCAGAGGAGAGCCACTTTCTGTAGTGATGCTGTACGGTGCTCTTAGCATCTTTTCTAGGAGCATTCTGTATTTGTCTTTCTGTGATGGGTTTCTGTCTCTCTGCAGTCCTGCGTTGCTGTATCTGTCATACGTTTTTGTCTCTGGATTGTGACAAAATTGAAATGTGAATGTAGAAAACTCTTGCCCATACGTCCTTGTCTGCTTTGCTAGTTTCATTGTTTCCCCCTGTTCATGAGTTTAACTCATTTGGTTGATTTTCCTTCCTTCCTTCCTTCCTTCCTTCCTTCCTTCCTTCCTTCCTTCCTTCCTTCCTTCCTTTCTTTTGTCATGGGGCTTAGAACTCGGCCTGAGCACTGTCCCTGAGCTCTTCAGCTCAAGGCTACTGCCCTATCCTTGAGCCAAGCCCCACTTCCCGTTTCCTAGAGGTTAATTGGAGATAAAGAGTCTCAGGTCATTTTGTGCCTGGGCTGGCTTTGAACCCTGATCCTCAGATCTCAGCCTGAGTAGCTAGGATCACAGGCATAAGCCATCTCGTCCGGCTCATTTTTTTCTTGAATGGTTAGAAAGTTGTCCTAAACATCACTTGTTTGAATACTTTAAACTCAGCCATGTCTATAAAATATTCTACTTACCATGTACAATTTTTGCCTATATTTGGGACTATCTCCAGATTCTATGGTTGTTATGGTGGTGGTTTTTTCTTTTGATCGGTCCTGGGGCCTGGGTGCTGTACTTGAGCTTTTATGCTCCAGGCTGGAGCTTTATCACTTGAACCACAGCTCCACTTCCAACTTTTTTGTTCATCATTTCACACCATCTTTTAACTGGCTTTGTAAAGCCAAAGAAAACTGTGTACACGAATTCCTGAGCCACTGCAAATACAACATCGATCAGCGATGCATATGTCTTCCAGTAAAAAATGGACAATATACACAAACATCTTCAAGAACCTCTCGGGTGGCCATCTACCTGTCTTTTGTAGGGCTCACAGCACAATGGGCATTCAGGCTGGGCTCTGTCACAGTCTGTGATGCCCAGAAAGCGTTCTACCATGCTACACTCAAACATTACACGAAGTTGGAAAAAGCCACATCTTGCTCAGCTTCTAACAGACAGAGCGGATTCAGAGTCCATTCCAAAAGTAGGGGCACCCAATTTCATGGGGGTGACCTCACTAAAAAGAGCAAAAGGTACACACAAAACCCCTAGAAACAATATAGATTTTGTGTGTGTGTGTGTGTGTGTGTGTGTGTGTGTGTCGGGGGGGGGTGGGTTGTGGGACTTGAACTCTGGGCCTGGGCACTGTCCCTGAGCTCTTCAGCTCAAGGTACCATTTTCTAGTGATCAATTGGATTTTTACTTGCTGTGTGTAGCATAACTGTCACAGCTGTCTCAGTATGACCCACCGGAACTTCTGTCACCATAGCCACCACCTTGGCTCCAGCTGCTGTAGCAATCTCTGGAGCCCCCATAGCCTCCATTCCGGGACTCAAACTGGCTGCCACCATAGCCTCGGTCCACTTCCCCTCTAGAGAACCCACGGCCCTGGGCCCTGACCTCCACGGAAGACGCCACGGCCTCCAGCAGAACCACCACAGTGTCCATGGAATTGTCAGATGACTTGCCAGGTTGGTCTACTGGGACTTCCCTTTTGTTGCCATCATGGCGTCCTTGGCATTATCAATATTTTCAGAGGTGACAAATCCCAAAACCCCAGCTTTAAAAAAATGTTTCGGTGGTTAATTAGCGATAAGAGTCTCACAGCTTTTTTCCGCCTGGCCTACCTTAGAACTTTGATCCTCAGTTCTCAGTCTTCTGAGTAGCTGGGATTGCAGACAGTGAATTATTGGTGCCCGCTCACATTCTAGTTTATTTTTTTTTGTTCCATTCTTCTGTGTTTTTAAATTAATGAATTATTTTAATGTTCAAGTTCTGGAGCTTGAACTCAGGGTCTGGGGCCTGTGCCTTAGTTTCTTTGACTCAAGTCTGGCACTCTATTATTTGAAACCACACTTCCACTCCTGGCTATTTCTGCTACTTTGCTACCCAGCTATCCATGATCCTAAGATCTAAGCCTCCTGAGACTCTCAGATTATAGGGGACCTAGCCCCCCAAATCTAATCTGACCTTTTGAATCATGTTGGGAGAATAGGGAGGTAAGGCAGGGGCTAGTGAAAGTATTTTGTTCTCATTTAGATGAGAAATTCTCTCTCTTATTTGCATCTCTTTTTGTTGTTGTTGGTCATGGAACTTGAACTCTGGGCCTGGGCATTGTCTCTGAGCTCTTCAGCTCATGGCTACCACTCTACCCCTTGAGCCACAGCCCCACTTCTGGTTTTCTAGTGGTTAACTGGTGAAAAGAGTCTCACAGACTTTGGTGCCCAGGCTGGTTTTGAACCTCGATCTTCAGATCTCAACCTCCTGGCTGCAGAAGTTACTGTAGTAGAGAAATAAATCAGTCAAGAACTCCTGATGTTTTAGAGACTAAAAGAACACGTTATTTAGTATTCTTCCTTCCACAACGAGACCCAGCTCTGGGGGGGTTCTAGAGTGCTCCAGGGATGTGATTCTTGGTTCTAGGTGTGTCTAGAGGAGGACTCGCTTAGCATCAGGGCAAAGTTGGGGTGGACCCCAACTCTTGGCTTGACCAATCAGAATACAGCATCCCTTTGACACCAACCAATGGAACTGAGATCGTCAACTAATCAGAGCTGAGCCTCGCACAGCCAAGACACTCCATTCTCAGGGCATTCTGAGGTGGTCAAGGCCAGGACCCAGGCTGCATACTGCTGGCAGTTGGCTTTGCCACCTGTAGACCCTGGATCATAAAACCAGCCAGTAATTTCCCTCTTTCTGCCCAAGTAAGCTGGCATTTCTAGCACTCTGTAGGGAGGGGTGGGGACTGAATCCTTTTTGGGGACATGGGTGCTGTCTTGTATGCCCTCTTGGCAGATAGAGGAGTCAGAGCTGGCTTAGGAAGAGAAAGTGGCTGAAGGGAACAGCCCACGTGTCTCTCTGTGCTAGGTGACATTCCTGATGGTGTCCCTGCTGTGTCTTCTTCAACTTCCGGTGGGTGTGGCAGCTCCTGGGAAGATTACACCCGTATGGGAGTTCTGCTGTGGGTGCGGGGTCTGGACCTGTGACAGGCAGAGCTGTGAGAGTGCAGAGCCCAGGGACGGTTCTAAGCCCGCCTGCGTGGAAAAGTCTGTAAGACTCTTATCTCCAAATAACCAGTCAGAAGTGGAGGTATGGCTTTGGGTGGTAGAGCCTTGAGTGCTAAATCTAAAGAAGAGCTCAAGGCTGTAAGTTCAAGGGCCAGGACTGACACACACATGCACACACATGCACAGAAGCAAGGTGAGCTTTGGGGAACATTTGTTGTTTTTCTGGATCAGATGCAGTGTTTTGTTTTTTTGGGGTTTTTTTTTTTGTCTATTTTTTAGTGTTGGGGCTTGAACTCAGGGCCTGAGCATTGTCTTTGGGCTTTCTCAAGGCTATCACTCTACCACTGGAGCCACCGCACCACTGCTGGATTTTTCTGTGTATGTGGTACTGAGGAATCAAACTCAGTGCTTCATACATGCTAGGCAAGAACTCTACCACTGGGCCACACTCCCAGCCCATGGTGAGGAGATTTTACTGGCCATGGTGAGCTGGTCATTTGCCCAGATGCTAGAATCTTGGGGTCATTAATCGATTTCTTCATCCGACACCATTGCAGAAAATAAGAAAAGTTCTGATTCAAACGTTTCAACTGCTTTTGAGGGTTCCTGGTGAGAATTCAGTCACATGGCCCCTTTTTGCTTTCAGGCTCCTGGGTCGGATTATTTCTGAGAACTGCATGAGAGAAAAGCGGGCAGAGGAGAGCTTAGTGTTTCCATGACCTACACACACACACTTATTATTTATTTGATTTGATTTGCCAAACTTTCTGGATTCCTGGGACCCCGTTCCCCAGGGCTGTGGTATATTGAGATCGTGTAAGAGTCTTTCAGAGCCACAGCGTTGTTTCCAGCTCTGAGTCCAGCCATGGCCTCTTTCTGCTCACTTACACAGCACGGGCAACAACAGGAGTCCAAGAATGGCAGGCTTCGCCACGGAACTCTCTAGATTTCTGTCTGGATTATTCTTCATTGGGTTGCCTGGTGAAAAGGAGAACTTTACATTCAGATTACTGTAGCCTTGGGTTCTCTCAGCATTGAGCTTCCTATTTAAAAAAAAGGAATTCTCTGAAGTAGTTGTACAACGGAGTTTTAATTCAACCCATCAGTTTGTGTGTACAACCTCTCCCTCTCTCTCTCTCTCTCTCTCTCTCTCTCTCTCTCTCTCTCTCTCTCTCTCTCTCTCTCTCTCTCTCTCTCTTCTTCAGTCTGGGTGCTCTCCCTGAGCTTTTCAATTCAAGGCTACTGTCCTACCGCTTGAGCCACAGTGCCAGTTCTGGCTTTCTAATGGGTAATTGGAGATAAGAGTCTCATGGACTTTCATGCCTGGCTGGCTTTGAACTGGGATCCTCAGATCTCAGCTTCCTGAGTAGCTTGGATAACAACCATGCCCGGCTACAATGCCCCCCCCCTTTCACTCTTCCCCCATTTCTCCCAACCCCACTCATCCCCTCAATTTTCCTAGTCCCTTCATGAATGTCTATTGAATAGAATGGCTGCCTCCACTTACCCCTCCTCTATCCGTCTGTCCATCTGTCCCCCTCCGTTTGACCTCACCCCCTCCCTCATATCCCATGAGCTCTCACTTGCTGCTGTTGCTGTTGTGAGAGCATGAGTGAGTTGTTCCAAGGACGTACACCATCCGGATCCTGTCTCATACATGCCACATTTTATTTAATACCAGTGTGTATGTCTGCATGTGACCCCGTGCACGCATATCTAGGTCTTCTGAGTTTGATCTGACTCTCTGAGCCTGGCTGATTTCATTGAACATAGTTTTTTTCCAGCTCTGTCATTGGGAATGATGTAATTTTCTTCCTGAGGAATATAAATATAGGATCGATCTATCATCTATCCATCTGTCTCCATCCATCCATCCATCCATCCATCCGTGTGTATGTACTAACACCCGCTTTTGTCCTTCTTTCCTTCCTTCCTTCTTTCCCTTCCCTTACTCCTTCCTCGTTTCCTCCCTCCCTTCCTCTCTCTTCTTCCTCTCTCTCCCCTGCCTCCTTCCTTCCTCTTTCCTTTCAATCCCTTCTTTCCTTCTTTGTTTCCTGACTCTTGAACTCAGGGCTTGGGCATCGTCCCTGTGCCTTTTTGGTGCTCAAGGCTGGTGCTTGACCACTTGAGCCACAGCTCTACTTCTAGCTCTCTGGTGGTTCCTTGAAGATAAGTCTCATGGACTTTCCTGCCTGGACTGGTTTTGAACTGCGACCCTCAGCTTTCAGCCTCTTAAGTGGCTGGGGTGACAGGCGTGAGCCACCAGTGTCTGACTGTGGCCCCACTGCCCAGCCACGGCTGCGTTCTGGGCTGACCGCTCTGCTTCCATGGCTCTTTATGTAATCGAGCACTGAGTGTGCCAGCAAGAGGGCTGCTCCAAGGAATTCTCATTTTCAGATATTTATGCCTCACACCAAAGCCCTGATCCTCGTGGGCTCCTGTCTCCCGTCTCCTTGTGGCCTCATTAGTAGCTTTCAGGAGCTTTATTGGGTAAGTGGATCTGCCAGCTCGTCACCAGCGAATTCCAGCTCACCCGTGACATGCACTGAAATGCTCAGAATAGCTCCAGTCAGCCAGCACAGCACAGCCAGGACAGGGCGTGGAGAAAACCCCAGCCACTGCTCCAATTGCCCTCTGAGGGCAATGATGAGAAAATGGCTGTGTCTACCTCCCTCCCCGCACCGGCTGGCACTCTGGGGACAGGGTGGTGAGGTGTGCCACAGAGAGGCAGAATCAGCGTGGAGCCCAGAGGATAGGGAATAGTGAACAGGCAGGAGTCGCTGAACCCAATCTACACCAAGGAAGTCATGAAGTTGCAGTGAGAATCATTTACCCAAGAGGTTACAATAATGGAAGAAGCAGGTAATTTCAGAATTAGATGTGCAAGACTCCTGGACTGATGTTTGGGGCTCAGTGTGCAAGGATTCTGAGCTGAAGGATTCTTTTTCTAGTGGTGAAAGCTGAGTACACTGACCACAGGGCCTTAGCACTGCATTTTTACATCTCCTCCTTCCTCTGGGGCTCAGCCTTGTCTCTCTGCATTGTAGACTGGAGAGCTAGAGACAGGTTTTTCCAGATCCAGGAATCATGATTTACACTAGGGAAGTGGCCTGAGCTGGACCCAGGAGGGGTGGTAGGAGCAGATGCTGAAGATTTCTCCGGAGGGCGGGACAAACAGAAGTGTGGACCAATGGGAAGGCCCTCTGGACGGTGTGATGGGCAGGCAGAGGCCAGGGGAGGCTGGGGCTGGAGTTTCTGTGGATGACTCCACAGAGCCAGGGTTGACAGAGAAGTGGGGCTCAGGGCGGGCACCCGGGACATGTGCCGAGGAACCCCCGAGCTGAGCCCCGACCGCGCGCTCCACCTCCCGAATCTGGGGAAAAGTTGGATTTCTTGCTTCGAGCAATCGGGTAACAGAACACACGCTGGACTTGCACTTCGCATGCGTGCTCCGGGAGCATCTCGTGCGCGTGCGCCGCGGGCATCTCCCACGCATGCGCGGTGGGCATCTGGCGCTCATGCCCCATGAGCATTACAGACACAGACATACGCACGCATGCGCCATGAGCCCCATGCACGCATGCGCCATGGGCCCCATGCACGCATGCGCATGTGTCGCCTGGCTGCTGCTCGCCGGGGACTGTGCGGTTGGACGCCATCTCCCATCCAGTGTAAGGGCAGCGGGAGCCGTGGCCCCAGTCCACCGAGCTGGAGGAGGGAGCGAAGAGGGAGGGCATGGCCCCTGTGGCCCGGCTGGCCTATGGTGGCCCAGCAGAGCTTCGGCCTTGAATGAAAGGCTAAGGGACAGCGCCGAGGCCTGAGTGCACCCCAGACCCGAGTGCACCCCAGACCCGAGTGCACCCCAGACCCGAGTGCACCCGAGACCCGAGTGCACCCCAGACCCCGAGTGCACCCCAGACCCGAGTGCACCCCAGACCCGAGGGCACCCCAGACCCGAGTGCACCACCACCAGACCCGAGTTCACCCCAGACCCGAGTTCACCACCACCAGACCCCGAGTTCACCACCACCAGACCCCGAGTTCACCACCACCAGACCCCGAGTTCACCACCACCAGATCCCGAGTTCACCACCACCAGACCCCGAGTTCACCACCACCAGACCCGAGTTCACCCCAGACCCGAGTTCACCACCACCAGACCCCGAGTTCACCACCACCAGACCCCGAGTTCATCACCACCAGATCCCGAGTTCACCACCACCAGATCCCGAGTTCACCACCACCAGACCTCGAGTTCACCACCACCAGATCCCGAATTCATCACCACCAGATCCCGAGTTCACCACCACCAGACCCCGAGTTCACCACCACCAGATCCCGAGTTCACCACCACCAGACCCCGAGTTCACCACCACCAGATCCCGAGTTCACCACCACCAGATCCCGAGTTCACCACCACCAGATCCCGAGTTCACCACCACCAGATCCCGAGTTCACCACCACCAGACCCCGAGTTCACCACCACCAGACCCCGAGTTCACCACCACCAGATCCCGAGTTCACCACCACCAGACCCCGAGTTCACCACCACCAGACCCCGAGTTCACCACCACCAGACCTCGAGTTCACCACCACCAGATCCCGAGTTCACCACCACCAGACCTCGAGTTCACCACCACCAGACCCCGAGTTCACCACCACCAGACCCCGAGTTCACCACCACCAGACCCCGAGTTCACCACCACCAGACCCCGAGTTCACCACCACCAGATCCCGAGTTCACCACCACCAGACCTCGAGTTCACCACCACCAGATCCCGAGTTCACCACCACCAGACCTCGAGTTCACCACCACCAGATCCCGAATTCATCACCACCAGATCCCGAGTTCACCACCACCAGACCCCGAGTTCACCACCACCAGACCCCGAGTTCATCACCACCAGATCCCAAGTTCACCACCACCAGACCCCGAGTTCACCACCACCAGACCCCGAGTTCACCACCACCAGACCCCGAGTTCATCCCCAGACCCCGAGTTCACCCCAGACCCCGAGTTCACCACCACCAGGCCCCGAGTTCACCACCACCAGACCCTGAGTTTACCACCACCAGACCCCGAGTTCACCACCACCAGATCCCGAGTTGACCCCCAGACCCTGAGTTCACCCCCAGACCCCGAGTTCACTCCCAGACCCCGAGCTCATCACCACCAGGCCCCGAGTTCACCCCCAGGCCCTGAGTTCATGATCCCCAGGCCCCAGACCTCAAAGAACAACTACAAGCAAAACAACAAGCAGAGTCCCTAACACGTCACTAATTACAATTCCTCGGCCATGTCAACGGATATCACCAAGTCAATCAATCTCCAAGAGAATGGATGTGCCCGGCTCACATTTTATTAATGAAACCTCATTTGTTCGTCCAGTGTTAGGAACTCAATCCCTCGGTTACATTCTTATTCCCTCCACCTTTCTCATTGAATCACAAATGCCAGTTTCAAAAGTTAGATGGTGAATATTCATGGTTTCTCCCTAGAATATTGTGGGTTGGATTTTTCTCCTCTTCCTGATTTAGAAGGAGAAAATTTAAATTTCAATACGAAGTGCGCATAATCAGAGAAAAATGTAAGAGAGTGTGTGTGCGCGTGCGTGCGTGCGTGCGTGCGGGTTTAAACTGAGGCCAGGGTTTGGCATATGCCTGGAGATTGGCAGGCAGGAAGCGTGCCTTCTTTGTCAAGGACCCACAGCTACTATAGTTTGCCATTGTCTTCTCTCTAGATAATAGAAGCCTAAACTCACTGAGAACACCCAGTCTGCCTCCTTTGAAACCCATCCACTTTCCAATTTTCCCCTCAGACTTAAAACACCCCACTTTTTCTCCCACACCGAGATTGACACCCCAGACTTTTCTCATTGGTTCTGTGACCTGTGGCCTTTGCTCTCTCCATCTCATACAGGACAGGGGAGCCACAGGAGACACAGCAGGAGGAGGGCAGATTGCTGGCTTTCCACTTTCTACACGGGCTGTGCTCTGCCCAATCCTGGACTGCAGTGTGGACTCCAGATAAACGCAGCTGCCTGGGCCTGTCTGTAGGTTCGTGAGAACAACACGGGGACGCTCATCACCATGGCAACGGCTGCTGGTTGCCCAATTGCATAAAAATGTGCAAGCCGTTTTGCATAAAAGTGGCTTTCCATCACCAAGAGTGGTGGTGACTTTTACTTCTCCTTAGACTCCCTGCTGGGAATGTTTTTACCTTTGTTTTCTTCCTTCATTACATTTTATATTAATTAAGTCATTAACAAATGAAGTGGAGGTTCAGGGACTTGAACTCAGGGCCTGACTCTTTTACTCAGCTTTTTTTTCAATCAAGGTTAGGCACTCTTACTACTTTGACCAGAGTCTCATGGACTTTCTGGCCTGGATTGGTTTTAAACTGTGATCCTCCGCTCTCAGCCTCCTGAGTAGCTGTGCTGACAGGTGCGAGCTACAGTGTCCAGCTCATTTGCTTGAGTTTTATGGTGAGAGACTGTCCCACACGGAGGGTGCGATGAATGGAGTTGTTGCTTCAGATGTAGCGGCTGCCCAGCTGGCCAGGAGCAGAGAGTCTGGGGGGAACAGAGAATGGGGGACAGTGCAGGCTTGTCAGCAGAACAGTGCTGCGCAGGGATTCTGGACACTGATTTAGGAACATCAGAGCTGGGAAGTCGCTTTTAATGAATTTGAATTCCATTTCTGCTCCATTAGTTCGATTCGACCTCTGTTGCTAGCAGCCAGGAATCTGTCCATAATTAAGATCTGGGCTGAGCAAAACAGAGAACTCGCCAGGCGCTGGTGGCTCATGCCTGTAATCTTAGCTACTCAAGAGGCTGAGATGTAGAGGATTGTGGTTTAAAGGTAGCTGAAGCAGGAAAGTCTGAGCACATACACACACACACACAAATCATAGACATATTGACATTGTGTGCGTGCGTGCGCGCATGCGTGCGTGCCTGTATTGGGTTTTGGACTCAGGGCATCCAACTCTCACTTGACTTTTTGCTCAAGGTTCTTGTTTTTGCTCAAGGTACTTGAGCCACACCTCAGTGTGTGTGTGTGTGTGTGTGTGTGTGTGTGTGTGTGTGTGTGTGTGCATGTGCATGTGTCTGTACACGCCATTCCTGGAGCTTGAACTCAAGCTATCCCTGAGTTATTTCCTGCTCAAGTCTGGCAATCTACCACTTGAGTCATAGCTCTACTGATGTGTGTGTGTGTGTGTGTGTGTGTGTGTGTGTGTGTGATTAACTGGAGATAAGAATCTCACAGACTTGGGCTGGGAGTTTGGCCTAGTGGTAGAGTGCTTGCCTAGCATGCACAAAGACCCGGGTTCAATTCCTCGGTACCACATACATAGCAAAAAGCCGGAAGTGGTGCTGAGGCTCAAGTGGAAGAGCTCTAGCCTTGAGAAAGTCCAAGGACAGTGCTCAGGCCCTGAGTTCAAGCCCCACAACTGGCAAAAAGAAAGAGTCCCACAGACTTTTCTGTCTGGATTGGTTTTGAACCACGATCCTCCGATCTCAGCCTGCTAAGTAGCTGGGTTGCCAGGCCTGAGCCACCAGTGCCAGGCTGATGTATTGATACTTTGTTTGGTTTTCTGAGTGCTCACTAACTGAATTACAATGGCAGAAACATTTGACAATATATAACTATGATGCTGTCTTCCTTATGTTATAGTGTAGAAAACCCCCCAGATCTTTATTCTCTGGAACCCAGTTGATCTCTCTGCCTACGTCTCTTGTAAGGAACCGAAGTTTGGAAATCTTAGAGCAGTTACTCCTCCCCCTGCATCCCTCCAAGGTTACTTAAATAAAATTTTCCTTTAAACATTTTGGGGAGAAATTCAGATGCAGAATGGAAAATACACCCACAGTCCAAATGCACCCTTCAGCCCGAAATTTCTGGAAGGATTATTTTGAAGAGATTTAAATGACAACAGAAAGATTTGGATCCAAACATTCTAAGTTGGCAGAACTTCTATGGTAAGATGCCCAATGCGAAGAAGTCTCCAGGGGGAAAATAATAAGGTTTTTTTTTTTGGCACATGATCAGAACTTTGAAGAAGTCATATGTTTGAATGCTTCCACACCGGAAGATGGTGTTTATGGTTTCCTAGACCCCCAAATATTTCCTCCGTCCTCCTTAGAGTAACAGGAAGCAGACATTGTAGGCTGTGTACCTTGCAGAAAGGGCTTCCCTCCCCATGTCCTCCCGACTGTAGCCATGAGAAGAACAGATGAGGAAATTCTTCTTCTTTCTCCTTTTCCCCCCTCCCCCTCCCCCCTTCTCTTCCCTTTCCCCTCCCCCTCCCCTGCTGCTGCTGCTTCTTCTTCTCCTTCTCCTCCTCCTCCTCCTCCTCCTCCTCCTCCTCCTTCTTCTCTTTCTCCTTCTTCTATAATGGGACTTGAACTCAGGGCCTGGCCACTATCTTTGGACACTTTTTGCTCAAGGCTAGCACTCTGCCACTTGAGCCACAGTGCCACTTCCGGTTTTTCTGTGTATGTGGTTTGGAGAAATCGAACCCAGGGCTTTATGCATGCTAGGAGAGCACTCTACCACTAGGCCATGCTCCCGGCCCCGTGTTTATCATTCTTGCATGGCACGATGTGGCCCAGGCTGTTGGTAGCAGGTCATACCTGACCTTTCAATTTCATTTTCTCAACGTGTGTGTGTGTGTGTGTGTGTGTGTGTGTGTGTGTTCACCCTTATTCACTGGGTGTGTCTGGGTAGTTAAATGAATTGCAGAATCATCTACTGCATGTCACACAGCAACCACACTGACAGAAACACATAATGATTGGGGGCCTGGGAATTGGAGCTAGATGCAGTAGAATGTCTGTCTGTCTGTCTATCTGTCTTCCATCCATCCATTAACTTCTTTCTTTCTCTCCTTCCTTTCCTGCCTGCCTTGCTTCCTTCCTTTTTTTTTGTCAATCATGGGGCTTGAACTCAGGGCCTAGGTGCTATCCCTGAACATCTTTTGCCCAAAGCTGGCACTCTACCACTTGAGCCCCCAGCACCATGTCTGGTTTTCTGGTGGTTGATTGGAGATAAGTCTCATGGACTTTCTAGCCCAGGCTGACTTTGAACCAAAATCCTCAGATCTCAGCCTCCTGAGTAGCTAGGATTCTAGGCATGAGCCACCTGGCTGGCTAGCTGGCCTCCTTCCTTTCTCTCTCTCTCTCTCTCTCTCTCTCTCTCTCTCTCTCTCTCTCTCTCTCTCTCTCTCTCTCTCTCTCTGCCTCTTTCTCTTCTCTTTCCCTTTCCCTCCCTCCCTCCCTTTCTTTGCCTCTCCATCTCTGTCTTTCACTGTCATTTTATGCTGGTACTGGAGCCTTGAGTTCTCAGCTCGCCCCAACTCCATTCCCCACAGCTGGCCTTGCAGCACTTGAGCCACATGTCCATGTCTGGGTTTCCGGCTGGTTTAAGGGAGATAAGAAGCTCTCAGCTTTATCTGCCCTAGCTGGAATTGGGATCCTCAGATTTCAGCCTCTGGAGTATCTGGGATGACAGGCTTGCAACCTGTGCCCCACTGGGTCTCCTTAATTAGGGCCTTGGTCCCGCTGAGAAGGCTCTGCCTCCTGCCACTACCTCCCAAAGATCCCCTCCTGGCACCAGGACGTGGTAGGTGTGTGTGTGTGTGTGTGTGTGTGTGTGTGTGTGTGTGTGTGTGTGTATGCCTGTGAAGCTCTTCTTTCTGATTAACCACCAAAAATGGGGAGTGGAAGTGTGGCTCAAGTGATAGAGTGCCAACCATGAGTGGAAAAAGCTAAGGGACAGCATCCAGGTTCTAAGTTCAAGCCCCAATATCAGTACCTGCACACACACACACACACACACACACACACACACACACACACACACCAACCAGTAAGAGTAAATATATCCAGTCATTTCTTATTGCTGGATGCTTGGGACTCTATATTCTTTCTTTTCACCCCAAATTTCACTCTCTGGAACTTGAAGAAAAAGAGAATTGGGCCATTCCTTCATTGAACTAAGAACCCATCGCAACTTTTGCTTTACGCCAGTGCGGTGTGAATTTCAAAGGCAAGGAAGCATTGGAAAGGAATGCAAGAACTTCCCTTATGAAGAGCAATAAGAAATCCTCAAAAGATGGGCCGGGAGTTTGGCCTAGTGGTTAAAGTGCTTGCCTAGCATGCATAAAGACCCGGGTTCGATTCCTCGGTACCACATACATAGAAAAAAAAAAGCCGGAAGTGGTGCTGAAGCTCAAGTGGTAGAGCTCTAGCCTTGAGAAAATCCAAGGACAGTGCTCAGGCCCTGAGCTCAAGCCCAGGACTGGCAAAAAAAAAAAAAAAAAAAAGAAATCCTCAAAAGACATGAGTGTGCACTGAGGCAAGACAGGTCCTCAGCCGGGGGTGGCTTCTCTGGGAGTTCAAGGCCCCCCAAAGCAAATTGATTATTATTCTTGATTTAAAGCAATTATTGAGCCAGGGGCCTGTGGCTCAAGTCTGTCATCCCAGCTACTCAGGAGGCTGAGATCTGAGGATGGCAGTTCAAAGCCAGCCCAGTAGGAAAGTCTCTTATCTCCAATGAAAAAAGCTAGAAGTGGAGCTATGGCTCAACTGGTAAAGTACACACTAGTACTAGGGCTTAACCTCAGAGCCTGGGCCCTGTCCCTTAACTTTTTGCTCAAGTCTGGTGCTCTACCACTTGAGCCACCACTTCACTTCTAGCTTTTTGCTAGTTAATTAGAGATAACAGATTTTCCTGTCCAGCCTGGTTTTGAACCTCAATCTTCCTATCTCAGCCTCCTGAGTAGCTGGGATAACTGACCGAAGCCTCCCAGAACCCTGGCACTGAATGTGTTTTTACTGCGACAAATTTAAGGAAAAGAATTTTTTTTGTTGTTTTTTGGTTTTTGCCAGTTGTGGGGCTTGAACTCAGGGCCTGAACAATGTCCTTCGATTTTTCTCAAGGCTAGAGCTCTACCACTTCAGCCACAGCACCACTTCCAGCTTTTGTTTTCTATGTATGTGGTACCAAAGAATCGAACCCGGGTCTTCGTGCATGCTAGGCAAGCAGGCTACCACTAGGCCAAACTCCCAGCCCCAAGGAAAAGAATTTTTAAAAAATTGTGAAGGAATAAACAAAGTGATCGTATTATTTCCCCATTGGCTTTGTACAACTATCAAACTTGAGGAATCAACTTTAAAAAAAAAAAGAGTAGGAGAATTCGGTGAAGCCACAAGCTCACCGATCAACAGGCAAAAATCAATAACTTCTGTAAATAAGATATCGTGTTGTTAGTTAACTCAAGGGTATTGAACCCCGCTGGCACAATAGCTTCCCTCAGTGAAGTGAAATGAGAAGGTTTCTTTTCAGAAAACCTCAGCTCAGCAAGGACCAAAAAAGAGACAAGCCACAGGCTAGGAGAAAAACAAATCTTTGCCAGCTATACACATAACAGGAAAGGAATATCGGGAATGCCTTAAAGAACTCAGGAAACAAAAGGAGAAGTAATCTAGTCAATAAACGGGCATTGGAATGGAATAGATTCTCCTCGCATGAAGAGGCAGAGAGGACCAAGAAACACATTAAGGAAAAAAACAATTCAACACATTGTTAGGCACCCGTGGTGAGGCCCTGTAAACAGAGTTACTCAAAAGATTGAATTCTGAGGATCATGGTTCAAAGTAGCCCAGGCAGACAAAGCTGAGTGACTACCTTAAAGTAACCAGCAAAAAAACCCCCAAAACTAGAAGTGGGGCTATGGCTCAAGTGGTAGCGTTTCAATTTCTGAGCTCAAGGTGCCCAGTTTTGGCACACATGCACACACAAGCTATGAAATGGAATTTTTGTAGGATTGCATGTCTGGGGGGTGATATATACCCCCAAAAATCAAGTCAGCCACCCACAGACTCACCCATGTATCTAGGTGTGTCATTCAGAATTCTCAGCGAATGGAATCACCAGTGGGTAAATGGATCAAGGAAATGTCCGGGAATATTACTGAGCCCTAAAGAAGAATGGACTTAGGCCACACAAGGGTAGGGAAGTGGCAGGAGTATTTGGGGGCAGAACAGAAGGCCTAGAAGGAGAAGGGGGGGGGCATTAGAGATGTGGGAGGGGTCAGAGGGAAGGGAGGGGTAAGAAAGGAAGAGGAGAGAGAGAGTGATTATAACCAAAGAGAGTTATATGTGTGTATGGAAACGTCACAGCAAGCCTCATACACTGCACAATAGTGTGTGTGTGTGTGTGTGTGTGTATAGTGTCAGTCCTGGGGCTTGAACCCTGGGTCTTCTGTTTTCCCTTAGTTGTTTTTTTTTTCCTTGTGGGTCATGGGGCTTGAACCCGGCCTGGGCGCTGTCCCTGAGCTCTTCAGCTCAAGGCTACCCCCCTACCTTTGAGCCAAGCCCTACTTCCCAGTTTCTGGAGGTTAATTGGAAATAAGAGTCTCAGGTCCTTTTGTGCCCAGGCTGGCTTTGAACCTTGATCCTCAGATCTCAGCCTCCTGAGTAGCTAGGATTACAGGGGTGAGCCATTGCACCGGGCTTTTTTTTTTTTTCACAAGTCTGGGTTCTACCACTTGAATCATAGCTTCGTGTCAGCTTTTTGGCGATGAGTTGCAGATAACTCTTTCTCACTGAACACCTTCCATCAGAAAATCCCCCCGGGGGCGGGTGGAGGCATGACCCAGTTGGTAGAGTGCTAGACCTAGAAAAGTAATAATAATAATAATATTAATAATAGCAATAATAATAATGACTAGAAAGCTCTCACAGTCCAGATCAGGGCATTGTCACCTGAGTCGTGGAGTCTGCCTCTGAACAGGGCAGTCCCCACAGAGTCCATATTTTCCACGTGGCTCTCTTGAGACACATTGGGTTCAAACACTCCCTTCCTGGGATGTCTCTAAAATACTGCACCCTGGCTCCTGCCTCTCCGGTGTGTGAACTAAGTGTGGTAACAGCCAGCCAGGCGCACACATTCACTCACAGCCAGGCTGGCAGGACAGAGTTAAAAACTCACAGCCCCTTTTGGTCCTCTTAAGTTTCTGCTGATTTCTGCCCTGCTTCTCTCTCAGGAGCTACAGCTAAATAGCTTCGCAGCCCGGTTACCATAGTAACCAGGTCCAGGGGCCCCCCCGGCTACCGGTTTCCCTTGGCAATAGAGCCCCCCCACCCCCCCCGCCACTTCTTCCCATCAAGGGAAAATAAATCTGTCATCTATCCACCTATCTAGCTATCCGTCTATCATCTACCAATCTGACAACTGTATATCTATTTTTTAAATTTCCTTCATTTACTTGGCTGTCAAAACAGTGGGGAAAAAAAATCAGAAAGTGCAAATGAGTCTCTAAAAAATTACACCATCTCCCATCCTTGCCTATCTGTTATTTTGAAAATGATTGTGGCATTCAGGTAGAGAAATCTGGTGTGGAGCCACGCACACAGTGGGGCCACATGGACCCCAGCACACATAGTAGGCCCACACTGTGGGGTATTTTGTTTATCTTCTCCCATCTGGGAAGGTCTTGGGCATACTCCTTTCCCTGTAAAGTGTCTCTGTTGTATGTTTGAAAGAAAGATCCAGAGAATTTGGAGCCTGGGGGCATGTGTACGAGTCCCTCCATCTGAGGATGGGACTGTCAACTCTGGTTACTTAAGGTCAGCGGCAGCAGGGAATCTTTCTGGGTTTTCCAGGACACGGTTATTTTCAAGGGTTTGATGCTTTGTGGAGGTCTGACACATTGGGATGAAATACACATGTCTCGTAGGTCACCAGAGCATCACAAGTGTGTATCTGGCCTCTACCCCACCGCACAGAGTGAGGCCTGCCCCCGCCTGCAGGGACCTGGGGGCGCCGGGTCTCGCAGGACCTGGACCTTGACCCTGAGCTTCTCATCTCAAGCTGGTGCTCTACTACTTGAGCCACAGCCCCACTTCCCATTTTCTAGAGGTTCATTGGAGATAAGAATCTCATGCATTTTAGTGCCCAGGCTGGCTTTGAACCATGATCCTCAGATCTCAGCCTCCTGAGTAGCTGGGATGACAGGCGTGAGCCACCAGCTCTTGGCTTTACCTTATTATCTAGCCAGCCATTTATCTGCTTTATATGTATGTTTGTCTATCTGTCTGTTTTGTCTTCTGGCTATACATCCTATGTATGTATGTGTGTATGTATGTGTGTATCTATCTATCTATGATCTGTCTCTTTAGACTTAGTGCAAGAGTCCTGTGCAGTGATTTCTTTCCATCAGCTCCTCCAGCCTCTGGGAAGGGAGGGGGAGGGGAAGGGGTGAAGAGGGGGAGGGGTCCACCCAGCATTTGCCCCCCTCCCCCACCCTTCCAGATTTCTGGCTTCAGAGCTGGGCAAGTTTCAGGCACACTGGGGTGATAGATTACAGAGCTGGGCAAGTTTCAGGCACACTGGGGTGATAGATTACACAGCCACCTCCAGCCTCGATGGCTGGCTGTCCAGAGGGATCACCTGTACCCCATCCTGGGGCCGACCACATAGGCTGGACCAGAAGTCCAGGAAGCCCCCAGGGGACCAGGAACACTCACCCCTGAACCCCACCCCAGTGAAGCCTGCTGCCTTAGCTGTGTGCAACTCCCTCTGAGCACACATGAGTACCAGCTTCACGGCCCCGCTTCCACCCATGTCAAAGGCACAGGGAAGGGAAGTTTGGGAAGAGAAGGTTAGCAATCCTTACATGAGTGGGGAAACTGAGTCTCAGAAAGGATACTGAATCTGCCCAAGTAACAAGAGCCCCCTCTGTCTCATTCGGACGCAGTGAGAATGAGAAGCCAGTGAGAGCCATGGCTGGGGGAACATTCCAGGCTCCCGATGAGGGGGGACCCTACTCACAGACTCCTGTGGAATAGAGCTGTTAAATGTGGGGAGCTGATACACCACTGTGAGTTAGCGAAACCCTGCAAGCCTAAGTTTCCCACAGTGTTAAATGAATTCACCCTAGGGCCTCGTCTCAGTTTTTCTCTCTTACAGCTGGTGCTCTGTTACTTGAGCCATGCCTCCCGTTTGGCATTGTGCTGGTTAATTAGAGATGAGAATCTCAGATTTTTGTATGCCTGAGCTGGCTCCGAACTCCCGATCTCAGCCTCCTGAGTAGCTGGGATTACAAGTGTGAGCCACAGTGCCTGGTATTGAGGATTGATTGATTGACTGATTGAGACCCAAGGAACCAGGAGTGCAGTCCACAGCGCATGCACTGGTAAGAACAGGAGGCTGAAGAAGGAATTTCCAGCCACCTGCTTAACAAGACAAGGTAAAGACCCACTCAGGTGCCTCTCACCAGGGCTAAGATCTGAGGATTGTGGTTTGAAGCCAGCAGAGGCAGGAAAGTCAATGAGATTCTTAGCATCAATCAGCCAGCGAAAAGCCAGAAGTGGAGCTATGGCTCAAGTGGCAGAGCAACTGCCTCGAGTGGAAAGCTAAAGGACAGTGTCCAGGCCCTGAACTGAAGCCCCAACACAGGTACAAATGCGTGTACGGACTGGAGCTGCTCCCTCTTCTCCTCGCTCCTGGCTTGCCAGGGGCACTGGGGGCCATTGGTGCTAAAATTAGCATCTGGCTCCTTAGTGAGCTCAGCCTCTGTTTAGTCAGAGATGGAATCTGGGCCTGGGAAGATGTGTCTGCCCTTGGAGTGGAGGGAGGGGGGGAGTGGCAGAGAACACTGACAGCTCCGAGCTCCCCGTTCATCCCTCAGTGTCCCCAACCTGTGTCCAGCAACCTGACAAAGCTGAGACGCTCTTATTGCCAATGAAACAGCAAACTGCCAGACTGGAGGCGTGGCTCAAGTGGTAGAACACCAGCCATGAGGGGAGGGATTAAAGAAAAAAAAAAAAGCCAAATGAGAGCCTGAGGCTCATGAGTTCAAGTCCCAAGACTGCCCCCTCCCTCAAAATTTAAAAAATCGGAGAAAGGAAGAGAACAGAAAGTGCTGGGGATAGAGGGCAGTGGAAGAGAATGTATCTAGTATGTGTGAAGTCAGGGGTTCAATCCCCAGAACCGGAAACAAAATAAAAATAAAAACCAAGGCTTAAGTTGGGTGTTGGTGACATCTTCTAGGAATAGGGATAATCCTGAGCCTTTCATCTGGAAGTTTCTTGTGAATTGAGTTCTGGGTGGGGGTGAGGTTGGGGGAGGAGGTAGGGAGGGGAGGATTGTGGGGTCCCAGGCCCTTTTTTCTTGCCCCCAGGGGGTCATCAGTTCCTGGATCAGGGAAGAACCCTAAGAAGAAGTCAAAATGGGACTCGTGGGACCCTCCACTGTGTATGGCGCTCGCCCTGAACCCCAGTGAATGAGAATTCAGGCCATGCGATTGGCGGGTGGCGTGGGGTTCATGGAACTATCTGGCCAGCACTTAAGGAAGTGAGATACAAAAATAGAAAAATCAGAGCATGGTGAATTAGGAAAGGTCCTAGGTGGTGCTTTAGAAACTTGTTTTTTTCCCCTCTTAATTATTATTTTTTTTTAATTTAAGTCGTTCTATAAAGGAGTTACCATTTAAGAAAGCAGTTTGTGAATGCAGTATATCTTGTTCAACATCAGTCACACCTTTCAACATTCTCACCCATTCCTCCTTTACTTACTCCCTCTCTCTCCTTCCTTCTTTCCTTCCCTCCTTCCCTCCTTCCATTTCTTTCTTTCTTTCTGGTTGTGGGGCTTGAACTTAGGGCCTGAACTCTGTCCCTGAGCTCTTCAGCTCAAGGTTAGCGCTCTACCACTTGAACCACAGCACCACTTCTGCTTTTCTGGTGGTTTGTTGGAGATAAGAGTCTCACAGACTTTCCTGTCCAGGGTGGCTTTGAACTCTGATCCTCAGATCTCAACCTCTCTGAGCCACCAGTTCCCAGCTCTCCTTAACTTTGCAGGATACGTATTACTTGTGTAACAGTTGTGGCTGTGGCTGAGTATTGGATTGTATCAGGAAATTTACTTTCATGATTCATTTCTTTTACTTTCATGATTCAGAGCCAAGGTAGAAAGCCAAGAGTTGAGAGAGAAGGCATCAGTTAGGTAGATAGATAGGTAGACATCACGGCTCTGGGAGTGTGGCCTAGTGGTAGAGTGCTTGCCTAGCATGCACGAAGACCTGGGTTCGATTCCTCAGTACCACATACACAGAAAAAGCCAGAAGTGGTGTTTTGGCTCAAGTGGGAGAGCATTGGCCTTGAGCAGAAGAACTCAGGACAGTGGCCAGGCCACCGAGCTGCAGGCACAGTGCTCAGAATCATCCCATGCTCCCCTCCCAGGGTCTTGAGCCCATGGGGAATCTGCCAGCTGGACCCCTGAGCTTGGCACTTCCACAGAGGTGCAGATCTGGGGTGGCCTGGCCCGTTGACCTGGCCCAGGTGTGACATCCTCACCACTGCACAGCGGGTGGACAGGAGCTGTGGAGGGGTGGGGGTGGGGATGGGATACGGAGGAAATATTGAAGCCTTGAAAGACAGGTGTGGACCCGATGACCTTGGAGGATGGACCAGATAACCTTGGAGGGCCTGTCTGCTCTGGGCTAGGGCTGCCGCTTGGTGGGGAGGAGGAAAGGAGCTCTGACAGGGCCCGGGTTCTGTGAGATGGGGTCAGGAGAGGGGGCCTGGGAGCCTGAGGCAGAGCGGGGAGCACTGAACGTCCTGAGCCTTCTGAGTCATAGCTGCAGAGGGCAGGAGGGACTCGGGGCGCTGCCTGCCCGTGGGGCCCAGCGGCTGATGGGAGGAGGCTGCACATGAGTCATGCAGGGCCCCTGGCCTGCAGGCTGCCCCAGGACCGGAAGCAGCTGAACCTCGGACACGCCAGAGCCCTAACTGCTGAGGAGGCAGAGATGGGAGGATCGGGGTTTGAAGCCAGGCCCTGGGGCAGACAAATCTGAGCAGCCTCAGTACCCCAGTCTTGAGGTTAAATCCAGCCTCTTTAAGCCTGGGACACTCTGAAAATCTCTATCTATCTATCTATCTATCTATCTATCTATCATCTATCTATCTATCTATTTATCTATCTATCTATCATCTATCTATCTATCTATCTATCTATCTATCTATCTATCTATCTATCTACCCATCTATCCATCTATCCATCTCTCTTTATCCATTATCTGTCTGTCTATCTATCTATCTATCATCTATCTATCTATCTATCTATCTATCTATCTATCTATCTATCTACCCATCTACCCATCTATCCATCTATCCATCTCTCTTTATCCATTGTCTGTCTGTCTATCTATCTATCTATCTATCTATCTATCTATCTATCTATCTACCCATCTATCCATCTCTCTTTATCCATTATCTGTCTATCTATCTATCTATCTATCTATCTATCTATCTATCTATCTATCTATCTATCTATCTACCCATCTACCCATCTATCCATCTATCCATCTCTCTTTATCCATTATCTGTCTGTCTATCTATCTATCTATCTATCTATCTATCTATCTATCTATCATCTATCTATCTATCTATCTATTTATCTATCTATCATCTATCTATCTATCTATCTACCCATCTACCCATCTATCCATCTATCCATCTCTCTTTATCCATTGTCTGTCTGTCTGTCTATCTATCTATCTATCTATCTATCTATCTATCTATCTATCTATCTATCTATCTACCCATCTATCCATCTCTCTTTATCCATTATCTGTCTGTCTGTCTATCTATCTATCTATCTATCTATCTATCTATCTATCTATCTATCTATCTATCTACCCATCTACCCATCTATCCATCTATCCATCTCTCTTTATCCATTATCTGTCTGTCTATCTATCTATCTATCTATCTATCTATCTATCTATCTATCTATCATCTGCTCACCCATCTATTTATCTACCATCAATCAATCTATCTCTCATCTGTCTATTCATCCACCTATGTATCTGTGTACCTATGTATCATCTATCTATCTCTCATCTATCTATGTATCTATAGCTGTCTATCTGTCTGTCTGTCTGTCTGTCTGTCTATCCATCCATCCATGGGCTAGGAAAGGCCCCCCTAAGATATCTTTCGCAGGATTTTGGTGGGTTATGGAACCAGGACAGGCAGATATAGGCAATCCTTCGATGATAATTTTTGTGATGATACAGCTGTTGCAAAAGGTTAGAGTCCAGGTTACTTTCAGCTTGGCACAAAATCCCTAATCCTAGAGTTCCTTCACCACTATTAGGGATTCTGAGAGAAGGGGACTCCAGGACGGGGGCCAGGGGAGACGATGACAGCTTTTGGGTCCCTTTTGTCTGCCCTTTAAAGAAGAAAAAAAGAAAGTGTTTAAGGTAAACAGATTCCCTGGCAGTCCCAACCACCTTCAAACCCTAACTGTCTAACTGGGGTCAAATAGCGTTGTCACAACAGGAAGGCCGGAGGTTCAACCCGAGGTCTCTGAATCTCCCTCTTCCCCCAAAACCAGAGGACCCCCCCAAAAGAAGGGGGTGCCTCTCCAAGAGGGGGAACTGTGTGTGGGCCCACTGAGGGCTCTCGGGGGCAGGTGGCAAATTATAGGGGAAGTTGGGGTGTCAGCAGGGCCCATTTTCCCTTGGTCTCAGTGAACCACGGACACCTGTCAACTCCACGGTATTCAGTATTTCATGAGAACCAGTTCAGCTGCAGGGACAGATGGATGACACGTGTCCCCTGACACGGGTCCCCTCCTGGCGCCACACCTTTGTGTGACCCCTGTCCTGGGATGAGAGTGGCACAGGGTCGCCAGGTGACACTCCTGTGTATTTTGTCTTAGCTGATGGACAAAGACTCCTGTTGGGGTCTTGCTGGAGGAGGCAGATGGTTGGAGACTGCTACGCAGCCAGGAAGCATAGAAAGCTTCCAGAACCTTCTTCCACGTTATCCTACCCAATGGGGGTATTTTGGCCTTTCGCCACTTGCGGGGGAGCAAAAAAGCCAAGGCCCTCAGCCATCCAGCCACATGGAAATGAGTTTCACCAATGCCCCGAGTGAAGTTTAGAGTTGAGATGTCAGGTTGGTGAGACCCAGAACACAGGACCCGGCAGGGCTCTGCCTGGGCCCCCCCAAAACATGAGTAACCCATCCACTCCCGACATTCCACAAGTGTGCACATGCTAATAGTGTGTGTGTGTGTGTGTGTGTGTGTGGTTCCTGGGGCTTGAACTCAGGGCCTGGGCGCTGTCCCTGGACTCTTTTGCTCGAGGCTAGCGCTCTACCATTTGAGCCACAGCCCCACTTCCAGTTTCCTGCTGGTTCACTGGAGATGAGTCTCATGGACTTTCCAGCCCCAGGCTGGCTTTGACCTGTGATCCTCAGATCTCAGCCTCCTGAGGAGCTGGGCTGACAGGTGGGAGGCACTGGCGCCAGGCTCTGTGACACATTTTTGAAGTGCCATTTGTTTCCTTGGTGATAGCGCCAGGACTGGGAGCAGAGTGGGTGGTGGGTGGGGAGGGGGGGAGCGAGCCAAATGGGCCAGCCCAACCTGGGCTTGCCGGCTCGCTTTCCACCTCCCCTCCCCTAATTTCCAAGGTCTTTCCTCCTTCCTCACCCCAACAACCCAGTTGGGATGAAACCGGAAGTCTACCCCTGGGTGATGCTGAACACCTGCGGCTGGATGCGGTTGCTATAGCAACCAGGCGGGGGAAGCACTGCCCTCCCCCGACCCAAGAGCTCAGGGGACCAGGAGGCCGCCCCCCTCCCCCCAGGGCCAGCCTGCCCAGCCAACTTCTCATTGGAGCAGGCTGAGGATTTGTGACTCCTGCAGCCGTGACTCAGAGTCACCTGGAGTGCTTTTGGGGTGCTCCCAGAATCCATACCCCATCAGGGGACCTGAAAGCAAAGATTGAGGGGGGACACCAGATCATGACATCGCCCCCGAGACCCAGCCTGGTCACCCCAGCCAAAAGCTGAGGTTAGAGGATTGCGGTGTGAAGTCAGCTCAGGTTACACGAGTCCACGAGACTCTCATCTCCCACGAACCAGCAAGAAGCCAGACGTGGGGCTGCGGCTCCAGCCGGAGAGTTGCCAGCCTTGAATAAAAAGAGCAAAGGGACAGTGTCCAGGCCCCGAGGTCAAGTCCCAGGACTGGTACAACACACAGCTCCCCCCCTCAAAATACAACCCTCAAACTTCAGTCTGGGCTTTGGAGAGGACACAGATGTTAAATGTAGGACATGAAACCTCTTGAATTTTTTGAAAATAGCTTTTCAGGAGCTCGTTCTTATTTCATAAATTCATTCATTCACTCACTCACGCAGTGATTCCCTCCAGTGTTTGTTTTTGAGATCATGTCCTGCTCTATCTTCCAGACTGGTCTTGAACTCAGAGGCGCTTGTTTTGAGTGGGAAAAGCCAAATTGAGGGCACTAGGCCTCAAGTTCAAGCCCTACTCTCCCCCCAATAGCTACACTAAATCAACAACAAAACTAAGTAATAATAACAACAACAACAATAAACCAGAGGCCTGTGCTGCTGATTCTGGCTGTGTGGGGGGATTTTCCTGCAGGCCTATGAGCAGCCCCTCTTGGTTCCATTCTGTAGAGATGGGGTGCCCCTCCCTCGGCCTCTGTCACCTGTCACTTGCAGTGGAATCAGTGCAGCCATTCTCTCCCGCAGCCTGGCATCGTTGCTGGAAGTTTTCTGTCTGGTTTGCGGTGAATAACCATGGTAACAAGGCAGGGAACTGCAACGGCATCGATTTTGGGGGGACTCTAGAAAGCCAAGCATGGATTATTCCTGTCTCTGGGTTTGGGAAGCATCTGGGGTAGGGGCTGAAGTTGGGGAGGGGGATGGAGACTCCTCAAATTCTGAACCCCATCCTTGTGTGCCTTCAAGTCTCCGCAGGGAGAGGAGGGGGGAGGGGACCTTGGTGAGGTGTGGAGGGAGTTGGGGGGAGGCTAGGATTTCAGAAGCCACTTCCAGCTGCCGTTCCAGTGTATTTCGGGGATGGGGGGAGGAGACCGGGCCTGTCAGTCTTCTGACAGTCCTTTCTTTCTGCTAATTTGGTGTCCTCGGCTATATAATTAGCCTGTGAAATTCCCTGACTGAAGTCTTTTTTTTTTTTTATTCCCCCTTTCTTCTTTTTTTAAGTTTTTGAAAATATCCTTTCCTGCCTTCCCACCACGCCTCACTCAGATTCGTGAATGGGGAAAGTGGGTGTCTGCGCTCAGCTTTGAGAGGGGGAAGAGGGGACGTTATGCAACCCTTTCCTTCTTGGAATTTACGTCAGAGAAGTTGGTCTCCAGGAGGGGAGGAAGAAGTCAGGTGTTTCAGAGGGCTGGGGGTGCAGGGTCTGAGCAATCTGAGCAATGAGGTCGGTTGTGGGGTTTGAACTCAGGGATTGGGCGCTGTCCCTGAACCTCTTTGTTCTCAAGGCTAGTGTTGTACCACTTGAGCCACAGCACCACTTCCAGGTTTTTGAGTGACTCACTGGAGCTAAGAGTCTCCCGGAGACTTTTCTGCCTGGGCTGGCTTCAAACCACTGTCCTCAGATCTCAGCCTCCCGAGTAGCTAGGATGACAGATACGAGCCACCAGGCACTAGCCTTGGCTTCCCTTTTCTTATTTGTAAAATAAGGAATTGTGTGTGTGTGTGTGTGTGTGTGTGTGTGTGAGAGAGAGAGAGAGAGAGAGAGAGAGAGAGAGAGAGAGAGAGAGAGAGAGAGAGAGAGAGAGAGGGAGAGAATGCACATATACGGCTGTGCTTTTGCTAAGTTTTTGCACCGAGGTTGACATTCTGTCACTCCAGCCACAGCTTCTCTTGCAGTGTTTAGCTGGTTTATTGGAGATAAGAGCCTCACCCATTTGTCTGCCTTGGGCTGGTTTTGCCTGGTGATACTTAGATCTCAGCCTCTTGGGTAGCTAGAATGCCAGAGCTGAGCCACCAGGGCCTGGCATTTCTACCTGTTTTTATCGTCGGGGGTAGTTAATCTCACTTCCTTGAGCCTCAGCTGTGCCCTCTGTAAATGGAGTGGTAAGAATTTATCTTACAGGAAGCTGGGTGTTGGTGGCTTGTGCCTGTCATTGCAGCTACTCAGGCTGAGATCTGAGGATCATGGTTCAAAGCCAGCCTGGGGGATGAAAGTTCACCAGACTGTGATCTCCAATGAACCACCAGAAAATCAGAAGTGGTGCTGTGACTCAAAGTGGTAGAGTGCTGGTCTTGAGTGCAGCGGCCCTGAGTTCAAGTTCTAGGAATGGCACAGAGTAAGAAAGGAGGCGAGGAAGGAAGGAAAGAAGGATTACCTTGCAGTCTTTTTTTTTGGGGGGGGGCAGTTCTGGAACTTGAACTCAGGGCCTTTGCACTATCCTTGGGCTTTTTTTGTGGGTCATGGGGCTTGAACTGAGCCTGGGTGCGCTGTCATCTCTGAGCTCTTCAGCTCATGGCTACCCTACCCTTAAGCTAAGCCCCACTTCCAGTTTTCTAGAGGTTAATTGGAGATAAGAGTCTCAAGATCTTTTATGCCCAGGCTGGCTTTGAACCTTGATCCTCAGATCTCAGCCTCCTGAGTAGCTAGGATGACAGGCGTGAGCCACCATGCCAGGCTTATCCCTGGGCTTTCTTAAGGTGAGCACTCTACCACTTGAGCCACAGCACCACTTCAGGTTTTTCTCTGTATATGTGGTACCACTAGGCCACGTTCCCGGCCCTTACGGGTGCAATACTGCTAGAAATCGCCCTATCACTTCTGTCTACCACAGGGTTTTGGGATCATGGGTGAGCTCGTTGTCTGGCTGGAGGCCAGCTTGCCAAGACCACTCGGGGGTGGCCTAAGCTGGCACCACTCGGATCTGTCAGCTCCACTCAGGGAGCTAAGTCTGTGACTTCCCCAAGGGCAGGTCCTGCTGCCATGGCGATGAGCGCAGGCCCGGTGATGAGCTGGGAACGGCCCAGCTCAGATGGCTGGGTCAACAGTCTCACTAACTGAGTCACACAGGCACCGTGTGATCCAGCAGGAGTCGTTTGTGCACAGGAATTGGTTGTTATTGGTTCATACGTTTGTCTCATGGACTTCCTGCCTAGCCCGGCTTCAAACCATAATCCTCAGACCTCAGTCTCCTGAGGAGCTGGGGCAACAGGCACAAGCCACGAGCCACAGGTGCCTGGCTTACAGCCTTCCATCACCTCTAATTTACTGGTGAAGAAGAGCTGGGAGATGTTCTCTGGGGCTTTGTAACCCTGGCCTCCGGGTGAGACGCTCACGGGAGACATTCCACGAGGTGCCAGCTATGTCCATTTTCAGGAACATTTGCGTCCCCTGGCTGGTATGGGAGGACCAGGAGGGTGAAAGACATAAACTCCCACTGACTGATGCCTCGAGGGGCTGCTGCCAAGATCCCAGTACTTCACGAATGCCCAGGGCCAAACTTAGTATCACAGGGGGACGGACCTCCTGAAGGAGAAGTGGCTGCCAGGTGCTGGCACTCACGCCTGCAATCCCAGCTTCTCAGGAGGTGGAGATCAGGAAGACTGTGGCACAAAGCCAGCCCAGGCTGACAAATCTGTGAGATTCTGATATCCAACTAACCAGCCAAGAGCCGGAAGTGGATGGAGGCGTGATTCAAGTGGTAGAGCACCAACCTTGAAGAGAAAAACTCCAGCAAGAGCGCAAGGCCCTGAACTCAAGTCGCAGTAAGAGGGAGAGAGAGAGAGACAGACAGACAGATAGGCAGACAGACAGGGACTGAGAGACAGAGAAAGAGAGAGCTCATTGCGGCCCCTCTTACCTGTCTGTCCTGCCTCAGTGAGGACGTGGGGATTGTTTGAAGCCGCTCGATCGTGCGTGATCAGGTCCACAGCCGGCCACAGCATCAGGGCCTCCTGGGAGCTGGTTGGAAATCCTCATGCCCCTGCTGCTGCACTTACTTTAGAAGATTCCCAGGTGATGTTGTGTGCACCTTCTAGGCTAGAAGTGAGATGCCAATGAGAAGTGGGATGCAAATGAGAAGTGGGATGCAAATGAGAAATGGGATGCAAATGAGAAGCGGGATGCCAATGAGAAGCGGGATGCAAATGAGAAATGAGATGCAAATGAGAAATGAGATGCAAATGAGAAATGGGATGCAAATGAGAAGTGGGATGCAAATGAGAAACGAGATGCAAATGAGAAATGAGATGCAAATGAGAAGTGAGATGCAAATGACCCTAAGAACTTCACAACTTGGCAACTTTTGTTCCAGTCTTGATCTGGTGGGCAGAGGGACAGAGACAGTGAGAGAGACAGAGACAGAGACACAGAGGGAGAGTAGAGAGACAGGGACAGAGACAGAGAGAAACAGAGAAGAGAGAGAATATTTAAAGTAAGCGAGAGATTTTTCCTTTTTGTGGTTTCCTTCTCTTTTTATTCTGTGGTTCTCATTTCTCTGTCTGGGGGGTCCGATGTGGAGGGACAGAGGGTGGACAGCAGTGATGCTCACTGGACACTGTGTCGAAAATGGACCACACAGCTTGTGGATGGGGTTGGGAGAGAGGGAAAAACTGGGAAGAAATGTACTCCTTACCTGACCTATGTGACTACAGCCTGTGTGTCCATCAACTTCATAATAACAATAACCAATTTAAAAATCAGATTTGTTTTCAGGACTATAATAATAATAACCACCACAATAATAGTAATAAATCTTCGCGAAGGAGAAATCAAAATGTTTTGAATTGTAACCATTTATAGACGAGATCCTGGATGGAGGTTTTTGTCATCAAACTGCACTTCATTTTTTACAGATAATTAAGTTGCAGAATTCACAGCAATGATTTCTTCCTCCTCCTCTAATATGCTAGAAAGACAATTGGCCTGTGTTTATGTTCAATCAACAAACCCCAGACCATTAAGTCTGGTATCGGTGGCTCAGGCTTTATAATCCTGGCTATTCAGGGGGCTGAGAGCTGAGGATCAGGGTTCAAACCCAGCTTAGCAAGTAAGTCCCTGAGACTCCAATCTCCAATAAAGCACTAAAAGGCCAGAAGTGGTGGTGTGGCATCAACCGCGAGTGCCCAGAGTCTGAGTTCAAGCCTCAAGAGCGGCACACACAAAAGATGACACTGTAAATTCCTGCCCCCTTCCCAGGGCGGGAGAGATCCCTCAGAAGAGAGGACGGGAGCCAGGGGAGGCGGCCACGGCACAGGGGCCGTTCTCCACCTGCTTTCTGCAGGAGTGGAGCTGCTGCTAACTTCCCAGAAATGAATTTTGTTATCATGACTTTTCTCCTTCCAAATCGGTATTTAATTTGTGTTCAGTTTTGGCTTTTATCTTTTTATTCCAGCAGGCGTTCTGCCTCTTTGTGCCAATGCATGAGCGCGCACACACACACACACACACACACACACACACACACACACACACATGCACACACAGAGACATGCACACACAGACATGTATGCAAAGCACACACAGACATACACAGAGATCCATGTGCACAAATACTTGCAAACACACAGACCCACACATGTACACAGCACATAAAAACACGCACACAGAAATATACACATGCACACAAACACATACTGAAACACATGGATAAACATGCAAACATACACGCCGTCAATGTACACAGATACACATGTATTTACATACACAGGGATAGGTACGTACATACATACACCAAACACAAGCACATACAGAAGTTCACTCCCAGACACAGAAACACACACACATACACACACGCACGCACACACACGAATACCTGCATATGCAACAATAAACACACACATAGACACATACAGAGACAAACACAAATACAGATATACACACCCATAGAGACGCACACAGACATGGATGCAGCACTGATAAAAAGCACACACATCAATGTACATAAATATGTACAACTACATGCACATACACACACACCTAAACACACACACCTGTCTATGCTGGAGCTGGCTCACCTCACTCTTCCCCTTTCTTTTTTTTCCTTGTTGGTCCTGGGGTTTGAACGCAGGGCCTGAGCACTGTCCGTGGACTTTTCTCAAGACTAGAGCTCTACC